>NC_135328.1:146840498-147160498 GCF_023851605.1 Tamandua tetradactyla
CATACAGACACAAACATTCTTACCATATGATCATTCCTTTCCTGTTATATAATCAATAACTCACAAAATCATCACATAGTTGTATATTCATCATCATGATCATTTCTTAGAACATTTGCATCAATTCAGAAAAAGAAATAAAAAGAAAACAGAAAAAAACTCGTACATACCATACCCCTTACCCCTCTCTTTCATTGATCACTAGCATTTCAATCTACTAAATTTATTTTAACATTTGTTCCCCTTATTATTTATTTGTTTTTAATCCATATGCTCTACTCGTCTGTCGATAAGGTAGATAAAAGGAGCATTGGACACAAGGTTTTCATAAGCACACAATCACATTGCGAAATCTATATCATTATACAATCACCTTCAAGAAATATTGCTGCTGGAGCACAACTCTACATTTTCAGGCTGTTTCCTCCAGCCTCTCTGGTCGCCTTAACTAAACAGATGTTATCTGTTTAATGCGTGAGAATAACCTCCAGGATAACCTCTGGACTCTGTTTGGAATCTCTCAGCCATTGACAATTTATTTTGTCTCATTTCACTCTTCCCCCTTTTGGTCGAGAAGGTTTTCTCAATCCCTTGATGTTGAGTCCCAGCTCATTCTAAGATTTCTGTCCCACGTTGCCAGGAAGGTCCATACCCCTGGGAGTCATGTCTCATGTAGAGAAGGGGAAGGCAGTGAGTTTGCTTGTCGTGTTGGCTGAGAGAGATAGGCCACATTTAAGCAACAGAAGAGGTTCTCTTTGGGGTGACTCTTAGGCCTAATTTTAAGTAGTCTTAGCCTATCCTTTGTGGGGTTTATTTTCTTATTAACAAACCCTAAGATTGGGGGCTCAGTCTATTGCTTTGGTTGTCCCTAATGCTTGTGAGAATATCAAGAATTCTCCACTTGGGGAAGTTGAATTTTCCCCTTTTCTCTCCATGCCCCCTAAGGGGATTTTGCAAATACTCTTTTGTTCACTGTTTAAATCACTCTGGGATTTATCAGGGCATCACTCTGGATAAACCTACAAAATCTCATACCCTACTCAAGGTTCCAAGTATCATGGTGTTCAGTTAAGCTGTCCACATAAGTTATATTAGAAAATGCACTAGTTAAAATATAAATTTTGTACCAAATAAACACTTTTTGCTTTAGTCTCACACATAAATTAACGTTTTAAAATATTAATTAACATCTACTTTCAACACTCTGCGTTATTGACATTCCTTTGTTCTTCCTCATGCAAAACATTTTTAAATTTGCACATTTAGTCACTATCATTATACACTCTAGGCATTCCTAGATTATACCATCTCAGTCTTTATCATATAGCTTCCCTTCCAATTTCATATATTTCATATATTCCCAATATATTATAACCTTTGTTCCACCTATGGGTTATGTATTATTTTTGTAACTGTCCGGTAAGTTTGAAATTATTTCAAGATAAAATTGTTCTTAAAGATACAGAAATAAAAGTCCATCTCCCACTCTAAAGCAAAGATGATCAAAGGATTCCAAAAACCTGGGGAAAGCCTATAGTAAAAGTGTAATTAGGAGGCAAGTAGAGGTGCAGATCATTTGCTCTCATGTCTAGTTGGCAGCTTCATACTAAAAATGGATTCCCCAACCTCAATGGCCACTATGAATGGCATATCCAGCACAGCTCAGTTCCTTTGGCCCACTCTCCTTCTCTAACTCTGCGTCTTTTACAGAGAAGAATGATAAGTTTTGAGGTTTGTTTACCCCCATGAAACCATCACCATAATCAAAATAATAAACATATCCATCATGCCCCCAAAGTTCCTACCTGCCCTTAGGAATCCTTTCTTTCTACCCTCTATCCAGTCCTTTACTCCCATCCCCAGCCAACTTTCATATGACTTAAAAAAAAAAACTTTAAAAAAAGCTTTTCTCTTCAAATACTTTTGTAATTACCTAATTTAAACCTTCTGAAGGGCTAAGGTTTCTTGCTAATCCATGTGAAACATACACAGCAATCTGCCTACTTACCTGGCATACTTTCTCATTAAGACTAAATAAAATGCAATGAATTCCAAGGAAGTGAAAATATATTCAGCTTGTTTAACAAGCATAAGGGAAAGAAGTATTTGCTTTAGCGTAAAGCCATTAAAAGCATTCTTTCCAGTGGAAAACGCAATGCCAAAAGCAGTTAGATGCTGAAATGGCCCAAGTTTTTATCGGCTATATTTCACCTGAGTGGAATGCTTTCTGCTTCCATGGAAGTGTCAATTATAGAGCAACTTCCCCAGCCATATCTTTTCCAACAAACTAACTGGAAAGTTTAACTCTGAAGTTTATTTTTGGTTTGAATTATATTTACATCTGCATTCGTTCTGAAAAATAAAATCCCTTTTCTCTGTAATTGTGAAAAGCATTAGGAAAAGCACAGGTCTGCATATCTAGAGATTCTTCTGTTAACTCAGGTTGTGACCCTAAAAGCCATTTTGCCTCAGCTCTTTATTTGTATCATGAGAGAACTGAACTAGAAGAATCTTCCAAGTCCCTTTAGCTCTATATTGTGTAGTTGTGTGGCCTTTCCAGGAACATTTTGTCTAACAATCGGCTCTGCTGGTTTGGATTTGCCCTGGAATGGGAAGAAGAGAAGCATTCAATCTAATAACCAGCTTTCCCCTTCAACAGCACTTCTCTGGCATAGCTATTGGGTCCAGAAACCACTGGTTTAAGCAGAAAATATATTTTCTAAAAATTAAAAATAGGTCCAGAAAGAGTGGAACACCATGCCACAGGGAAAAAACAAAACAAAACACTGTCCTGTGAGAAAGTACTGCTGCTCTTAGAGGGGCCGTGACCTACCCCAGGGCTTGGTATTGTGGCAACAATCATGTGCCAGAGAAAGAATGTCCCCAGGACACTATATATCGTTGTGTCATGGATCTTAATTCAGTTTCTTAGGTCAGCAATTCCCAATCTTTTCATGTCATGACATCATAGAAAATTACATTATTTTACAGTACTATGGGGTAAATGAGGATGCTATGGTCAGAGGTGACCTGATCGGGGATTTTGGCCACCTAGGCCTTACGCAGCCTTTCCAAGGACTGAAGAAAAGATTCATTCTCAACCCCCTGCAACGCATTCATGGTCCACCATGTTGCCATGCACACTGGCTGAGAAGCACTGCCCTGACTGTTGTGTAGTCTAGGTCATATTCCTCAGCTACAAAAGAAGCTGGGAAAACAAGTATTGATTTTTATCTTTTACTTCTATGTGTCTGATAAATTGGGTCATTCTCAAATAGATGTAGGGCAACAAAAAGATAAAAAAGGAAGAGTTGCAAGGAGCATATTCCTGTGCACATATTGATTCCAATAGACCTTGCCAGAGCCAATCAAGCCATATGACAGCAGGAATTCTCTTTGGGCTTGAAGACATGATTTCAAGAGTGCCTGACACCTCCTAATCATATAATCTGTTTGCCTCCCTGGAGCTACTTAAAACAGCAGTACTAGAGTAAGTGGAGTTAGAATTCCATGCTGCATATTTTATACAGGATTGTTCTTTGAACCAGGCCAAAGTCCCTGCTTCAGAGAATCCTTTTATGGCCCTTTTCTGGTCACATCCTCCTGCATCACCTGTGGCGCCACCAGGGACCAAAGGATGTGAACACTCTGAGCCACTCCACCTACTCCTTTTAGACCATGCTATAGATATCCAGGACCCAGAGTTCCCATGCAAGTCACCGTGAGCCCACCTCTGTCCTCTGAAAAAGACCTGCCCTTTCTCAGAGGGCAGCAAACTTTACACAGTTGGTTGCATGCACTTATGACTGACAGAGGCCAATGGGGGATTGTGTAAGCCAATGGGGTTAGAGAGTTTTGCACTCATGCCCCAGTTCCTTGCAGTGAAGGACAGAGCTAGGGTAGAAAGAGAAGGAAGTGGGTGGTGAATGCAGAGTTTCTATTTGTGCTCTTGTCTCAGATCTTGCATCTCCCGTTCCTATTGAAAAGTCAAGACTTCCAGGCCATCCCTGCCCTCAAAGACCATCAAAGTCAGCCAGCCTGTCAAAGCTTCCTCTATACACAACCCTTCACTCCGAATGGAAAAGACTAATCCAGAGGTTGAACAACCTCCATGTACCCACTAACTGGAATCCAACAAGAGACCCAACAGGAAACAATGTGGCCCTAAGAAACTGGGGGAGTGGTTTCAGGTCCCAGATGGTTTTTCAGACTTCAATTTTAATTGAAATCACTACAGTTTTATTGATATTAAATTTTCCCTCCTGCTCTTGGAGTCAATGGCATTTCCATAACCTTATATACACATACATACTCACACACACACACACACACACACACACACACAAAGACAAAAACAAGGAAAAAAACACCTGCTTTCACTTGTACACCCTTGAAAGTATGTCTGTGACTTGTGACTAAATGACGTATAATTAGAAGTGTCTGCAGTTAAATATTGCGTTTTGAGGTCCCATTAGCCTAGTAATGCCTGTCATTAAATACTGTATGAAGCACTCTTGCTCATAGGATGCCCTGGTCACCTACCAGCCCTGAGTTTCCCTGCAGCTCTTCCACAACAAATCACTTACCCAGAGCTCTTCCATCACACATACTAGAACACAAATTCTGGTATGGCTCCTTTGGGCCAGGCAATATCATGCGCTAGGGAAAAGGCAGTTTTCACGGCATCAGCCCCTTCTTTAAGAAACTGCTTATAGTAACTCTTCCTCACATTGTCCTGCCCTCAATCTTCAAACTTCTCCTTAGACCTAACACCAAACACTGTTCTTCTGGATATATCTTTGGCTTCCTAACATCTATAATTGGGGTTGACACCATCTATACTCCTCTGAATACCCTTTCCAGGCTCCCATCTCAGTAGTGATCCTTTCCTTATCCCTCCATCGGGAGAAGTATTCTCCCAATTTGACCCAGATACCAGCCGCCAGATTTTACAATTGTACATGCCCCAAACTGGAAACTATTTGGAGAATACAGTCAACCCATCCCTGCAAATTTTTGAAGAATGAAAACCCTATTGTCACAGCTGCACACATTTCACGCCGAAAGTAAAAATCCCATCAGACGCGTCGCTTATACAGATTCACCTTTTAAATATAAGCTGTCACAAAGGAAGTCACAGAAGCAACGGTCCAGAGAAAATGTCATTATCTGCAACTGAAGGTCTTAACCTGACTGGCAGTGAGTGAAATTATCCACAAAGGACAATTCTCCAGAGAAGGCCCTAATGACATCAGTAAAACAACCAAAGAGATTTTTTTCTGGCAAAGAAGCTAAACCTAGAAACCCTGATCACTAATAAAAGGTGTCCCTCTCTGTCACAGTTTAAGAAGTGGTTAGAGCTTTATATCATTAAACAACTGCCTCCCCCCACCATTATTTCTGTTTCTGCTTTTCAGCTTAGGTCTTCAGTCAGCTGCCAGTCATTCTTATCTGGGAATTCTAATTTTACCATAACACAATAGTCACCTGAAAGCAATGGAGGCTTTTGCCAGTTGAATGAAACTGAAGCTGTTTGATGTTACCGGGAAGCCGGGCACTTCCTCACCTCTGTTCCTTTGTTCCCGCCATCAGTCTGACTGGTAGCCCCGCCCCTCCTCCTTTGCTATTGAAACCCCAAATCTTCAAGGTCCAGCTCAAATTCCACCCTGTTTGGCAGTGCTGTTTCTCACAGCTCTGAAATCAGTGTCACTGCCCATGTCAATAATTTGGTATCTACCATGCGTTGTGCTATGATGCTGGTTTTCTTCTGAAGTCAACTTTCTTACCCTGCTTAGCCTCCTTGAAACTCTAATGCCCTTAGCATTCACTCTCTTAGTTTTGTGACCTATACATAATTATTAATAAATTCATTTTGATTAAATGAATGAACATATAAATAAATGGCTGTTTTAATGCAGAGTAGACTGTTCTCTAAAATAACAGACTTGTTATACGCTTTTAATGAAAAATATAAGACCAATATTTAAACTGATGAACACTGAGACAATACAAGAGCCTTAATTATTAAAGAAAGATTCAGTTCAATGAATTCTATATAGTTAGTCTTAAGTGGAGGCACATATTTTAGAAAGATTTTGAGATTTGAAATAGATTGGGTTTGTTCAAATCCTATTCTTGAATTTGGGGTCAGCTGTGTGCAATGGTAGTATGCTGGGGCACCCTAATCCTGGACTAGCTTAACTGGGGGAGGAGTTAAATCAAAGCAATCTCAGGAACTGTAGATGCAGGGAAAACTTGGACTGTGATCCAAAGGAACTCAGAGGCTAAGCACCAAGCTCAAGATTCAAAGGTTAACCTAGAAAATGGCAAACCAAAGGAAGGAACAGGTCAAGGCAAAGTGTTTCAAAATTAAAATTATCAGCTGGAGAATTCTGAAGAAATGCTTTTATATGGTGCCTGGGTCATTACTTAAGGGTAGAAGTGGAGGCATAAAATAATCACCCAAAACTGAGCCTGGATCCTTAAGCACTAATCCCCAAGGAGCCAGAATACCCTCTTCTATAGATACTGATGTGCCCTCTACCTACAGATACATTCCATCATTCATTTAGTCCCTGTGCTTGCCTCTAATCAATGCACCAATTATTTATTTATTTATTTATTTATTTATTTATTTATTTATTTATTTTCACGGGCAGGCACCGGGAATCGAACCCAGGTCTCTGGCAAGGCATTCTTTTATTTCTTAAAATAATTTTACGTTCCTATTTCAGCCTCCTCCTACTAGACTAAACTTCTTAAGGGCAGGAGTGCTCTCATTTCTTCTTGGTTTATCTCCATAGTACAGCAGACTGCTTTGAACATAGTAGATATTCAGTAATAACATATTTAACTCTAAACTCTAAACTTAGCTGTCTTGTTCACAGTTCTATTTTCCTATCTAAAGAAGTGCCTGGCATATAGTAGACCCGGGAAGTATTTGCTGAGTGAAAGAGATTGAATGCATTGGTGAGTGAAGGTTTGCCAATGTGCCAGACCTTCTCTAGGTGTTGGGGACATGAACTTTCTCACCAGGAGGGTAAAAGATTTAAATTATTGTCACATATTTTATTCTTTGTCATGCTCCACAGGCAGTTTTTAGGGGTGGGGCAGAGTGTGTTATTAAATAGAGATGAATGTAATAATCATTGAGTCATTTGAAAATAAATACCTTCAGATACTCTAGATCAAATGCTAAAAACAATGAAATAAAAACTCATCCAGTCAACAATCTATGGCAGACATTGACAGTCTAAGACTTTATCACTTAATATACAAAGCAATCAAATATTAGTCATAGAAAGTCTAGGTTCACTGTCACAGTTCACCCCCCAATATTTGTGAGAACCAAACACCTCTCTAAATAGCAGTCACACGCCATAAGAATCAGATCAGTAACATCTTCTTTCCCCCAAGGACCTTAAGCCCAACTCTAAAATTACATGCACCTTCCCTTACACTTGTATTCCTAAAAAAAAAACACTACTATCCAATCCAGCAAATCCTTTGACATCCAACACACACTCACATCAACACATGCATGCACATGCATATTCCTGCATGTGCACTCAAGCACACCCACACACACAAGTACACACACATACACACATATCATTGGAGGCAATAGTTAAAAATTTCTCTGAAAAAAAAAACACCTTAAAAATTACTAAATTAGTGGGTCTCAGTCAATTATTAATTTTTTTCACCTATTTGTTCTTCATTCATTAGACGTTTATTGAGTCCCTACTCCTGCCAGGTGTTTTTCCAGGCAGTGCTGAAGATGCAAAAGTAGAAATAAAATACACTCCTAATCTTCAGGGAGTCTAAAAAGCAATGGAGGAAAAGGACAATCAAAATCTGCTATGGTGTGAGAGCTACACTAAAATAGAAATATCAAGAAAGGATTGTTAGTACATTGAGAACAGGAACTCACCTTTACTGAGTTCCCGTTCTGTGCCAGGTGCTTTTCAAAGGGCTTCTCACTCATTTTAGAACACTCTTATGAAATGGTTATTATGTCATCCATTTTCCAAATTTAAAAAAGGAGACTAGGAATTTAAGTACTTGTTCCAAGTCACGCAGCTAGCAAGTAGCAGAATTTTAATCCAGAACCAGGATTTTAATCTAGTTGTTTAAGACGTGCAAACCTGCTCCCTGGATATTAGGGCCTGGCTTCACTGGGAAGATGAAACTTTAACCAAAAATTGAAAGATTAAAAGTCATTGATCAAGCAAATGAGTGTCTGGGTGAGAGGTCACGCTGGATAATATGTATAGTATATTTAGAGGCCCTGGGGAGGTAGAATGCACTGTATATTTAAGGAACGGCAAGTAGATCAGTGTAGCTGAATGAAGAACAGTACAAGATAAGATTGCATTTCATCTGCATAATTTTTCTATGTCTCCTTATTTCTTTCAGAAGTTATTATTCTGGATCAAATATACAACCTTCTTCTCCATAATCAATCTGAGTTTGCGAACTTATGTCTCTTGCCAAAGGGATTCTGTCACTCTCCCTTTGCTGTCAGCTTCGATCTGTTTATTTTTCATCATTGTCTCTAACTCATTAACCTCACTGTGAAGAATGCAGGCTCGTCAAAGCAGCATTACCAATATTTATGTCAGTTTTCAAACTCAATTTCTCAGCATGGAGCAGAAACAACGTAGCTGCGGAATGTTTTTAGTTCATGTGCCCAGAATTTATATAATTGCTTTTCATTTTGGCTACAATTAAAGATATCTCCCTATTTCTCCCGTTGAAACTTTGACTTCCTGGACTTCATGATAAGAAGATAAATAATAATGACTCTTATGGATCGCATTAAAATGAACTGCATTTTTGAGTTCATTGTAAGCACTGGATAACACATCCAAAGTCAAATAAGATATAATTAGGAGGATGACCGTTGACCCTCCCAGAGGCTGGTCTGTCTCTATTTTCTAGGAATACAGATTGGATAGGGTGAGGCCTGGAGAAAGCCTGAATCATCTCTGCTCCTTGACTATCTCTACATCCCTTGAGGACAGGGTCCATCCCTAGTTCACCATTTTTAGTCCCAGCATCTACCATAGTGTTTTATAAAGTAGGACCATGATGAGTTTTTGTTAAATTAATGATTCAGTAAATTGTCCCCGAGTGTCTCTTCTACCTCCTGCTGTGGTTACTGAGAAGTTATCTGCTATTAATACATTGAACAAACCCAATAGGACAGTTGATTTAAGACAGACACCCTATAGCAATAGGGCATCTCTTGGTAGATAGACAATGATAGAGGATGGACCTTGGATGAAATTATAATATATGACTAATCTGAATGCTCACCTCTCTCTTCAGGACTTCAATTCTCTCCTTTAAATCAATGTCTCTGTACAGGTCAAACTAGAACCAAAAGTTATTTTCTTCTCTTTTTTTCTCATCAATATTCTGCATTGCCTCACTGCCCCAATCACAGCTAGATGGTGATAAGGATGGGATGCTGACAGAGACATGACTTTTTAGAATAGAGAGTGTGTTAGTTAGATTCAGTTGTCAACTTGGCCAGGTGAGCATACCTAGTCTTGTTGCTGCGGACATAAGCCAATGATACGTGAACCTCATATGTTGCTAATTACATCTGCAGTCGGCTAGGAGGTGTGCCTGCTGCAATGAGTGACGTTTGACTTAATTGACTGGTGCTTAAATGAGAGAGTGCAACATAGCACAGCCTAAGCAGCTCGGCATTCCTCATCTCAGCACTTGCAGCTCAGCCCAGGCCTTTGGAGATGCAGACAGAAGTCACCCCGGGGAAAGTTGTTGGAATCCAGGGGCCTGGAGAGAAGACCAGCAGAGACCATCCTGTGCCTTCCACGTAAGAAAGAACCTCAGTGGAAAGTTAGCTGCCTTTCCTCTGAAGAACTGACAAAATAAATCCCCTTTTATTAAAAGCCAATCCATCTCTGGTGTGTTGCATTCTGGCAGCTAGCAAACTAGAGCAGAGAGGATGAGGGCTCATAGGTTGGATTTAAGGGACATAAGAAGACATTCTGAGATCAGTAGTGAATGTCCTCACCCACATAAATGAGAGAGTAAGGCTCCTGCATTATCCTAATGTGATTGAGTGGTGAGAAATAGGATTGAAGCAAACTGCCCAAATGGCACCTATGCAGTCACTTACTCAAACTGCATCATCACCAACTGCAGTTAAAGGAAGGGATGCTATCATAACAATGGTGAACCAGTTCCCAAGGCCCAATGTAGTTATGGCTACTGGGTCATGGAGTCCCCAAAGCTAAAACAATGGAGTCAACAATGAAGAACTTGCTCTTGGTTATAGAGCTTTGGTGAATGGAAAACATTAGAAGTTTATTTGGCTGAGCTGCAAGCAAGTGATTGCTCATAAAATAAAAGTGAGCACAAAGCCTGGCCAAATGGCACAAAGCTAGCGATGCTTATGTGACTGAACCCTACTGCAGCCCAGCTTGGCCAATGAGGAGTTGGGGTACTGGTGCAAGAGTAGTCAAAGTCCCCAATGTTGTGATGACATGCACAAGCACAGAAGAAAAGAGGCCTGTGGGTGCAGGCACTCAGAAATGCGAGGAGGTACTTGCGAGAGGAAGGTGTGTCGGCACTCAGGTGCTGGCCCTAAAGCAAGGGATCATGGGAGAAAAAAGGCACCCCACTGTGCCTTGCAGTATAGCCTTTTCCATTCTGCCCTGCTGTTCCTCCCAGACAGGGATTTGCCAGTGGCTGTTGCTGTAGCTCTCATGTCAAATGTGTTTGACTCTTGTCCATATTCCTGCAGAGGAAATGATGCCTGCTTTCAACTGATGGGGTTAGGAACTGGCTCACAGTGGGGAAGTGAAATTAAAGTGACTTTGTGGATGAGATTCGATGTATTATTATGTGGCTGCTGCATCTGCATGTATAATAAAGTGGACATGTGACATGTTGCATTACCCTAAATCCCTTAAGTGTCAGAGTGGATTCTCCCATCCAGGAACTGAAGCATTTGAAAGATGCTAATAAGACATATACATCCCCACTCCAATGACTTGCCTTCCTGTCCTTTCCCAGGTGGTCAGCAGAAACACTATGCAATCCCAGAAAGGGAAAGAGAAATCATAGCATTATAGACTCAGTGGATGATGGGACCTTTAGAAGCCAGTTCTTGGTGCAATATCACCCCCTGCTTGATGCAGCTACCAAGTAAATCCCTTTTAAAACTGAAATGGCAGCTATTCACCTTCTGCTAAGTTCCTCTTGAAACTGGAGGTCTTGTGGTTCTCTGGCCAGATATTCCCATTTTGGGTTGGGTCAATTTTGGGTTGGGTCAATTCAGACTCAGTAGCTAAAAGATGAGAAGACTCCCCAAACCTCATTTGTCAAGTGGAAATAGTTTACTCAAGAACAGCTACCTTGGCCTTAGTGATCTCAATTACAAAAGAGTGATGGCTGCCGTTTAAAGAGAACTTTATACCCCCACTCCACCACTTGAAGCAAACCTGCTGGCTCAATGAAACCCTCATTTTACACAGGTCCCCCCTAGACACTGAGACCTGGTTCACAGGTGGTTTGACTTAGAAACCCAATGGTATCCACTGAGTTGTGGTGGCTGTTTGAACTCTGCCTGAGCTAGGTTGAACTGAAAACGGATATTGTTTCTCTATTCCATGGGCAGAATTCAGGAAGTCCTCATAACCCTTGCCAACACTCTCCCTAATGAAATGTGCAACATTTTTTGCTCTTGGACTGTTGCCAGTGGCCTAATCACCAGGTCTGCTAAAAGCCTACTGACTGGCATACTACAAAGACACCCATCTTTACTCTGTGAAGTGTGGAAACAAGTCATGGTTGCTGATTAAATCGTCTAGGTCACTCATGTAGAAGTCCATGGTAAGGGCCTTTTCTCTAATGAAACCAACTAGAATCCAACTGCTGATCCAGATGGCTGCCATTGCCAAATGGATCCATCACTGCACTGGACATGGTAATGCATGCGCCATCATAGTCTGGGCATGCAACACTACATGTTGCTAATGCGTAATTTCCACTATAGCTTGTGAGTTCTGCAAATGTTGGATTATTTGTCTTGTGGCAAAAGGGTTCATGTTGCATTTGGCATTGACCCTGCCAGAACTGTATCAGACCTTTAACTTTCTCTATGGGTACTGTTGGTACCTCACCACTGTTGACATTTTCCAGGCTACAGTGTTGCTATCTATCCAATCATTCAACTCTGGCTATACCACTGCTAACCTTTAAACTAAATTGTGTCGTATTTTCTGCATTCTGGCTCATTTAAAATCTGACAATGGTATGGCTTTTGTTGCAAAGGTCAGCCAACGATGGGCCAACAGTTAAAATATTTGGTTGGCATTTCATTCTCCACCCTGTCTACAGGCATCAGGTATCACACTGGGATGGCCACTCAAAAACCAAATAAAAAAAGATTTCTTACTCTACTTCTTTCATATCCTTTTTGTCCACACAACTTAGGCAGTTTAGCCACAGAAGAAAGCTACTCCCTGAAAGAGTTCATCCTGGTTAGTAATCAGGATAAAAAGGATGAGAAGTTATACAGACCTATTTTGTAAATTCAGAATTCTACCCTGCTAATTTCCAGTCATGATATGTCTCTCTATCCCAAAACAGCAAGCCTAAGCCAAGCTAGTTTCCACACTTCCGGGTGGCAGTCCAGCCAAAAGGGGGCCCTGGATCCTAAGGTAATTTTGCTTCAGTCACCTGGATTCTCTTGTTGGATTGACATAGTCCTAGAGTATGAAGACAATGACCAGTTGGTTGAGTACATTGCTCACTGAGTTCCCCTACAGTGGCCCTCATGAATGGAATGATAGGGCAAATGTAGCCAAATATTGAAATTGGTGGATCTGGGTATCTGGGTGGAGGGCTTGTTGGAGTTCTCTGTATAGGTATTATATTATTTCTGTAATGATCCTGTAAGTTTAAAAATATTTCATATTAAAAAGTTAATAAAAGGGCAATAGGAAAAAAAGGTAATAGAGAACAAAAGAAAAGTTTAAGCTATGGAGTTGGGCAGTTATTGCTTTAAATTAACTTTGTGACCCAAATAAATTATTTAAGGTCTCAGAACCTCAAGTTTCTTCATGAGCACAAAAGAAATATTGACATCTATCTACCAAGGATTAAGAGATTAGTTATTTTGTGTAAATCATGCATCCTTGAGCCTGATGCCTCCTTCTTTCCCTCACCTACAGCACGTGAAGAGAGCATGTGCTATGTCTCAGAAACCTTAGAAGCCTTTTTCAGTCATTCACCCCTCCACCCCCTATGCCCACATACTCATGGGTGGATTTTCTCCACACCGGCACAGAAGGTCTTTTCTTTACATGCCCACATCCCAGAACACCACCACTTGTGGACTCTGAGGGAGGCTTGTATGTGTAACAAAGTCAGGCATGCCAGGAACTTTCTTTCCTTTGATTGTGGCAGCCCTTACCTTCATCTTTTGGTCCTGAACCTGTGGTTATGGGACAGAAAAACAAGATTAAGAAAGGCCTAACTGCCACTTTCTATGCTGGTGTCAGGGAGTCGGAATCACCTTTCTGGGGCCTCACAACCACTGCCAGATGGAAAAATACCTAGCACTCAGTGCCCCTCCCTCCCAGTGTCCCCTCCTCCTCCTCCAAACCCAGAACGCTTGAACTAACTCCAACACCGCCCCCCCCCCCCCTCCACCTTCTGCTGCCCTACTTCTCACCCTACCCCTGCCAGAGCAGTTGAGCCTCCCAGGGGTGGACAAGAAGTCTTGCCCAGGCTACCTCAAAGTTCTGTACTTGCCATTCTATATATCCTTCATTTGATTTATACTTAAGTTGTAGGTTCTTGGGGACCCTATTTCCCTTCTCCTCAATAATGCATCGCAAAGTACTTTGCATGTTGGAGGCACTGTATGAAAATTTGATGCTGGCCCAGCACTACCTCAGCTCTGACTCAATGCTTTGAATCTGCCACCCCAGGAAATCCAGATTTGGAAGAGACCTCGAGAAGTTGTCTGTGTCATTCCTGTGCAAATAGGCAGGTGAAATGTTTTTGCCTTCATTTTACAGCCAGGGAGCTAGAGAGGATTACTGACATGGCAGCAGGTGATTAGAAGGAGGCATGGGGTTAAGGACAAGCAGAGGAGGGATTAGGGTGGGGTCATCTTTGAATTACATTAAATAAACTATGATTTGCCTTAATGATCATTGAGTTTACAGAAATAAATGTTTCCAGAAAACTCTGGAAAGAACATCCATAATAGCATTTGCTAGAAATGCATTAAAAGACATGGATCAGTATAAAGAATGGCTCCAGCTGCCCAAGAAAACCTGTTTAAAGTTTACAAAGGACAGAAGTAGAAAAAAGTTATTATGCCTTTTCCCTAAAATGCAGCCAAGAGCCAATTGGCACTCACACTGAGTTCTTCTAGAGGCCTCCTTCCTTCAAGCCAAAGAGGAGGATTGTGAGAAGCAGTCAATGAAGGTTTATATAATTTTTCTATCAAATCTAAATAATGGCTTTTTATCTGCTGATCTTACCAGCTTTCCTCTTTTTTGTCTTGTATTTCTTTTTCCTAACAGAGACAGCAATGAGGAAGCGTCCACAGGAGCCTTCCTGTGACTGTACCACCTTAATCTGGTGTAAGAATAGATTCGAAATTCCGCTGATTTGTTTGTATTCCATGTTACTTTTTCCATAGGTAATGGTTTCTATTAAATCCATAAAGCAGTCATTTGCAAATGGTCTGGCATGTTTTTCCTCGTCATAAAATATCTTATGCTACTAACAAGGTTAACTTCATCCACTTGATATTTTCATTGGGTATATATATTTTAGCTCTGAGTCATAAGAAAATAATATAGCAGACAAAAGATACATTCCCTGAGGCAAATGACAAGGGAGATTTTAAACACAGATTTCATTGAGTTGGGCCAGCCCATTACAGATATTAATAATTCCCTTCTGTTGACAATTTGAAGCCTATTTCTGTGAATACATAATACAGTACTATAATTTTAAACCTGAAAGAAATGTTCATATTAATATTCTTCCACCATCTAATTTTCCAGGATGGAAAACTGAGGCTTGGATATTAAATATTGGCTGGACACAGAGCAGAGTCAAAGGCAGGATGGCAAATCAGGTTTCTTTGTTTTTAAGCAAGTTATTCCTGACAAAACTATAATATTGTTCAATAAAAATGTATCACTAGTATGAGGACAGCCTGAAGGAAATTCCTCAAATTGTGGAACTGTAACCCATACTGTACTTTGAAGTTTTTTCTATAGCTACTTGTTAAGCTGAACTTTGAACTTTATCACTTTTCTGAATATTTATTTCCATAGTGATGCCTTGATAAATCCCAGAAGGATTTGAACAGTGAAAAAAAAGTATTTGCAAAATCCCCTTGGGGGAGTGGTGAGAAAGGGGGAAAATTCAACTTCCCCAAGTGGAGAATTCTTGAAATTCTCACAAGCAATGGGGACAACCAAAGCAATAGACTGAGACCCCAATCTTGGGGTTTGCTCATATGAAACTTGACCCCACAAAGGATAGGCTAAGCCTATTTAAAATTAGGCCTAAGAGTCACCCCCAAGAGAACCTCTTTTGTGGCTCAGATGTGGCCTCTCTCTCCAGCCAACACAACAAGCAATCTCACCACTCTCCCCCTGTCTATTTGGGACATGACTCCCAGGGGTGTGGACCTTCCTGGAAATGTGGGACAGAAATCCTAGAATGAGCTGGAACTCAACATCAAGGGATTAAGAAAACCTTCTTGACCAAAAGGGGGAAAAGAAAAATGAGACAATATAAAGTCCTACTAATTTTGAGAGGTTATCCTGGAGGTTATTCTTATGAATTAAACAGATGTCACCTTTTTAATTAAGGCATAACAGAGAGGCTGGAGAGAACAGCCTGAAAATGTAGAGCTGTGTTCCAGTAGCCATGTTTCTTCAAGATGATTGTATATCGATATAGCTTTTGCAATGTGACTATGTGATTGTGAAAACCTTGTGTCTGATGCTTCTTTTATCTACCTTATGGACAGATGAGTAAAACATACGGATTAAAAAATAAATAAATAATAGAGGGAACAAATGTTAAAATAAATCTAGTAGATTCAAATGCTTGTGATCAATGAAAGGGATGGGTAAGGGGTATGGTATGTATGAATTTTTTTTGTTTTCTCTTTATTTCTTTTTCTGAATTGAAGCAAATGTGCTAAGAAATTATCATGATGATCAATATACAGCTATATGATGAAAAAATGTTCATATTGTATATTGATTGTTTTTATTAATAAAAATTTTTTAAAAGGGCATCACTGGGTGGGCCACAGTGGCTCAGCAGGTAGAGTTCTCACTTGCCATGCTGGAGACTTGGGTTCAATTTCCGGTGCCAGCTCATGCAAAAAAAAAAAAGCATCACTAATGTCTTGCACATATAAGCCCTAAGCACCTGTTATTAAGTAAGTTTTTCATGATATTTGCAAAAAATCACTGGTGATAAATTAATAAATGGGAAGAAGAGATAAATCTCCCATGAAGAAGAATTCAAAGTAGTTTATGTAGCTACTCCACCCTCAGGAAGGTGAAACATTAACTCCCTACCCTTTTAGTGTGGGCTGGACACAGTGACTTCCTATGAGAGACAGAGGACAGATGGACAGAGGGCAGACAGAAAGGGGAGAGAAGAATAACTTCACAGTGGAGAAAGCTGAGGAACACTACCTCATCCACATGGTCAAGGGTAACAGTGGTGACAAGTCGTGTTGATAGTGTGCATTCTTGATATGAAGTGATGAGAACGACACTTTACCGTTGTAGTCTTCCTCCCCCAAATTTATAACCCAGTTTAACTATGAGAAAAACACCATACATATCCCAATTGAGGGGCAATATAGAAAGTACCCGACTAGTTACTCCTCAAAACTGGCCACGTCATAAAAAAAAAGGAAGTCTGGGCAACCATCACAGCCCATGACAACTAAATGTAATGTGCGATCTTGGAAAAGAAAAAGGACATTAGATAAAAACTAAGAAAATTTCAATAGAGTATCAACTTTAGTTAGTAAAAAGTGCTTCAGTATTGGTTCAATGAGTGAGAACAATGTAGCATGGTAATATAAGATGTTATATTAATAACAGGAGAACATTGATGAGTTTATTTGGGAATTCTCTATACTATCTTCTCAATGTTCTAAATCTGAGTACCTATGAAACTCTTCTAAAAAATAAAGACTATTCTTTTAAAGAAATTATGGTGAAGGGGTCAGGAGAAGTAAAGCAAATGTTTTATGATGTATCCAATGATCTACTGGCTTGCCACAATATACCTTTCTCCAGTATTATATCCCACGGGTAAACATGCCTCTTGGGATGTTTGTAGAAGACAGACTGATGCATAGTTGGTGCTCAGTAAATATCTGTTAAATAATATTTAAGTTTAAGTTATCCATTAAATATATACATATATATATTAGATTAAATAAGATTTAAAATATTATAACTGATTTTTCAAAATAAATGCACCAAAATTTATATACTTAGCTGAGGGTGTCATGTGCAAAGTAGAGCTTTTGACAGGTTCACGCTGAATTCATTCTTGTTATTATAACTTCAAGTAATTTTAGAAATCTTCTCTTGGAATGTTTTAGCATCTATAAGATCAAGCCCAAACATGTAGGATGAGACCCTGTATGATCTGGGACCTGCCAAGCTCTCAAAACTCATTGCTATTCATTCTTCCTTAAAACATGGCCCTAAAGGCAAATATCCTCCTGCTTGAAAACTTCTCCCCTCCACCAACACACTTCATCCATCAAAACAATTCCAATTCCTCCTTTACCTCCTAGCTGAAGAAACACCCTCTCTGAAAATCTTCTTCACTATCACATATCACTACCTTCCCAAGAGAGAATTAATCATTTTTCTGGTGCTAAATCTTTTGTCTGTTATTGCTGTTATCATAATGAGCTGCATTTATTTGTTCATCTCTTTATTTTCCATATTAGCCTGTGAGCTTCTCAAAGGAAGGAGCCTGGTATCCTTCATCTCTATGCCCACATATACCTACAGAAATGCTAACTTAGTAAGTGCCTGTCGAAGTGAATGGAGTGGAACAATGTTAATTAAGTCTAGAGTTTTCTGACATATTCTTTTTAATAATCTCCATGGTGGTAAATGCTTCAAGGATGGGTAGATGTTTGGGAAAAGATCATGTAATACCCAGTTTGGTGAACAAAGTGGGTAATCAGATTGAGCAATGCGGCTTTGTACAAATCCAGGGACATTCACAAATAATGAGATTAATGTCCTTATATGACTTAGAAGGTAAGTAGATTCATAAACCAGTAAAGACCTTATAACCAAATCTGTACATACTACAAAATACACACACAGATAATAGAATCTGGCTTCTGCAAGTATTAATTCATTTGTTTATTCTACAAAGTACTTTTTATTAAATTCAATAAGAATAGCACTGTCTAGGTGAGGTATTGTAAGAATTAATATGACCAGGTCCTTATACTTCAGTGGTTCACAGTCAAGAGGGTAGAAACAAATCTACACAATTATCAAGAAGTCAGACTATTATGATAAGTGAACAAAAAAAGTGCCAACACTGTACTTTAGAACACAGATTCCAAAGTAGCTAATTTTGATTGGGAAAGTATTAAGAAAAGAGACTCAGAGAAATTATTGCCCTTGGCCAAATTTCATTTATATAATTTGAGTATGGGGTATATGAGGTGGGAGATGGATGGTGTAAGCCAGATTCTGATCACCTTTAAATAAAAGTGTTATTCTGTATAGCAAATGAACCCATTGGACGTTTCTAAGCTCACAGTGATTGCCAGGCCTATGTTTCAGAAACTTAACTCTGTTTCCAGTATGGAGGACAAACTTATGATGATTGGGGTAAGAGCTAAGACTGGAGATGTGTGAGAGGCAGGGAAGCCTGTTAAGTAAGGCATTCATCTAGGCCAACATTTCTCATACTTTTAGTCTCAGGACACCTTGGCACTCGACATTATGGAGGTCCAAAGCAGCTTTTATTTATTTGGGCTATATCTACCTCTATTGACTGTAGTATAACTTAAAATTTTTTAAAAAATTAAAGCACATGAATGCATAAGTACACATTCCCTTAGCCATCAAAAAAATATCATTAGGTTGGGCCCAGTGGCTCAGCAGGCAGAATACTCACCTCCCATGCCAGAGACTCAGGTTCCATTCTTGGTGCCTGCCCATGCAAAAATATATAGATATATATCATCACACAGACTGGAGCTTCTGTAAAACTCTTGATATGAAAATATTTTGAGCTTGTCGCCTTCCAGAAAAAAGGTTTCGGGGAACTTCGGAACACACTTTGAGAATCACTAATGTAGGTACTAGACCCAAGGCAAAGATAGCACGGGCAAAAAGAGCGCAGAGATTACACTTCATAGGTTGACTCAGTAGGACTTGGTGACAGATTTAATTAGTAATGGGGTTGGGTGGGATGGTTTGTGAGCAGATCAATGGGAGAAAAAAAAGCTAAAAATGACTCTCAGATTTTTATTTTGGGGTTCGTGTAGATGGTAATGCTTTCTCCCAACCCCTCCCACCTTTATGTTTGGGATTAACAAAATAAAATTTATATATGTTCACATAATCCTTTAAAAACTTCCCTTTCTTGTTTGTCTTCCGGTTGAGATTCTTCAGCAAACTTAAAGCATTCTACATAGGAAGTACTAAGTCTAGTAAGGACTCAGCATAAATGCTTAACAAATGAATGAGCATTAATTAAACTAATTGAGACAGGTAAATACTTTTCTGATGCCTTGGATAAAAAAAACATAACAAGTGCCAAACACTATTCCTAAACAACGAACCACCTTTTAAAAACACTATTGAAATTATTTTCATAAGGGGGCATCTCTCAACCCTGCCAGTCCAAGAACAACAGTACTAAACCGTCTTTAAGAAACACTCATCAGGGCGGGCCACAGTGGTTCAGCAGGTAAGCATGCTTGCCTGCGATGCCTGAGGACCTGGGTTTGATTCCTGGTACCTGCCCATGTTAAAAAACAAACAAACAAAAAAAACACTCATCACTTAACTGTGCCTTTCTTCAATAAGGTGTGTCCATTTAATTAGCACTAATTTAAGGATTGGTTAGCAGAGTTTCAACATATAACCACGGTCAATTGTTTTATTTCCTGGACTACTGAATCGTCTGATGATTCTGACTGAATCTGAATTCATTTTCACAAGAGAACTTCTTTTCTGAAGTCTTTAGGGAACCCACATTTCATTCCCCTTCCCCTATTCTGTTCCAAACTCTTCTGTTTTTCACCACTAACCTCAATGTACATGTCTGGTTTGCCATTTGATTTCAATCGGTCATACAAAGTAACTGTAATGTTTTCACAAGGCCTGATGACCCCCAGGATTATGCAATAAGCCTCATGGCACAGTATAATAATTAACGTGTTTTAAAAAATTTTCCCCAGAGCATGCAGGCTGATTGTAAGACCTTAGTTCATGGTCGGTTACGTCCCTTTCCCAGCTTTCTATGCACCTACCTCTGCCAGGACAGATGACTCTTGCTCCTCCCTAAGCACGTCTGTGCTTCTGTGCCCTTTCTTATGCCCTTCCCTTCATCTGGTTGTTTTTCCCTCCCTCTTTCACTCTCATTGTATTTTATTTCATTTCATTTCATTTACAAACACTCCATGCCTGCCATACATACACTCCCCCTTCTCCTCTCCCCACATCCCCTGGTAATCTCTAATCTACCTTTTGTCTCTGGGTTTGCTATTTCTATACATCTCTTATAAGTGGCATCATATAATATTAGTCCATATGTGTCTCATTTACTTCACTGAGCATAATATTTTCAAGGCTCCTCCATATTGCAGCATGTCTCAGAACTTCATTCGTTCTTATAGCTCAATAGTCCGTTGTGTAAATACACTACATTTTATCTATTCATCTGCTGATGGACACTTGGGTTGTTCCCACCTTTAGGCTATTGTGATTAATGCTGTTATGAATACTGGTGTACAAGCATCTGTCTGTGACTGTTTTCACTTTATCCTGTATTTCACTTTTTGAGGAACTGCCGTATTACTTTCCATAGTGGCTGCACCATTTCACATTCCCACAAATCTCCTTTTCTTTTTCTTTCATGGTGCAGTTCAAAGGTCCCTTCCTTTGGAAAGCCTCCCCCAGCCCCTCTGGCCTGACTCTTTCCATAGCCCATGATAAGAACTCTTCTCTAGTTGTTTCATGTTTTTGACCTCATGACTAATTAGGCAGTGGCTGCTTTGAGCCATAATGTCACGTGCACAATCAATCCTTCATAATTGTTGCTTAAATGGAATGGAACATGAAACAAGGATTAAAACCTCATAACTCTGCAATTGCTCAAGAATTTCCCACATCCCTGTCCCCATTTAATCTCTCCCCTTGTCAATAAGAAAAGACTTCTCTGTAACATTTAGTACCTATTCCTTAACAAACCATTATATCTTAAGAAGTATTAAATTTCCAATTCCCTTTCTCAGAGTAGACAATAAGGAAGCTCCTAGGTAGGGAAACAAACAAATAAGGTCCAAAGCAATGAGGGAGGCTAAGATGCATCTCCAGATACTCTTTATATTGACCCACCATTTCCTGTCTCTACTCTCTGTGCATACCACAGTACCTTGCCTTGTGATCCAATATTATTAGGCCTTTTACCACTCCAGGAATACAGCTGTCTGAACACATCTCTGAGTCTTTGCTTATGTCACTCCCTTTACCTGGATTGTCCTTCCTCCATTTCTTTGATTATTCTTTCAAGACCAAGTTCACATGGATGCTCCTTCAAGCCTTCCTTGACCAGAATTCAAGAATGTTAGCACTGAAGCAGACCTGCGAAACCCACTGCTCACTCTCTTAATTAACAAATGAGGAAATGAGACCAGTTACTTTGGGTGACTTGTCAAAAATCAGGCAACTTCCCTGGAATCTGAGTCTCTTGACTTGTAACACTGTTCCCTTTTCACCATAAACCCCATGAATCTTTATTCAACTTGTCTCTCAGCCTCCTTATCTGGTCACAGTTGTTTCATGTGCAATAGGTTTGTAATTACCACTAGCTGGTAAAGTCCTGGCAGAGGATGGTGGGAATCGGTGTGGTGCAATGGGAAATACAGGGTATTTGGAGTTAAACCCAGATTCAAATGCAGACTGTACCACAACCTGCGTGTCCTTGGTTATGCTATATAACCGTCTGAGTCTCAATTTCTTTATCCAGTAAAATGAGGTGAAATACAAGTGGGGATCTGTGGGACATCAACACATTGAACAAACCATCAGAAGAGCTGCGCCTCCCACAACGGGCCATGTAATGAGGGTAAGTCCCTCACCTCAATGCACGCAGAGGGTGGGGGCCCCATCTGTAAGGGCCCCTACATTTCTAAACGTTCTAATCATGACTCCATGATTCAGAGCACTGTCTACTAAAGCCAAACACCAGCTTGCTTTTTAAGGGAAATATTTATTCTGCCGCTGAATAAGGTCATAAAGAAAAACAACAGATATCCTTCCAAAGACACAGTCCACAAATTAACAATTAAAAATAAATAACTTCCAAAAAAAAAAAAAGCCCTGAAGCCTGAACTTACGGTCAAGGTCAAGGGCATCTACCTCACACTGTAACTATTTTGCCCTCTTTCCCTGACCTCAGGGACTACATTTCCTACTCGGCCACATATGATCTCCTGTAACCCTTACCTCTGTGCCCCTATACATGGAATTCAACTTTTCATCAACTTTTTATCATTGAAAAGCTGAGCTAAGCAGCAAAGACTGTCCCTGAGCTCTAGGCCAGAGTATGTCATACATCTACTTCTTAACAAGTCACTCCTTTTAGTTTTTAAGAAAACAGGCATTGATTATTATTCTTGTTATTATTGTTTTATCTCCAGGCTTCCCACCACTGGCCCCACTTCCCCATAAGAAGTTTAGGAGATGGTGAACAATTTGATCTCAGGCTCACTAACTTAACAATTTTTCAAAAGTCTGATGATAAGGCATTATTCTGTTTACCCTTTTCTTTTTCTTTCTTTTTTATTATGGGGATATTTATAGCAAAATTGCCTATTTCAATCATTTTTAAATGTACAATTTGGCAGCATGAATTACATTCACAGTGCTGTACCACCAACACCCATTTTCTTTGTATTTTTTATAAAGTAGCCATTTGCGGGTTCACTTCCCCTGTTCAATATTCACTTAATTTAATGATTCAGTAAATGGAAAAATAATTCCAAATTTCAAAGTGCAGCCAAACTGAAGTTTCTCATTTCTTTGAGATTACTGTTTATTGCTCCCCACATAGGTTCTTTAGGACCTTCAGAAGATACTGTTCGGGCCTCGTCTGGTCACTTTACTGGGATGATGCTTCCATCCCGCAGCCGCTACAGGGGTTTCTTGCTATGGCTCACACCTGTCCCCTTCTTTGGAAAACTATCCTGAGCTCACAGGAGCCACCTTGCCTAGAAATGCCTAGGAGGATATATGCCTCTGTACTCCTAGGGCAGACATTCAGGCTTCAGCGTTCCCCTTTAACTTCAACTAAAGCCACATCCTTGCTTAGCTGCTAGCCCTGACCTCACTTCCGTACACATGTCTCCTGTGGACACTCTCAATAAACCACTTGCACAACATAAATAAATCACTTGTTGCAGGCCTAACACAGTAAATGCCTTTGGTTATCCTAATCAGGAGCACTTCAGTATGATTTCTATTTAATTCAAACTTAAATTCTAGAAGCAATCTTACAAATTAATACAAAGAAACAGTCAGCTCATTCACCTTCCCTTCATATTCAAAAATTAAGATAACATTGCAGTTGTTATGCCTGGCACACATGGTGGTTTTAATAAACATTAAACAACTAAGACATTTTCTGATAAATTTTACTTGATTGGAAATAATATCCAATTCAAAATGAAAGTAACTGATAACTGAATGTTTAAAGAAAGGTTTTTGAGACTTTTATATTGCCCACTAACATGTCAGGTTTGAGGATCAGAAGGGAGGTTGGGCTATACTCCAGTCTTCAACTCCCCATTGCCAATTCAAACATGACCCCATCTCCAAATTGTCCTCCCCTGGGGTTAGCCCAGAGAAAAATGTGAACCCTGTCTGGGTCTCAGAAGAATCCACTGTATCTCCAAATTCACCTGGGCAGCAGGATTAACAGTTCATTGAAATAATAATAATATACAAGAATGTGTTAAAAATTTAATTGAGCTTTTTGAAATCTAGTTCAATGATAAAGTGAATAAAGGAATAAAGGAAAAATTCCGGCATGCTTGATCAATTATTCAAATAGAACATAATATTTTTTATTCATAGAATAAGTTGAAATTTTCCTTTTTTTTTTTTTAAAAGGAAAATCCATTTTTATAGCATCATCCTGATCCAGGACAATTCATGTAAGTTGAATTTTAGTACAGAAAAATAAATGACACCTGTAATGACTGTGGATTCAGAGTCATAGTGCTAAAAACCAAAGGAAAATATATCACATTCCATGAAGAATGCAAGGAAATTTCAGGAGTGTATTTTAATTATTTCTGCGATGCGTAAAGAAGTTAATCCTATTTTCAGTACTCTATGAGCTTGTAAAACAATTCACATTTAAAAATAGATATCCATGACTTGAACAACCAAAGAGCAAGTCTACATTTAAAGGAATCAGTCCAGGAGACTCTACACTTTTTCCAATGTGGTTGCTATTGTTTAAACAATTCAGGAAAGGTTCTTTTGGAATTACCTTCATGGACTACAGCACAGTCTTGAGAAATTTTAGTGGTGAAAAATCATTGCCTTTGAGGTTGGATTTGTCCTTCAAAAACAGCCAAAATCTATGTCAGCCAAGTCTGAGGAAAACTGAATAATAGGGTTAGATAATTAAGGGGATTACAGATATTTGGTAATATACAGTGACACTCAAGCAAACAAGGGGAGCTAAAACAAAGGTAAGTGCCATAGCCTGGTCTTCCACATCCTGGACCAATTGTCCATCTCTGAGATCAGTTTGTCTCCATGGTGCTTTCTTTAAGTGAACACTAAAATCTGCTGAGCTTTTCTTATAGCCCTGAAGCTCAGACCTCAGAACACAAACAGAATCACATAATATGACAGTAATACTGTCCAGCAGTAGTCTCTTTCTGAGTGATAATAGCTGGAGGTTTGACTCTTTGCAACCTGTGTGCTTACCAATCATGTTATCGCAACTCTTTCATGATTTGCAGGAGAGCATGGATACTGGAGCCACCCCCGTCCCAGCACTTAATATTAGGGTAAGTTACCTAATCTTTTGGGGGTCTCAATTTTATTGACCATTAAGTACCTTTCTCATGGAGTTTGCAAATGCTTAGATGTTGATGTCAAATGCTTAGAACAGTACCCTGGTACATAGTCAATATTAAATAAGTATAATCAATCAATTTAGTCGATACTAAATATCTGTAATTATTTTATGATGTAGCTGTAACAGGCAAGGAATGAGACACAAGGTTTCAGAAAATCAAAAACAAAAAACAAAACAGAACAGAATACCCCAAACCTAATCCTTTCTTGATTCAGACACTATACTGTCCTGGTTCAAGTTATAGGACCTTAAGAGAACTGGAAGACCTGCTGTGATTCACAGGGCTCCCAGCTATAACAGTCATGAAACGCTGTTCAGAGTCACTTAGGAGAACTATAGCTGTAGGTCCCAATGTGATTTCAGGAGCCTCCAAAGAGGTAGTTGTAAGGTTTAGGAGGCGAAAGAGAGAAGAGGCAGACCAAAAAACCTTAGCGTGAGCGAGTTTATTCCTGCGCTCCCGGGCAGAGCTCACAGAACGCAAGGTAGGGAGTTGTGAGCTCACGGCCACCGGGTCCTGGTGCAGGCGGTTTTTAAGCAAGGGGGTTAGGTGACGTCTAAAAGGGGCGGCACATTTCATACAGCTTGAGTCATGGTGACCTTCCTTGTTCCCCCAACCTAACAGTAGTATTATTGCTGTTATCAGAAAATATTGTATTTTACTGAATATAAGATGTTACAGATCAAAACATGTTTCTGCTCCAGAGCACTAATAGGAAAAACTATTGTGCCTTAGAGTCAATGACCTATGGCAATAAAAGTAAAAAGGGAAAGTTTAGCTTGTTACTAGAAAAAAAATTTTGTTTAAATCAATAGAACTGCACAACATAAACAGTGGACCCTAAGTTAATTCATTAACTATAGCTAATAGTATCCCCCCACTGCCCCAGAAAAAGTTAATGAGAGACATTGAGCGGTCCAGCCTCAGTGGATTCTTCTACATTCTGGAAGGAGGGAAAAGGGCGCCTGAATTCTGAAAAAGAAAACCTCAAGAAGCAATTACAAAAGTAAAAACTGAGCTTCGAATTTAGCTCAGTGAGAAGGGGAAAGCCCCCAGGGAAGACCCTGCTTTATTTGAGGTGAAAGAAATGTCAAACAAAGTGGAAAATTTTGAGTGAGCATAAATGTTTCCTAATGCAGGTGTTGAAAAACTAACCAAGTGAATTTTGAAATTCAGAACTATTTTTTCCATCTGTGGACAGAATACACTGTTTCAGTCAAAACAAAGCAACCATGCAAAAGGGAAGTGTTCCAAAGCTTCTCTTTCCACGTTGAACATTGGGTTTCTGCGTAGGTTTGGGTTTGGACCACAACCACAGTAACCTAAACAGTTTGGTCTTCATCAAGTAGGACCAGAGCCACAGCATATGCTGCAACGAGCATTAATGAATGCAAATGGATCAGGAGACTCCAAAGACCCAGACTCTTTTTGTAGCCGTTTGCTTTTCTATTCCATCCAACTGGATCAGTTGAAGAATATTTCCCCTAAGGGCCAAGAGAGGAAATTAAGTTTAGCATCCACCTGGAACTCCATCCTTTGCAAGGGTATGAAGAGAATATGAACTAGAAGACAGAGAGGGTTACATCTGTAAACAATCCAATTTTCTTAGTATTACAGGTTGAATTGTGTCCCCCCAAAAGATGAGTTAAAGTCCTAATCCCTGGTCCCATGAATGCGACTCCATTTGGAAATAAGATCTTTGAAGATGTGATTCGCTAAAATGAGGACAAATTGGATTAGGGTGGCCCTTAATATGACTAGTGTCTTTCTGAGAGGGGGAGAGTAGACAGACACCAAGGAGAAGACCATGTGACAATGGCCTATAGGTGCAGAGTTATGCATCTATAAGCCAAGAAACATTGTGGGCAAACATCAAAACCTAGAAGAGGCAAGGAAGGATACTTCCCTACAGGGTTTCAGATGGAGTCTTGCTCAGTGAATACCTTGATTTCAGACTCCTGACTTCCAGCATTGTGAGGAAATAAATTTCTATTGTTTTAATCCATCCAGTTTGTGGTACTTTGTTAGGGCAGCCCTCACAAACTAAGACATTTAATGTCCTGAACTGCCCTAAGGAGAATTTTACACAGAAGTGTAGGGAATCCTTCCTTCCAGGAATCCATTGTTTTAACTCACTAATTAATTTTAAAGGAACTGAAAAGTTGTCCCTAAGTTCCTTTGCAAAGTATTCTCCTTCCACCTATTGCACATGCTCTGTATAAAAAGATGACTGCAGGACCTTCTCTTCAGCTGGATTTGGAGGCATTTTTGCACATAGTTTAATCTCTCAAGCAAGCTCCTGAGTCAATCTACTGTTTTTTTTGCAGATAACGAGTATCTTTTAAGACTGATTTATTTCTTTGTCAGCATAAAACCTGGAAGAGGAGCATCAGTATAATGTAACATTATTTTTTAAAGTAGGGTAGAAGTTTTTTTATTCTGTCTTATTTTTACCCATTAAAAACATAACTTCTTTCTATGAAGAGATAATAGCTATGTTTCAGCACTTTCATAGGTATTTATTAATAATATTGCTCATTACCTATTGCAAGTCATTCTAAATTGACTGCTTAACATCTTCCATTTATGATATGAATCAATTACTTGAATCAAAAAACTGAACATCTGGGCCTGGAAATCTTATATTTATACAAGGATATTTGGAAAATAATATTGGCATTTGTTAAAGTAGGAATCAGCAGTGATCTGTCAGAACACTGTCTCAGAACAACATTTACATAACAAATTCTGCAAGATTTTTTATTTTAGATATTTTTAAGAAGCAATTTCCCAAAATATAGAAGTTAACATGTATTGTTAAATTATCTATAGTCTCTTTATAATTAACCCTTAAAGTCATAGTTCAAGTTTTCATGTTGCACTTTTATCCTTGGCACTCTCAGAGTCGGTAACACATTCAAAGCCTGCCCTAGCTTATTGATTATCTTTAATGCTTGATGACCTCCTAGCAATGGATTTGAAACACTCTCTTCCAAGCCCACTTTCTGGTATTTTTCTGAAATGTCAAGGTTTAATCTGTGGTTTATATCACTATGCTTGAGTATCTAAAAGATGGGAGTGATAAAGCACATGACATCACGTATACTATGTTATTTTGACTTTTAAATTTTCCTTAGATATAAATCCTGACTACGGCTGCCAAGAGGTTTGGCAAACATCAGCCTGGTTTTATTACTCATAAGTGGATGAAATCAGAATTCCTTGGCCTTGCACATTCTTGTGGTCTCCATGAAGAGCTCCTCCTTTCTAACAGCGAGTTCATCTGCAATGTTTACTCAAATGTGCTTGGCCCACTAATACTTCTTTTAATGAGAATGCAGTTCCCTGCCAGAAGTACCATTTGGATAATTTACTCTTTCTTTGTTGATCATATCAAGCAAGTCATTGCAAATAATAATACTGTAATAACATATTTCTTTCCAGGAAATGTCATCTGGCTGATGGCATCTAAAACTGGATATTATTAAAATCTGACTTTTTTTTTCATACTGGCTACATTGAGTTTAACACCCCTTGAAGAGGGAATACATGGAGACATTCTCTGCTTGTGATCAGCGTTTTGAGTTGGTGATTAAAGAAAAGCTGTCTGATAGAATGCTTTCCAAGGATCTGTGGTACACTTTCAGGTTCCTTTTTCTATATTGACTACAGCTGTTTTATAAAATACCTCTGAAAAATAGGCCATTGAGGCAGTTCAGAATTTTTTAAATTTCATGTTGTCATTTTCTGAACTTGTATAATCCAAATAACTTTACTATTATCCCTTAATGACAGATTACTGAAAAGTTACTGGCTATGAAAAATTCCATAAACACGGAATTACAATATGGCCCAGCAATTCTACTTCTAGATATATATCGCTGTGTTAGTTAGTAAGCTGCCAGATGTGATATACCAGGAGCAGAATGGCTTTTAAAATGGGGTATTTATTAAGTTGCAAGTTTACAGTTCTAAGCTATAAAATTGTCCAAACTAAAGGCATCCAGGGAAAGATACCTTAATTCAAGGAAGGCCTATGGGTCAGGAACACCTGTATCAGTCGGGAAGTCACGTGGCTGGCATCTGCTGCTCCCTTGTTCCTGGGCTCCATTGTTCTCAGCCTCTGTTCCTGTGGGGGTTCCTCACTTGGCTTTTCTGGGGCTGGCTTTCATTTCTAGGCTTCCTTTGGCTCTCTCCAGATTCTTGCTTGCTTAACATCTCATGGTGATGTCTGCTGGGCTCCAAGTATCTCTAAACATCCATGTCTCTGTTCTCTGAAGCAATTATTCTCCAAGGATCTACACCTACATCAGCTCCACTCTGAAGTTTCTGTCATTTCTGAGGTTTCTCCAAAATGTTTCCGTTTTTAAAGTCTCTAGTAATCAAGACCCACCTGGAATGGGTGGAATCATATCTCCATCTAATCAAAAGTCATGCCTAAGATCGGGTGGATTACATCTCCATGGAGATGATTTAATCAAAAGTTTCCCACCTACTCAGGATTAAAAGAAATGGTTGCCTCTACAAGATTGAATCAGGATTAAAGCTTGGCTTTTCTGGGGTACAGCCAAAGAACTGAAAGCAAGCACTTGGACAGATATTTGCAATCAAATGTTCACAGGAGCATTATTCACAGTTGCCAAAAGGTGGTAACATGTAAGTGTTCATCAATTGATGAATGGATAGACAAAATCTGGTACATACACATACATGGAAGATTATTCATTTGTAAGACAGAATGAAATTCTGGTATGTGCAAAAACATGGATGAACCTTGAAAACATTATACTACGTGAAAGAAGCCAGACACACACAAAAAGCACATACTAATTCCATTTCATAAAATATAGAGAATGAGCAAATTCATAGAGACAGAAAGTAAATTAGAGGTCACCAAGTTTGGGGGTGGGCATAGGGGAATGGAGACTTACTGCTTCCTGAGTAAAAAGTTTCTGTCCAGATGAGATGAGCAGGTTTTGGTAATGGATGGTGGTGAGGAAGCGCCATGTTGTGAATATGATTAGTGCCACTAAGACTTTAGAATGGTTGAAATGAAAAATTTCATACATATATTTTTCATTGAAATGAAAAACATATATATGTATGCGTATATATGTATAGAAAGAGAGATCCACAATTAAAAATAAATTTTAATTTCATTCTGAAATAAAATAATTTGACTCCATCTTATGTTTCATTCTCTCTTATTCTGTCTGTTCTGATGTTATACTAATTACACAGAAAGAAAATCAGAACTAAAGAAAGAAATGTTGATGGTTTTGACAAATCCTATAAGCTCCTTGAAGATTAATAGTTGTTTTCAAGAGAAATTTGTAGAGCACATGTATTAAATTATTTCTCAAAAAAAATGGCAAGAAATACTTATTTGGCAATAGAAAGATGACAAGGAAAAGGGTACAGTCTAGGAAAAAATGTTAAATCTTACTTTCACTATGAATTTGACGATAATTATAGAATACCCAATCAAAACTAACAAATAGAGACTGGGGGCAAGATGGTGGCATAATGAGGTATGGAATTTAATTAGTCCTCTAGGACAGCTAATAAATAGCCAGGAACTGTCTAAAACAACTGTTTGGGGGACTTCAGTGACAGGACACACATCATACACCAATTTGGAATGGGTGGAATGGCTGAGCTTTCATGTAGAACTGTAAGTCTTCCAAACCATGCAGGCTGGTGTCTCCTCCCCCACAAGTACAGAAGGCTACCTTGGAGTTGGTTCACTAATGGAAAAAGAAGCCCTCTGTACTAGGAGCAAGGAAGGTACCTTAACCAAGCTCCAACTGTAGACTTAATTAACCAATTCAGACTGTTTCAAGCTCCAAACACAGATAAATCTGGAGCAAGAATGAAATGAAGTGGGAGGTTTTTGCACTGACAAAGAGGAAGAGGGGCTGATAGGGAAAACAAACAAACAAACAGAGACTTCTGGATGAGCTAAAATTGGAAAAGAGCTGGACCCTAAGAAAAAGGGGCACATGGATCTAGGTAGCAACCCCAACTCTTGACTGGCAAACCTGGTGGTGGCTGGGGTCTGGCTCTGAAAAGGACCTTTTTTTTCTCTTTGGCTTTGTTTTTTTTTTACTTCTTAACAGCTTATTGGATGGAACTGTGGGCATTCTCAGCCTTCAGCATTATGGCAGGCAAGGGCAGAATTAAGGTATGTCTGAGAGACAAGGTAACTAGCCCGGTGATAGAGATAATTCTCTAAAGGGTGTATCCTTAAGTAGTCTTTACTGGGAGCAAGGAAATGAGGCTCAACCAAGTTCTAATTGCAGTTTTAATTCCAGCAGAGAGGAGGTGGTGCTAACAGAAAAATAAATAAATAAATAAAATGAAATAAAATAAAAATGAATAAAAACAGAGGATTTTGGAGTTGGCCGAACTCAGAATATTGGAAAGGGGCTGAGTCTCAAGAGGGGGGTCACAGAGCCAGGTACCAACTCTGGTTCTTGACTGGCAAACCTTGGGGGTTAGGGAAAGGCTTTGAAAAGAGATCTCTTTTTTATTTTGGATTTATTTGTTTGAATTTCCCTCCATTTTTTTTTTCAAGAACTAAGGAGCTCTAAGAAGCTCAATTGCCAGTGGGACCCAGACAAGGATGACTTAAGATAGGTCTGAAAGACAAAATAATGAGTCAAGTGGGGGAAATAATTTCCTAAAGGGCATATCTTCCCCCAATGAAAGGGGTGGGGTGGGACCCAGCTCACACAGTAGACGTCTTTTGGAGAATTCAGGTCCAGGGGCTGGGAATAAGAAACAACCTACACTTGCCTTCTACCTCAGTCTTTGTCTTAACCTAGAAAAGAGGGCCTGCTGAAAATTAAAGGCACCACATAACTTTACACCCTTGAGAAGCTGTGGGATAAGAGGCACCACCTCCTGGGTAGGATAAGAAAAGCATAGTGTCTAGAAGCTTCACAGAAAAGTCTGACAACCTGCTAGGTATTACCCTCAGGGAAACTTGATACTGATCACACTCTCCTCTTGAGACCTGGGCCTGTATAGTCTGGAAAAATTGGATTAGGGTTGATCATATTTGGGGACTTCCCTGAAAAAAAGGTTCCATATAGGCAGGGCACATGAGAAAAATAAGAGCTGAAAAATTCTGATCACTTAAACAGAAGCTATGCTCGAGGCCTAGAATAAGTTGAACAGAATGCCAAAGAATGGATAGAGAACAAAGTAAATCAACAAGAAAACCCTAAGTAGAAGAGTGGAAATGACCTCCAGAATAAACTAATGAAAAAAATCAGCTGTCTAGATACCAGCAAAAAAATATGAGACATTGTAGGAAAAATGAAGATATGGCCCAATCAAAGGAACAAACTAATACTTTAAATGAGAAGCAGGAGTTGAAACAACTTATTAAGGATGTTCAAACAGACATGCAAAATCACATCAAAAATCAAATCAATGAGTTGAGGGAAGATATGACAAAAGAGATATAATGTAAAGAAGACATTGGGAAAACATAAAGAAGAATTTAAAAGCTTGAAAAAACAAATGACAAAACTTATGGGAGTGCAAGGCACAATAGAAGAGATGAAAAACACAATGGAGACTTACAACAGCAGATTTGGAGAGGCAGAAGAAAGGATTAGTGAACTAGTGGACAGGACTTCTGAAAACTTACATGCAAAAGAACAGATAGGGAAAAGAATGTAAAAATATGAGCAGGGCCTTAAGGAATTGAATAACAACATGCAGTGCATTCATATGCATGTGTTATGGGTGTCCCAGAAAGAGAAGAGAAGGGAAAAGGGGCAGAAAGAATAGTGAAAGAAGTAATCAAAATTTCCCAACTTTTATGAAAGATATAAAATTACAGATCCAAGAAACACAGCATACCCCAAACAGAATAGATCTGAATAGACCTACTCCAAATACTTACTAATCAGCTTGTCAATTATCAAAGAGAATTCTGAAAGCATCAAGAGAAAGGCAATCCATCACATACAAGGGAAACTCAATAAGACCACATGTGGATTAACTCAGATGAAACCATGGAGGTAAGAAGCCAGTGGCATTATATATTTAGGATACTGAAAGGAAAAACTGCCAATGCAGAATTCTGTATCTGGCAAAACTGTCCTTCAAATATAAAGGAGAGTTTAAAATATTTTTGGCAAACAGACACTGAGAAAGTTTGTGAACAGGAGACCTTGCTCTATAAGAAATACTAAAGGGAACACTACAGGCAGATAGGAAAAGACAAAAGAGAGCAGTATCAAGAAGAATGTAGAAATGAAGACTATGAGGAAGGTAAAAAGAGAGAGAGGGAAAAAATAAGCTATGACCTATAATATAGAGAAGACAAATGGTGAAGGAAGCACTGCCTTTACAGTAATAACATTAAATATTAATAGAATATACTCTCTAATCAAAAGACACAGACTAGCAGAATGGATTAAAAAGCAGGACCCATCTATATGCTGTGTACAACTCACTTTAGACTCAAGAACAAAAATAGGTTCAAAGTGAAAGGTTGGAAAAAGATCTTTCATGCAAACAATAGCCAGAAAGAGCAGAGATAGCTATACTAATATTAGACAAATTAAATTTCAAATGTAAAACAATTAAAAGAGACAAAGAGATGCTACATGTTCATAAAAGGGACAATTCATCAAGAAGACATAGCAATCATAAATATTTATGCACCAAGCCAGAATGCCCTAAAATACGTGAGGCATACACTGACAACAAATGAAGGGAGAAGTAGACTCCTCTACAATAATAGCTGGAAACTTCAATACACCTTTCTCATCAATGGATAGGAGATTTAAGACAGAGGATTAAAAAGAAAGAGAGATGTTGAATAGAACAGTAAGTGAACTAAACTTAATAGAACACTACACTCCATAATTGCAGGATGCACATTTTCTCAAGAGCTCATGGCTTGTTTTCCAGAATAGAAAACACGTTGAGTCACAAAGCAAGTCTCAATAAATATAAAGAGACTGAAATTCTTCAAAACACATTATTTGGATCATAATGGAATGAAATTGGAAATTAGTAACAGGTGAAGGCCAGAAACTGCACAAATATATGGAGGTTAATCAACACACTTTTAAACAACCAGTGGGTCAAAGAAGAAATTAGTAAATATCTTGAGGCAAATGAAAATGGAAACACAACATATCAAAACTTATGGGATGCTGCAAAGGTCGTGCTAAGAGGGAAATGCATTGCAGTAATCACCTATATTAAAAAAAGAGGAAAGAACAAAAATCAAAGAATTAACTGTTCACCTGGAAGAACAGCAAACTAACCCCAAAGCAAACAGAAGGAAAGAAATAACAAAGGTTATAATAGAAATAAACGAAATTGAGAATGTGAAAACCATAAAATGAATCAACAAAACCAGATGTTAGTTCTTTGAGAACAATAAAATCAATGGACCTTTAGCTAGACTGACAAGAAAAAAGAGAGAAGATGCAAATAAATAAATAAAAAATGGGAGAAGGGACTTATCTACCAACCACACAGATAAAAGGGAGATAAAGAAAGGATACCATGAGCAACTATATGCTAAAACACTAGGCAATGTAGATGAAATTCTTAGAAAAGCATGAACAACCAATACCGACCACAGAAGAAATAGATAACCTCAACAAGCCAATCACAGCTAAAGGGATTGAATCAGTCATCAAAAAGCTCCCAAAACGGAAAAGTTCAGGACAAAATGTTTTCATTTGTGAATTCTACCAAGTATTCAAGAAAGAATTAGTAACAATATGCGCAAACACTTCAAAAAATTGAAAAGGAGGGAAAGCTACCTCACTCGTTCTATGAAGCCAACATCACCCTAATACCAAAGCCAGACAAAGATACTACAGGAAAATAAAATACAGTCAGTCTCTTTAATGAATATAGATTCAAAAACCCTCAACAAAATACTTGCAAATTGCATCCAGGAGCACATTAAAGAAGTTAAAACATTGTTCTAGTTTGCTAGCTGGTGGAATGAAATATACCAGAAACAGAATGGCTTTTAAAAGGGGAATTTAATAAGTTGCTATCTACAGCTCTAAGGCCAAAAAAAAGTCCCAATTAAAACAAATCTATAGAAATGTCCAATCTAAGGCATCCAGGGAAAGATACCTTGGTTCAAGCAGGGTTTCTCTCTCAAGTGAGAAGGCACATGGTGAACACAGTCAGGGTTTCTCTCTCATCTGGAAAGGCATGTGGCGAACATGGTGTCATTTGCCAGCTTTCTCTCCTGGCTTCCTGTTTCATGAAACTCTCCCGGAGGCATTTTCCTTCTTCATCTCCAAAGGTTGCTGGCTGATGGACTCTCTGCTTCTCATGGCTACATCATTCTTCTCTCTCAGAATCTCCGGGCTTTTTCTCTCATAGTTCTCTTTTATAAGATTCCAATAAAATAATCAAGACCCACCTGGAATGGGTGGAGACATGTCTCTACCTAATCCAGTTTAACAACCACTCTTGATTGAGTCACATCTCAAGGGAGATAATCTAATTAAAATTTCCAACATACAGTACTGAATAGGGATTAGAAGAAATGGCTGCCTTTATAAAATGAGATTAGGATTAAAACACAACTTTTCTAGGGTACATAAATCTTTTCAAACCAGCACAAACACCATAACCAATTTAGATTATTCCAATATGCAAAGGTGCTTCAACACAAGAAAATCAGTATATGTAATATACCACATCAATAAATCAAAGTGGAAAAATCACATGCTCCATCTTGATTGATACAGAAAAGGCATTTGACAAAATTCAACATCCTTTCTTGCTGGAAACATTTCAAAGGATAGTAATAGAAGGGAACTTCCTTAACATGATAAAGGAAATATATATTTAAAAAAAAAACAGCAAACATTATACTAAATGAGGAAAGAATGGAAGCTTTCCCACTAAGATCAGAGATAAAACAAATATGTCCATGGTCACCATTATTATTCAACATTGTGCTGGAAGTTCTAGCTAGAGCAATTAGGCAAGAAAAATAAAAAGACATCGAGCAAAACTTTCACTGTTTGTAGATGACATGATACTATAAGTGCCAGTTTGAAACTGTTGTGTACCCCAGAAAAGCCATGTTCTTTAATCCTGATTGAATGTTACTGAATGGGATCTTTTCGATTAAGTAGTTTCCATGTAGATGTGACCCATCCAATTGTGGGTGGGACCTGTTGATTAGATGGTTTCCATAGAAGTGTGTCTCTACCCATTCAAGGTGGGGTCATTTACTGGAGTCTTTTAAGAGGCAACCACTAAAGCCCACACAGTCAGAGACCTTTAGAGATGTAGAAGAAAAACACACCCATGGAAGTCCTTTGAAATGAGAAGCTCAGAGAGAAGGCTAGCAGATGTCACCATGTGCCTTCAGATGACGGAGAAACCCCAAACATCATCAGCCCTTTCTTGAGTCAAAGTATCATTCTCTGGGTGCCTTAGTTTGGACATTATTATGGCCTCAGAACTGTAAACTTGTGACTTAATAAATTCTCTTTTTAAAATTTATTCCATTTCTGGTATATTACCTTCTGGCAGCTTTAGCAAACCAAAACACTATATGTAGAAAATCCTGAAAAATCTTCAGAAAAGCTACTAGAGCTAATAAATGAATACAGAAAAGTGGCAAGATACAAGTTCAACACCCTCAGATCAGCAGTGTTTCTATGCACTAGTAATGAGCAGTCTGAGGAGGAAATCAAGAAAAAATTTCAATTACAATAGCAACCAAAAAATCAAACATTTAGGAATAAATTTAACCAAGACCACAACTGACCTATACATAGAAAACTACAGAAAATTGCTAAATAAATCAAAGATGGCCTAAATAAATAGAAGGACATTCATGCACATGGATTGGAAAATTAATTATAGTTAAGATGTCAATTCTTCCCAAATTTATTTATAAGGTCAGTGCAATACCAATTAAAATCCAAACATCTTATTTTTCAGAAATAGAGAAACCAACAAATGAATTTATTTGTAAGGACAGGATGCTCTGAGTAGCTAAAAATATCTTGAGAAAGAGGAATGAAGTGAGACATCTCATGCTACCTGACTTTAAAGCATATTATAAAACTACAATGGTCAAAACAGTATGGCACTTGCATAAGGGTAGATATACTGACCAATGGAAGAGAATTGAGCATTCAGAAATAGACCCTCTTATCTATGGACAATTAAACTTTGATAAAGCAGTCAAGCCTACTCAACTGGGACAGAGCAGCCTCTTCAACAACTGGTGTTTGAAGAACTGGATATCCATGTCCAAAAGAATGAAAGAGGACCCCTATCTCATACCTTATACAAAAATTAACTCAAAATAGATTGAAGACCTAAGCATTAGAGCTAAAAACATAAAACTTCCATAGAAAATGTGGGAAAATATCTTAAAGATCTTATGATATGAGATACACGCACAGCATGAGTAATGAAAGAAGAAATAGGTAAATGGGATCCCCTCAAAACTGAATACTTTTGTACATCAAAGGACTTTGTCAGAAAATTAAATATGTGAGGCAATATTTGGAAACCACATATCAGATAAGGGTTTAATATCCAGAGAATATAAGGAGATCCTACAATTCAACAAGAAGATGAACAACCCAATTGAAAAATAAGCAAAAAGTTGCTCAACTTCATTGGCTATTAGGGAAATGCAAATCAAAACCAACATGAAATATCTCACATCTACTAGAATGGCCATTATGAAAAAGAAAAAAAAAACAGAAAACAAGAAGTGCTAGAAAGGACGTGGAGAAAGGGGCACACTTATTCACTGTTGATGGAAATGTAAAATGGTACTACTCTGGAGGGCAGTTTGGTGGTTCCTGAGCTAGATATAGAATTGCTATATGATCCGGCAATCCCATTACTAAGTGTATATTCAGAAGAACTGAAGGCAAGGACATGAACGGACATTTACATGTCAACGTTCATAGCAGCATTATTCACAATTGCCAAGGGATGGAAACAGCCCAAATGTCCATCAATGGGCAAGTGGATATCCATATGATAGAATATTATGCAGCAATAAGACAGAATGAAGTCATGAAGCATGCAACAACATGGATGAACCTTGAGGAAATTACGTTTTATGTTGAGTGAAATCAGCCAGAAATAAATAGAAAAATATTGTATTGTCTCACTAATATGAACTAACATTAATGAATGAATTTTGAGCATTAAAGTTGACAAAAAATTTTTCAGGAGATGGAAAGAGGGCAGAAATCAGGCATTTGATGCTGAAGGAGTACAGAATATTCAACAAGATTGACTGTATAAATCCAGAGATGGATAGCATAACACTATCTGATGGTGGCACAACATTGTAAGCATACTAAACAAAGATGAATGTGAGTATGGTTGAAAGTGGAAGGCTAGGGTCATGTATGAGACCAGAAGAAAAGATAGAAGATAAAAACTGGGACTGTATAACTTAGCGAAACCTGGAGTCGTCAATGATGGTGATTAAATGTACAAGTATAATACTGCTTTTACATGAGGGAGAAAGAACAAATGTCTGCATTGCAAGGTTTGAATGTGGTATGGTATATTGGAAAAATATAATCAATGCAAACTAGAATCTATAGTTACAGTAAGTTGTATTATGTTTCTAGTAACTGTAACAAAGGCACTAAACCTCAATGTGAATTAGAGGGGGATATAAAGGAAGAATATGGAATTCTCGGTGTTGGTATTGTTGTTTCACTTTTTTATTTGTATTATTTTTTATATTTTTAATTTTTCTTCCTCTTCCTCCTTCTATGCAGAAGAAATGGAAATGTCCTCCTATAGTTTGTGGTAGTGAATGCATAGCTGTGTGAGTATATTGGGAACCAGATGGATGGTATGGTGTCAGAGTAACACTTAAAAAAATAACCAGAAATATGTTAGTGTTGTAGAAAATGTGAAGAGAGGGATGCACTGTTTCCTATATGCTGTTGGTAAGGAAGTAGAGTGGTGCAGCCTCTCTGGAGGGCAGGGTGGTGGTTCCACAGGAGGCTAAGTATAAGATTGCTATGTGATCCTGCAACACTGTGGACAGGTATATACTTGGAAGAACTGAACACAGGGACATGAATGGACATTTACATATTTGGTGTTTATGGCCGCAGTATTCATAATTTGCAATGGATGGAGGTAGCCTAAGGGTACATGACTGATGAACTTGAAGGGCAAACTGGTAAATGCATACAATGGAATAGTGAGCAGCTGCAAGAAGGAACGAAGCATATATCTAGGTGAATGGACCTTGAGGGCAGTAGTGAAATAAGCCAGAAACAAAAAGACAAACATTATAATGCTTCACTAATATGGACTAACTATAACGTGAAAACTTTGAGAACTGAAATTGAGAGCACAGGTTATCAGGGGCAGGCTTATTGTAAAGATTCCTAGATTGTAAGCTCTTAAACAGGCACATCTATTCCTGAGTTGTAATGGTTATTTAAATTCTGAGATACTGAGCTCTTTGTGTATATCCTTATCATTCCTTGGAACTTAGGGTATCTGTGTGATACCTGAGACTCAGAACTAGAGTTCTGTAGCTCTGAGAGTCAGCATTACCCAATATAGCAACTGTTTAAAAAGCTGCAAAGGAGATTAGACTTCAATCAGAGAGGTGAATGAAGCAGATCTGGTTAGGACTAAGGAAATCAGACTAAAGGATAAAGCATGATATTGACTGTGTTTTAAAACTTCAATTTTTGAGTGAGACCAAAGGAAGAGATATTTATTTGGTGCAAAATTTATATTTTCTGAAGCATACTATCTAATTTATCTTGTATGGTCACTTTATTTGAACACCATACTTACATGGAACCTTGAATAGGGAGTAAGATCTTGTAGGTTTGTACAGGTTAGTGTGATGACTTGATACATCCCAGAGTAATTTGGGCAGAAAATAAAACAGTATTTGCAAAGCCCCTTGAGGCACTGAGGAAAAAGTTGGAAATATTAAACTTCCCTACCTGGGGAATTCCTGATATGCTCACAACCATTGAGGACTAACCAAGTTAATAGGCTTAGCTCTTGATTTAGGGGCTTGATCTTATGAAATTTATTCCTGCATAAGAGAAGATAAGCCTACTTATAATTATGCCTAAGAGTCACCCCCAGGAAACCTCTTTCATTGCTTAGATGTGGCTTCTGTCTCAAAGCCAACTCGGCAGGTAAACCCACTGCCCTTCCCACTAAGTGGGACATGGCTTCAAGGGGTATAAATCTCCCTGGCAATGTGGGACATGACTCCTGGGGCTGAGCCTGGACCCAGTATCATGGGATTGAGAAAGACTTCTTGACCAAAAGGGGGAAGAGAAATTAATTTTTAGTATATTTATTGCATACTAAGTGTACTTGAGTATATATATATATTATATTATATAATTTAGTATGTTAGAATAACTAGAAGGAAATACCTGAAACTGTTGTACCGTATTCCAGTAGCCTTGATTCTTGAAGACAATTGTATAACTATTTAACTTTTACACTGTGACCATGTGATTGTGAAAACCTTGTGGCTGACACTTCCTTTATTCAGAGTATGGACAGATGAATAAAAAAATAAGGACAAAAAATAAATAAGTAACAGGGGGCACAAGGGGCATGGACGTTATTTTTCATCTTTCATTTTTATTTGTATTCTTGTATGTTTTTTTTTTGGAGTAATGGAAATGCTCAAAAATTGATCATGGTGACGAATGCATAAGTATATGATGATACTGTGAATTACTGATTGTACACTTTGGATGATGATATGGCATGTGAATATAAACGCCAATAAAATTGATTTTAAAAAGAATATAAACTGGGCAGGCAATGGTGGCACAGTGGTAGAGTCCTTGCCTGTCATACCAGAGACCTTGGTTCAATTTCTGGTGCCTGCCCCTGCAAAAGAAAAAAAAAGAATATAAACTAACAAATAATACAGGAATTTCTGTCTCACTAAATCAGAAGATTTGAAGTAGGCCATGACATAGGATTGATAGCACAGTTCAACAATGTCAAGACTCTGGGTCAGGTAATATCTACTGAATGCTTCATTCATTTAACATGCCTTTAATAGCCCCTTGGCCCCCCTGGTGCCAGCCTTTGTGCCAGGAGAGGGTGACAGAGTGTTGGCCCTGGGCCTCGTACAAGGCTCTAAAGCTGCTACAAGCAAAAGGAAAGTTAGAGTCTTTGTTTTTGAGAAGCTAACACTGTTTTCATAAGGAAAAATCTCATATATATGAGACCACAGTAAAATAGACAGGTGTGTATTCGATTGTCACAAATGTACCAGCTTCTGGTTCCTCCCTGTGGCTGTCTCTCAATAGATCTGAATTTCTTCTGCTTATAAAGTTCTCCAGTAATCTGGACTAAGGCCCACCCATAGTCACCTGGGCCACGCCTTAACTAAAATGATAACTTCAAGAGGCCCTATTTACAATGGGTTCACATCCACAGAGTGTGAAGTAAGATTCAAAGCACTTTTAAATTGGAATGCATAATTCAATCTACCACAGACTATGGTTGACTTCTGTACTTCTCTCCTGGACATTTGCTAAAATGTGTATAATGCAGTAAAAAGAACTGAAAACCAAGGAGTAAAACCAAGAAAATCAAATTCCAAGCAGGAATCTGGGAAAGAACAAGCATGGGAACTGGCCCAATCCATTCTATTTTGATTCCTGTTTTACAGATGAGCGTAAAGAGGCTCTAGAGTTCAAGGGGAGATACTAGCGAGCTAGCCGGAAACAACCTCAGTTCTGTCTGACTCCAAAATTTGTCCTAAATTTGTACCACAGTGAAAACAATTTCAAGTAATATATATATATATATATACATATATATATATATATTCTTCCATCCACTTTTCTATGCTCTCATACTTGGTTTTCATGAAGAAATCATGTCAGGAAGAAAGAGCCTCTTTATCAACGACTCTAGTCTGAAGAACTCCCTTTAGTATTGTTTATAGGCCAGGTATAATGGTGATGAACTCACTCAGGTTTCATTTATCTGGGAATGTCTTAATCTCTCATTTTGAAAGACTGTCTTAGTTGAACTTTCAAGTTTGCCTCTAAATCTCTTTCTGAAATTTTGAAAATTTATTTCAAGTATTTTCTCTCTAACATAACATACTTAACTTCCCTTATGAAGAATGATGGATTAAATAATTTTCACTTTCCTTATTTTCTGAATTTACATGTATTTATATAATCCATAAATACTTTGCTTTAAACTTATTTGTTAATAATATTAAGTCTGTTGACATGTCATCTGATCTTCTCAACACTTGATTTCTTAAACAACAAAATGAGAAGATTGGATAGAGGTGATCTTTAAGGTAACTTTCTATAGTTAAACTGAATTTTGAGGAAAATTCTTTCCAAGAAAACTTAACTTATTCACATTATGCTTTCCACTTCACACCTTTAAGAAGGAATACAGTAAATCTCAAGGTCACTATTAAATGGACATAAACCTAAAATATTCCACACAGTTGAATAATTTATTTTTACTCCAAATTCCTCACATTAAGATTCCTCAATGAAGCCCAAGTAAAAGTTATCAAAGTTAAAGAGAAAATTAAGTTATTCTATCTTTGGCCCTGAACTTTCCCATCTTCATCTCTGTGGAATTTTTGTAATTTTCCCATATTGGTAGAGTTAAAAGTTACAAAAAGCTTCTGTATGGTCTGAACTCATAAAATGACCTCATTCACATGGGAAAGCATGTTAAAATACTTCATTAAGAATTTCTTTACCCAATATTTCCAACACTAAGTCTTTTGTAAAAAAAAAATTGGTTACTTTTGAGAGGTGCAAGTAAGTTCTGCTTCAAATTATGTAAAAGAAATAAAGATTACTCTTAATGATATAATGGAGATTCTGTACCATGTAAAATAACATTTATGAAGTTAATCTACTATGTAGTGATTTAAATGTTTCATGACTTTCTGGGACACACTAAATTATTTCTATTATTAGATTCAGGTTCCTTTATCTCCTAAAAGCTATTATTGTTTCTAGACATATCATATCACTTACGAGGTAGCTAACTTCGTGACAGTAGGCGTATCAATGGTAAAATGATTGTTTAATACTGCAACAAATGTAAATGAAAAGATCGTGCATATTACACCAAAATAAATTCCAGATAGATCAAAAATGTACAAGGAAAGGAAGAAAGGCAGGGAAAAAAAAGAAGGAAAAAAGACAGGAAGGAAGGGAGAAAGGGAGGAGCAAGGATATTTCGTGGCTGGTTGATGAACTGAAAGGTTGGTATAGTAAACCATCAGTCAATTAATTGCAGTTGTGTCTGATTGCATCTGTGAACAACTAAGCCCTGTTGCCCACAAACAAGATAATCAGTTGAAGACTTTTAAGGGGGGAGAGACTTTTTCGCTGCTTCTTCAGACAGCACTCCTCTTCTGTGGAGCTCATCCAGATCCTTCATCAGAGCTGCCAGCTTCACAGCCTGCCCTACAAGATTTTGGACTCTTCCATCCTACAGTTGCATAAGCCGCCTTTATAAAATGCATATTTACAGATATCTCCTGTTGATTTTGTTTCTCTAGAGATCCCTGACTAATAACAGCTTGGTACTGGGAGTGGTACTTGAGAACAGAATCTTAAAAACTGGGTTTTTACAATTGGTTTTCTACTCTGATTGACTCAAGGGCACTAATGACTCTGCTTCCAATAATCAAGATGGCACTGACAGTCCATGGTGTGAATTGGCAAGACAGATATGCAAAATATCACCATTAGATTCTGTTAATTTTACACTTATATGAGGCAAGGGTGTGGGTAACAATGTTTTTGACATCTTTACAGAGTTTTGTGGAATTAAGAGATATAATGATGATGGCTGGTTGTTGTCAGACATGCTGAATACAGTGATGAGGGAAAAGGATGAGTTGAAGGCTTCAAATTTGCAACGTAAACACCATATGAATGATGTAAAAGTTTCCATGTGTGCCCTGAAAGAAAATCTTATTTTCTGTGATTGCAGACTTGAGATCTCTGAAAAACAGACTTAGATCCTAATTGTGCCAGTAGCAGATTTACAACATAAACTAAAATCTCAAACTGCAGGTTGTCTGCTGTTAAGTAAGGGCTTCAGTTGGGAAAGACTGAGATCCTGAAATGTGGGATCAGGTTATATGACTTGATAATGATGATTATGGGGAGATAGAGTCCCTGGAATCTGTTGAGTCTTTGCTAGATAGACCTGTAATGGAATGCCCTGAAGAAAGCGATTTCCAACCTCCAGTCTTCCTTAAGGAAACAGCTTCTAGCCTCCAGTCTACCCAGAGGTGTCTGCCATCCAACCTTCACCTAAAGAGATTAAGCCTTCAGTGCCTGCTAAACCTATAAGCACCTCCCCTGGGGAAACAGCCCTCAATTCTCTGCTTGGAGCAACTAATCCTGTTTCACCAGATTAGACTGCAATGGAATGCCCTGAGTTAATTGCCTTTAAAGACACTTCTATTTCTTTTCATGACCCCCTCCCCCCCAGCACCACCCCTCTTTTCTTCAAGACCTATAACTGGACTAAAGACCCAAGAGGCCCGGAAAGTGTGACTGATGAGGAGGTTATGTTATATTCCATAGGAACTGCATGAGTTTTCCAATCTATAGAGACATGAATCAGGGAATATGTGTAGGAATGGATATTAAGGATGTGGGATAATGGTGGAAGGAATCTAAAGTTAGATAAGCCAATTTTTTTATATTGGCTCACTAAACAGAGATTCTGCATTCAGTGTTGTAGTTCAAGGAGTTAGAAAGGGCATTAACAGTTTGTTTGGATGGTTGACTGAAACATGGATCAAAAGGTAGCCAACATTATCAAAATGTCAGAACTGCTTTGGTATACTATAGATGAGGGGATCCAGAGGCTTAGAGAGATTGGAATGTCAGAGGGGATTTATCATGGAAGACCTACTCATACACCCCAGGAATGTCCAGAGGATACATATTTCACCAGAACCATGTGAAATAAATTTGTCAGATTAACTCCATCATCCCTGTAGAGGTCTGTGTCGCCCTCTTCTGTAGGTCAGATATTACTATGGGAACTGTTGCCACTGAGCTGGAATCCTTAAACACAGTGGGAATGATTGGATCCCGAGTTAGCAGAAACCATGTAGCTCCAGTTAATTGCCATAAACAAGGTGGGCATGGCCACCATAATAGACAGCAGACTAAAAGCAGCGGTAAAAAAAAATCTGACTTGCAGAGACTTGTGGCATTGGCTAGCAGATCGTGGGGTAAAATAGATGAGCAGTTTACAAAACTCTTCATTGAGTTATATAACCAAAATAATTCTAGGTCAAATGAACAGGCTAACTTGAACTACAAGAACAGAATCACAGCCCCATAATCAATTCCCAGATTTGACACAGTTTACAGACCCAGATCCCCTTGAATGATGGGAGGGCCGGTACCCTTGGGAATGGACCCTTTTACACTGCCCAAAATTTACACTGTTAACCTTCCTCCCAGCCCTCCCCAAGGATACCTATGGCCTTTTACCAGGGTGACTGTGCACTGGGGAAAAGGAAATGCTCAGATATTTTTGGATTTATTAGATACTGGCTAAGATGTGACAGTAACTCCAGGAGACCCAAAACGTCACTCTGGTCCACCAGAGTAGGGGCTTATGAAGGTCAGGTTATCAATGGTGTTTTAGCTAAGATCCATCTCACAGTGGGTCCAGTGGGTCCTTGGACCCATTCTGGGGTGATTTCCCTGGTTCCAGAATGCATAAATGGAATCGACATACTCAGCAACTGGAAGAATCCCCTCATTGTTTCTTTGACTTGTGGAGTGAGGGCTATTATGGCAGGAAAGGCCAAGTAGAAGGCACTAGAACTGCCCTTACTTAGCAAAATAGTGAATCTGAAGCAATATCATATTCCTGGAGGGACTGCAGAAATCAGTGCTACTCTTAAGGGCTTGAAGAATGCAGAGGTGGTGATTCCCACCACATCCCCTTTCAACTCTCCTTTTTGGCCTGCACTGAAAGCAAATGGGTGTTGCGGGATGACAGTGGATTAGTGTAAACTTAACCAGGTGGTGATTTCAATTGCAACTGCTGTTCCAGATGTGATATCATTGCTTGAGAAAGGCAACATATCACCTGGTACCTGGTATGCAGCTATTGATCTGGCAAATGCTTTTTTCTCAATAGCTGTCAGTAAGGACCACCAAAAACAGTTTGCATTCAGCTGACAAAGCCAGCAGTATACCTTCATTGATCAGTCTCAGGGATATATCAAATTTCAAGCCCTATGCCACAATCTTGTCCACTAGGACCTTGATCACTTCTCCCTCCTATAAGACATCACATTGGTCAATTATATTAATGATATCATGTTGATTGGACCTAGTGAGGAAGAAGTAGCAACTACACTAGACTTATTGTAAAGGATTTGCATGTCAGGGGTTGGGAGATAAATCCAACAGAAATACAGGGGCCTTCCACCTCAGTGAAATTTCTAGGTGTCTGTGGTTTGAGACATGTGGAGCTATCCCTTCAAAGGTGAAGGATAAGCTGTTGCATCTGGCCCCTCCTACAACCAAAAAACAGAACCTAGTTGACCTCTTTGGATTTGGAAGACAACCTATTCCTCATTTGGGTGTGCTACTCTGGCCCATTTACTAGTAACCAGAAAAGCTGCTAGTTTTGAGTGAGGAGTAGAACAAGAGGAATCTCTGTGACAGGTCCAGGCTGCTATGCAAGCTGCTATGCTATTTGGGCCACATGATCCAGCAGATCCAATGGTGCTGGAAGTGTCAGTGGCAGATAGGGATGCTGTCTGGAGCCTCTGGCAGGCCCCTGCAGGGGAATTACAATGCAGACCCTTAGGATTTTGGAGCAAAGCCTTACCATCTGTGCAGATAACTACTCTACTTCTGAGAAACAGCCTTTGCCTGCTACTGGGCTTTAGTAGAGCCTGCATGCTTTACCATGAGCCACCAAGTTACCATGAGACCTGAGTTGCCTATCATGAACTGAGTGTTGTCTGACCCACCAAGCCATAAAGTTGAATGTACACAGCAGTTCCCCATCATAAAATGGAAATGGTATATATGAGATGAGCCAGAGCAGATCTTGAAGGCACAAGTAAGTTACATGAGGAAGTGGCCCAAAGGCCCATGGTCCCCACTCCTGCCACATTACCTTCGCTTTCCCAGACCAGAGCTATCACCTTTTGAGAAGTTCATTACAGTCAGTTGACTGAGGAGGGGAAAACTTTGGATTGGTTTACAGATGGATCTGCACCATATGCAGAATGGCTGCAGTGCTACAATCCTTTTTTGGGATTTTCTTAAAGGACAGTGGTGAGGGGAGATCTTCCCAGTGGCAAAACTTCAAGTAGTGTACCTGTCTGCTCATTTTGCTTGGAAGGAGAACTGGCCAGAGTTATGTTTATATACTGGCCCATGGGCGTTGCTAATGGTTTGGCTGAATGATCAGGGACTTGGAAGGAGCATGATTAGAAAATTGGTGACAGAAAGCTATGGGGAAAAGTTATGTGGATAGACCTTTCTGAGTGGGCAAGGAACATGAAGATATATGTGAATGTTCACCAGAGGGTGACTTCAGCAGAGGAAGGTTTTAATAGTCAGGTGGATAAGATGACCCATCCTGTGGATACAAGTCATCTTTTTTTCTTGGCCACTCCTGACATTGCCCTATGGGCTCATGAACAAAGTGGGCATGGTGGTAGGGATGGAGGTTATGCATGGGCACAGCAATATGGACTTCCATTCACCAAGGCCAACCTGGCTCTGGCCATTGCTGAGTACCCAGTCTGCCAGCAGTAAAGACCCACGTTAAGTTCCCAATATGGCACTATTCCCTGAGGGGATCAACCTGCTACCTGGTGCAGGTTGATTACATTGGACCACTTGTACTTCCATCATGGAAGGAACAACAATTTGTTCTAACTGGAATAGACACACTCTGGTTATGGGTTTGCCTTCCCTGCATGCAATGCTTCCACAAAAACTACCATCCATGGACTTACAGAATGCCTTATCCACTATCATGGTATTCCACACAGCATTGATTTTGATCAAGGAACCCACTTCACAGCAAATGAAGTGTGGGAATGGGCACATGTGCATGGAATTCTCTGGTCTTACCATGTTCTCCATCATCCAGAGGCAGCTACATTGATAGAACAGTGGAATGACCTTTTGAGAACCCAGTTACAGTGCCAACTATGTGGCAATACCTTTCAGGGCTGGGGAAATGCTCTCCAGGAGGCTGTGTATGCTCTGAATCAGTGTCCATTCTATGGTGCTGTTTCTCCAATAGCCAGGATTCATGGGTCCAGGAATCAAGGGATGGAAATGGGAGTAGTACTACTCACTAACACCCCTAATGATCCACTAGGAAAATTTTTGCTTCATGTCCCTGAAACTTTGAGCTCTGCTGGTCTACAGTTCTTAGTTCCAAAAGGAGGAGTACTTTCACTAAGAGACCCAACAATAATTCCACTGAACTGGAAGTTAAGACTGCCACCTAGCCACTTCTTCTCATGCCACTGAATCCAACAGTCATGAAAGGAGTTCTGTCTGGAGTGACTGATCCTGACTATTAAGGGGGAAATAGGACTGCAACTACACAATGGAGATAAAGAAAAGTTTCCCTGGAATACAGGATGAGGGTTTCTCTCAGTACTACCATGCCCTGTGATTAAAGTCAATGGAAAACTAGAACAAACCAACCCAGGTATGACTACCAATGGCTCAGAAACTGCAAGAATGAAGGATCGAGTCACACCACCTGGCAAAGAACCATGGCCAGCTGAAGTACTTGCTGAGGATAAAGGGAACATGGAATGAGTAGTAGAAGAATGTAGAGATAAATATGAACTATGACCACGTGAACAGTTACAGAAATGAGAACTGTGATTATATGAATATTTCCTCCCTGTTTTGTTATTAGTATGTTTGCATGGGTACATAAGCAATACCTCATTTTCCTCTTATCATATGCCACAAGTTGTATTGTTCATGTTATACTGTTTAAGTCATAGGATATGAAATATAAGAGTGCATGTTACCTAAGGACCTGCAGCCTATTCTGGAGAGATGTAGTGCATTTCTAGTTGTACACAGGACAGTTGAATAGTGTTAGACAAAACATATGTCTGTTACTGTATTCTATTTTGGAAACTAAGCATGTTGCAAGGTGATGTGTATAGATGCCAATTGACAAGGGGTGGACTTTGATAGCTAGGTTCTGGTGTCAACTTGGTCAAATGATGATGTCCAGTTGTCTGGTCGGGCAAACACTGGCCTGACCATTGCTGCAAGGATATTTTGTGGTTGGTTGATAAACCAGAAGGCTGGTATATCAGTCTGTGATCAACTAAGCCCTGTCTCCCATAAAGGAGATAATCCAATCGGTTGAGATTTATAAGGGGGAAGAGACAGTTTTTCACTGCTTCTTCACACAATAAGCCTCTCCTGCAGAGTTCCTCCAGACCTTTCATCAGAGCTGCTAGCTTCACAGCCTGCCCTATGGATTTTGGACTCTTCTATTCCCATGATTGTGTGAGACACCTTAATAAAATTCATATTTATAGATCTCTCCTGTTGGTCCTGTTTTCTACAGAACCCTGACTAATACAGCTTCTGTATGATTTGAACTCATAAAATGACCTCATTCACATGGGAAAGCATGTTAAAATACTTCATTAAGAATTTCTTTACCCAATATTTCCAACACTGGAATTTTTGTAAAAATAGTTTACTTTTGAGAGGTGCAAGTAAGTTATGCTTCAAAATAGGTAAAAGAAATAAAGATTTCTCTTAATGATATATTGGAGATTCTGTACTATGTAAAATAATATTTATACAGTTAATCTGCTATGTAATGCTTTAAATGTTTCATGACTTTCCGGGACACCCTAAATTATTTCTATTATTATATTCAGGTTTCTTTTTCTTCTAAGAGCCATTGTTGTTTCTAGACACATCACTTACATAGTAGTGAACTTCATGACAGTGGGCATATCAATGGTAAAAATGATTATTTAATACTGCCACAAATGTAAATGAAAGGACCTTGCATATTACACCAAAATAAATTCCAGATAAATCAAAAATTTACAAGTAAAGAAAGAAAGATAGAAAAAATGAAGGAAAGAAGGAAAAAAAGAAAGGCAGGAGGGAAGAAAAGGAGGAGGAAGGCAGAGAAGGGGAAGGAAGGAGGAATGAAAAAAAAGAAAGTCCATGTATTATTCAGAGTTTTCCTGGGAAACAGAACCAACAGGAGATTATATACATATATATTACATGTATGTAATGAGATTTATTATATATATGTATATGTATATATGTAATGTAATGAGATGTATATATATATGTAATGAGATTTATTATAGGAATTGGCCAAGGTGACCATGGGGGTTAGTGAGTCCTAATTCCATAGGGTAGGACATAAGTTAGATACAGTGGTGTTTGTGAATTGCAATGGATGGAGGTGACCTAAGGGGAAATCAGCTGAAGAATGGAAGAGAGAACTGTAGTGTATACATTCAAAGTGCTACTGAGCAGCTGCATCAATGGAATGCATGCTTAGAGGTATGCAACTAGGTGAATGAACCTTGACGTTATGTTGAATGAAATAAGCCAGAAACAAATATTATTATGCCTTACTAATGTGGACTAACTGTGATGTGAAAACTCTGAGAATTGAATCTGAGGGTTATCAGGTGAAGACCTATTGTAAAGTTTCTTAGATTGTAAACTCTTACAGCAGTCACATCTATTCCAGAGTTGTAACTTCTTTCTAAATTCTGAGATGCTGAGCTCTTTTTGAATAACCTGGTCATTTTTGGAACTTAGGGTATTCATGAGACCCTTGAGACTCAGAGCTAGAGTTCCACAGCTATGCAAGTCAGCATTACAGCAACTGTTATAAACACTGAAAAAATGGTCAGACTTCAATTAGACATATGAATGAAGACGATCCAGGTAGGACTAAGGTAAAGCAGACCAAAGGGTAAAGGATGATACTGACTGCATTTTAAAGCTTCAAAATGTTTATTTGGTGCAAAATTTATATTTTTGGCAGCACGCTATCTAATATAACTTGTGTGATCTGCTTATTCAAACACCATAATTACATGGAAACTTGAATAGGAAGTGAGATGTTGTTGGTTTGTACAGGTTGGTAGGACACCTCAATACATTCCAGAATAATCTAGGCAGAATATTAAAAAGTATTTGTGACGGGGGTTCATGGGTGGTTCAGTGGTAGAACGTTCACCTGCATGTGGGAGACCTGGGTTTTATTTCAGGACCATTTACTGACTCCCCACACACACACCGCCAAAAAAAAAGTATTTTCAAAGCCCCCCTCGAGGGACTGGGGAAAAAGATGGAAATCTAAAACTTTCCCATCTGGTGGATTCCTTGTATTCTTGCAAGCATTGGGGACTGTACTGGTTTGAAACGGTTTATGTACCCTAGAAAAGCCATGTTTTAATCCTAATTAACCTTGTGGGGGCAACGGTTTCTTCTAATCCCTATTCACTACATTACATTGGAAACTTTAATTAGCTTATCTCCATGGAAATGTAACTCAATCAAGTGTGGGTATTAAACTTGATTAGGTAGAGACATTTCTCCACTTATTCCAGGGGGTCTTGATTGATTTTACTGGAATCCTTTAAAAGAAGAAACACTTTGGAAAAAGCTAGAAAACAAGAGAGGAAGCCATGAGATTCTGAGAGAGCAGAGAATGCCACAGAACCATGAAGCAGAGAGTTCACCAGTCAGCAACTTTTGGAGATGAAGAAGGAAAACACCTCCCAGGGAGCTCCATGAAACAAGAGGCCTGGAAAGAAAGCCAGCAGACACCTCCATATTCTCCATGTGCCCTTCCAGCTGACAGAGAAATGCTGAACATCACTGGCTTTCTTGAACCCAGGTGTCTTTCCCTGGATGCCTTAGTTTGGACATTTTCTCAGCCTTAAGAACTGTAAACTAGCAACTTATTAAATTCCCATTTTTAAAAACCATTCTGTTTCTGGTATATTGCATTCTTGCAGCTAACAAACTAGAACAGGGACTGACAATTTTTAGGGCTTGCCCCTATGAAACTTATTCCTACAAGAGAGAAGCTAAGCCTACTTATGATTATGCCTAAGTGTCACCCTCCAGCGCTTTTGTTGCTCAGATGTGGCCTTTCTCTCTAAGCGAACTCTTAGAGAGTGAACTCATTGCCCTCCTCACTACATGGGACATGACTTCAAAGGGTGTAAATTTCCCTGGCAACATGAGTCGTGACTCCAGAGGACAAACTTGGCCTTGGTATCATGGGACTGAGAAAGTTTTCTGGACCAAAAGGAGGAAGAGAAACTAAACAAAATAAAGTTCTGTGGCTGAGAGATTTCAAGTAGTGTCGAGCAGTCATTTGGAGGTTATTCTTACTCAGTACATAGCTATCTTCTTACAGTTTTTGGTGTACTGGAGTAGCTAGAAGGAAATGCCTGAAACTGCTGAATCCAATGCCTTGATTCCTGAATATGACTGAATAATTGTAGAGCTTTTAAGGTTTAACCATGTGATTGTGAAAACCTTGTGACTGACATTCCCTTAATCCAGTGTATAGACAGAGGAGTAAAAAAAAAAAAAAAAAAAACAAAAGACAAAAATAAATAAATAAATAATTGAGAGGGAGAGGGATATAGGATGTTCTGGATATTCTTTTTCAGTTTTATATTTACTTTTATTCTTATTTTTATTTTTTGTAATAATGAAACTGTTAAAAAACTGATTGTAATGATGAACACATAGCTATATGGGGATACTGTGAACCACTGATTGTACAATTTGGATGATTATATGGTACGTGATTATGTGATATATTTCAATAAAATTGCTTTTAAAAGATTTTATGATATGTAGCAAAGGCAGTACTGAGAGGGAAAATTTGTAGTTCTAAATGTGTACATTCAAAGAGAGGAAAGACTTTAATTAAAGACCTAACGCTACACCTGAATAAACTAGGAAAAGAACAGCAAAGCAAGCAGAGGGAAAAAAATAATAGAGAATAGGACATAAATAAATGAAATTGAGAATGAAAAAAGAATAGAGAGAATTAACAAACCCAAAGTTCTTTGAAAAGATTGATAAAATTGGCAAAGCCTTAGCTAGATTGACAAAATAGAATAGCGAGAAGACAAACAAATAAAATTGAGAATGAAAAAAGAATAGAGAGAATTAACAAAACCAAAGTTCTTTGAAAAGATTGATAAAATTGGCAAAGCCTTAGCTAGATTGACAAAATAGAATAGCGAGAAGACAAACAAATAAAATTGAGAATGAAAAAAGAATAGAGAGAATTAACAAAACCAAAGTTCTTTGAAAAGATTGATAAAATTGGCAAAGCCTTAGCTAGACTGACAAAATAGAATAGCGAGAAGACACAAATAAATAAAATCAGAAATGAGAGGAGGGACATTACTGCTGATCCTAGAAACATAAAGTATCATAAGAGGATATTATGAACAACTGTTTGCCATCAAATTAGAAAACCCAGATGAAATGGAAAAATTCCTAGAACTAACCTAACAACTTACACTGACTCAAGAAGAAATAGAAGACTTCAGCAGAACAATTACTAGTAAAGAGAATGAATCACTCATCAAAAACCTCCCTAGAAAGAAAAGTCCAGATGGCTTCACAGGTGAATTCTACCAATCATCCCAAGAAGACTTAATACCAATCCTGCTCAAATTCTTCCAAAAAATGAAGAGGAGGAAACACTACCTAATTGATTCTATGAGAACAACATCACCCTAATAGAAAAGCCAGATAAAGATACTACAAAGAAAGAAAAGTACAGAACAATTTCTCTCATGAACATACATGCAGAAATTCTCAATAAAATACTTGCAAATTGACTCCAATAGCACATCAAAAGAATTATACAACATGGTCAAGTAGATTTTATGCCAGATATGCAAGGGTAGTTCATCATAAGAAAATCAGTTAGTGTGTTATACCACACATCAACAAAAAGAAGGAAAAAACACATGATCATTTCAATTGATGCAGAAAAAGGCATTTGACAAAATCCAGCATCCTTTGCTGATAAAAACACTCAGAAAAATAGGAATAGAAGGAAAATTTCATGAGATGATAAAGGTATATATGAAAATCTCAGTGCAAACACACTACTCAATGATGAAAGCTTTCCCTTGAAGATCTAGAACAAGACAAGGATGCCCATTGTCACCACTGTTATTCAACATAGTACTGGAAGTTCTAGCCAGAGCAATTAGACCAGAAAAAGAAATAAAAGGCATCCAAACTGGAAAGGATGAAGTAAAACTTCTATTATTTGCAGATGACATGATCCAATATACAGAAAGTCCCAAAAAGTCTACAACAAGCTACCAGAAATAATTTAAAAATTCAGTAAAGTGGTGGGGTACAAGATCTGTACACAGATATCAGCAGTGTTTCTAAACACTATTAATGTGCAAACTGAAGAGGAAATCAAGAAAAAATTCCATTTATAATAGCAACTAAAAGATCCAAATATCTAGGAATAAACTTAACTAAGGTTGTAAAGGATCTGCACAGAAAACTACAAAACACTGCTAAAAGAAATCAAAGAAGACTTAAATAAATGAAAGGATATTCCGTGTTCATGGATTAGAAGACTAAATGCTAAGCTGTGGATTATATGCAAAATTATTTACAGATTCAATGCAATACCAATCAAAATTCCAACAGCTTAATTTGCAGAAATGGAAAAGTCAGTTATTAAATTTATTTGGAAAGGTAAAGGGCCCTGAATAGCTAAAAAAAAAAAAAAATCTTGAAAAAGAAGAATAAAGTGGGAGGACTGACACTTCCTGGCTTTAAAGCATATTATAAAGCCACAGCGGTTGAAACAGCATGGTAAAGCATAAAGATAGACATACTGACCAAAGGAATCGTACTTAGAGTTCAGAAATAAACCATCAAATCTATGGTCAACTGATTTTTGACAAGACTCCCAAATCCACTCAACTGGGACAGAACAGTTTCTTGAAGAAATGATGCTGGGGAAACTGGATATTCAAATCCAAAAGAATGAAAATTTCCCCTTTCCCACTCCCTATCTAAAAATTAACTCAGAATGGGTCAAAGGCCTAAATATAAGAGGCAGTACAATAAAGCTCCTAGAAGAAAATATAAGGAAACATCTTCAATAAATAGTGATAGGTGGGCGGGCCACGGTGGCTCAGCAGGCAAGAATGCTTGTCTGCCATGCCAGAGGACCCGGGTTCGATTCCCGGTGCCTGCCCATATTAAAAAATAAATAAATAAATAAATAAATAAATAAATAAATAAATAAAATAGTGATAGGTGGGGCAGGCAACAGTGGCTCAGTGGCAGAGTTCTCACCTGCCATGCTGGAGATCCAGGTTCGGTTCCCAGTGCCTGCCCATGTTTAAAAAAAAAATAGTGATAGATAGTAGTTTCCTAGACCTTATACCCAAAGCATAAACATGAAAGAAAAAATAGATAAATGGTACCTCTTCAAAACTGAATACTTCTGTGCTTCAACAGACTTTATCAAAAGGATGAAAAGGCAGCTGACTCATTGGGAGAAATATTTGGTAAACACATTTTGATAAAGGTTTGATATCCAGAATATACAAGGAAATCCTACAACTCAACAAGAAAAACACAAACAACCTAGGGTGCAAGGGTAGTTCAGTGGTAGAATTCTCACCTGCATGCAGGAGAACCCTGCATGCAGGGTTCGATTCCTGGCCTATGCACTTCCCAAAACAAACAAGGAAGCAAACAAACAAACAAAAAAATTCAACAAATGGTACTGCAATAATAGGATATGCACATGGAAAAAGAATGAAATGTGACCCCGCCATACAGCATACAAAAAAAAAATGCACACACACATACACACACACATACAAACAACCTAATTTAAAAATGGGTTAAATACATGAATAGAAATTTTTCAAAGAGGAAATACAAATGGCTACAAAGAACATGGAAAGATGCTCATCATCACTAGCTCATAGGGAAATGCAAATCAAAACCACAATGTGATATAATTTCACATCCACTAGAACAGCTACTATTAAAAAAACAGAAAACTACAAGTGCTGGAGATGATGTGGAGAAATTGGAGCACTTATTCACTGCTGGTGGGAAAGTAGCCGCTGTGGAAGATGGTTTGGCAGTTCCACAGAAAGTTTAGTATACAATAACATATGACTCAGCAGTCCCACTTCAAGGTATAATACCCAAAAGAATTGAAAGCAGGGAAGGTATTCATACATCAATATTCATAGTGGCATTATTCACAATTGCCAAAAGATAGAAACAGCCCATGTGTCTATCAAGCGATGAGTGGGTAAGAAAAATGTGTATATACCTAAGATGGAAAATTATTTAACAGTAAGAAGAAATGAAGTCCTGAAGCATGCAACAACATGGATGAATCTTGAAGACATCATGTTGAGTGAAATAAGTGAGACACAAAAAGACAAATATTGTACAACTACTAATTATAAAATGTAAACTCATATGCATAGAATCTAGAATACAGGTTACCTGGAGATAGAATGAGGCTACAGAATGGGAGTTCTTTGCTTAAGGTGTGCAGAACTTTTAACTAGGTTGAATTTACAAGTGTGAAAATGGATAGAGGTGATGGTAGCATATTATTGTAAGTTTAGTTAACAGTGCTGAATTGTGTGAATGTGGTTGATAGGGTAAGTATAGAGTCATATATGTCACTGGAAGGAAAGCCAGAGATTAAAACATGGGATTGTATAGCATAGTAAATCTTATAGTGGATGATGACTGTGATTAAGAGTACAAATATAAAAATTCTTCCATGAACTAGACAAATATAAGAAATTATTACAAGAGTAGAGTGGTATGTGGGAAAAAACATACCTATTTCAAACTTTGGACTATAGTTAACAGTAATATCTTAATATTCTTTCATCAACAATAACAAATGTACCACAGTGATGCTAGGGGTCAATAATAGGAGGTATCAGGGGTGGGGTGGGGATGTTTTGGGTTTTCTCTTACTTTTTTTTTGGAGTAATGAGAAAATGTTCTAAAATCTATTGTGGTGATGAATGCACAACTATGTGATGATACCGTAAGCCACTAATTGCATACTATGGATGGATTATATGGTGTGTGAATATATCTCAATAAAATTGTTTTAAAAATAAGCCCAAGAGGTGATGCAACAGTGGCTCAGTGGCAGAATTCTTGCCTGCCATGCTGGACATCTGTGTTTGATTCCCAGTGCCTGCCTGTGCAAAAAAAAATTAAGCCCAAGAGTAAACTAAACAAACAAATTCATCTTTAAAACAAAGACGAAGTTGGAGGACTCACACTTCCTGACTTTAAAGCATATGCAAAGCTATGGTGGTCAAAACAGCATGATACAGAAACAGGAAAAGATATATCAACCAATGAAATAAAACTGAGACTTCAGAAACTGACCCTCACACCTACTGCCACTTGATTTTTGACAAAACTACCAAGTCCACTGAATTGGGAAAGAACAATGTCTTCAATAAGTAAGGCTGGTAGAACTGGATATCTATACATAAAAAAGTGAAGGAGTATCCCTATCTCACACCATATACAAAAATTAACTCACAATGGAATAAACAGCTAATTATAAGAGCCAGGATTATGAAAATATAGGGAAACATCTCTAGGATCTTGTGTTAGGCAATGGTTTCTTAGACTTTACAATTTGCTGTACAGGCAACAGAAGAAAAAATAGATAAGCAGGATCTTCTCAAAATTAAAAACTTTCTTACTTCAGAGGACTTTGCCCCAAAAGTGAAAAGACAACTTACTCAGTGGGAGAAAATATTTGGAAACTGCGTGTCTGATAAGGGTTAAATATTCATAATATAAAAAGAAATCCTACAATCCAACAACAAAAAAATGAACAACCCATTATAAAATGGACAAATGACTTGGATAGACATTTCTCCAAAGATGAAACACAAATGGTGAGAAACCATTATGAAAAGAAGCTCAACACATTAGCTATTGGAGAAATACAAATCAGAATCTTACACCCACTAGAATGTCTACTATTTAAAAAACAGAAAATAAGTGTTGAAGAGGCTATGGATAAATAGAAACACGCATCATTGCTGGCGGAAAGATAGTTTGGCTGTTCCTCAGGAAGCTAAATATAGAATTACCATACAACCCCGCAATCCTGTTACTAGGTATCAACCCAGGAAAATTGAAAGCAGGGACTTGAACAGATATTTGCAGATTATTGTTCTTAGAGGCATTACTCACGATTGCTGCAAGATGGAAGCTAGTCGATGAATGGATAAACAATACGTGTTGCATACATACAATGGGATATTACTCAGCTGTAAAAAGGAATGGAGTCCTGATGCCTGTGACAACATAGGTGAACTTTGAGGACATGCTGAGTGAAGGAAACCAGACACGAAAGAGCAAATATTGAATGATCTCACTTATTTGAACTAATTATAATAAAAAAAAACTCATAGAGTTAGAATCTAGTATATAGATTATCAGAGAATATTATAGACTATAGATCGGTAGTAGAGAATGGGGAACTGATGCTTAATTTGTAAAGAATCTCTAGGTTGATTGTAAAGGTTTGGAAATCGATGGTGGTGATGGTAGCATATTATTGCGTGTGTGATTAACACTGCTGAATTATGTAAGTGAATGTTGTTGATAGGGGGAGTTTGGGTTTGTGTATGTTACTCTAATGAAAGAAAATAAAACATAGGAAACAAGTGAACCATGTTGTGGATGATGGACTGGGGTAAATAGTACAAGTATAAGAATGTTCTTACATGAATTAAAAGAAATGTATGACACTAATGCAAGGTATAATAAATAGCGTGGTATGTGGGGAAAATATGTCTAAAGTAAATACACTTTACTTTATTTATGGGAATGCTGGGGGTTTTTACATGACTTTTATGTAAACCTATAACTTCTCTGATTAAAAAAATTTTATCGGGCGGGCCATGGTGGCTCAGCAGGTAAGAATGCTTGCCTGCCAAGCCCGAGGACCCGGGTTCGATTCCCAGTGCCTGCCCATGTTGAAAAAAAAAAAAATTATATCTTTAAAGTCAATCAAGTGTGAACAGGTTAAATAAATTATGGCACTCTATATATCGCAAAATGATAAATAGCTGTGTGTTTTAAAAAATGAGAATGCTTCTTTGTTCCAATAGGCAACAAAAAAATCAAGATCTATTTTCAGGTAAATAAAAGATGCAGAATACATTTTGAGTGAAAAATGGGGGAATCTATATATGTAATTACTTGACTATGCAGAACATACCTCTGGAAGGATTCACAAGAAACCGGCAATATTTGTTACTTCTGAAGTGGGGAACTGGGTGGCTGGGGAAAAACAAAAACAAAATGTAACCTTTTGAAAGCTGTGGATCCATTAAATACTCATTGCTTCCATATTATTGCCAAGAACTGTGAGAGACAGAGACGGAAAGATTTCTGCCCTTGTGAAGCTACAATTGGTTAGAAAGAGAGAGGAAACAGATATGATACGTTAGAACCATTACATATTAAACTGGCTGGCCCCAACTGTAAATGCAACAGACAAAGGAGCTAGAGACAGAATAAAAACGCTCATGGGGAAGAGAACATCTGAGTTGGCTTAGATGAGTTAGTATTCCAGGAAAATGTGTGTGGGTCCAACCAGCCTGAGGACAGGGTGTGTGCAGGAATTTGATTAGTGGGAATTAATTATGGCTTGACTTCTTTTTAAAAAAAATTAATTTAATTTTACTTTACTTTTTGTTTAATTTTATTTTATTTGCCAATTGGATTCTAATCATTCATATGTCATGCCCGTAGGACTTTGAAACACCTCAGTGACAGATGGAGACTCCTGGTGATCTTGCCAATTCATTCCTGGGTATAGAATGAGGCCGTTTGTTTGTTTATCCTGTGCTTTTGTCAAGCATTTATCCAATGGGCACGATATCATCCTTGCGGATCTACAGTGCTGAATATATTCACCAGCTATATTTATGGTGGTACCAGTTGATTACAAAGCAAATATTAGCAAGTGTCCAAATTTAATAATATTAAAACTACTTCCACACTAAGACCTTTCTCTTTTGCTCTCTGATAAACTGATATGAGAGAGACATTTAATTAAAATGCATGTATTTCATGTATGGAGCACTGAAAGCTACAGAGGTAAAATTTCAGTATCACTGACCCTGGTTCAGCAGGCTGAAAGGTCTAGCTTCTGGATTTTATTAGCTTCTTTCAGCATAAGATTCTTGCACCTTCCCACATCAGTTCCTAATTCCAATTAGGAATTGAAAACATCCAACTCTGCCACAGAGACAAGCACACACAGCTTGCTTCCTGCCATGGAAGTCTTCCTTGTGCTTTTTGCTGGGAAAAAAAACAACAACACAGGAATCAAAGCATTTCCTTGAACAATGGAAGCCAAGATAAATCCACTTATTGTAAGAAACAATAGAAATGCAATTTCCACTGGGATCAAACTCAACACAGCTGATTAGCATTTCTTTCATGCTTAAGCATTTGGCTTAGATGTCAGGTTAGGGGTCAGGAGGGGGAAGTCAATTAGCCAATACATTAATCATGAATGTTCACCAAAAAGTAATTAACTTGAGTTTTACTCCTTCAAATTCCCTTTCTCATTCTTAATGATCAGTGTTAGGTATCCTTCCTTGGACCATAATTTTTATGTGGTTTTCACATTTTTCTGGCTTGACAATAAGATGCTTACTCTACAATTAACAAAAGAGACCACCCGTCAACTGCCATGTCTTTGTATAATATTTTGTTATGTTCTACATTGTTGTGTTTTTAATCCATCTTCAATAATGATTATAATATCCTAAGAATGAAAAGACAGGTTTATTGTTATTATTTCTGTTCAGTATGTAACCCAAGTGGGTAGGGGTGGGAAACTGGGAAAAGCAGAGCATAGGATATGTTCCTTTGGCAGGGATAACCAACTTTGTTTATGTATCCATTTCCAGGCCATAAAAACTTTTACCTTCTTTTCAGTAAATCTGGTGCTTAAAACAGAATCAAATCCAATTTAACTTTGCTGCTGAGAAAAGGTAGACTAATCACAGATTTTTGTTGATTCCAGAGGTATACTCAGTAATGGTATACTTTACTGTATATGTGGGTTTTTTTTGCCTTGTCTTCTCTCTCTGTTCTTCCCCTAACCATTCAGCTGGACCTACTTACCTTTAATATCAAAAGTTACCTTTTGTTTCTTCCCTGCCCCCTCTTTAACCTACTTTCCTGTCACGTTTTTAATTCCCCATTGCCTGATGCTCCAGGTTCACTTGCTTTTGTTACCAGATGTCAAATTGCTGACTTCAAAGCTTAGCTTTATTATCTTCTCTTTGTCAGTGCACTTTCTAACTCCACACACTTGCTTCATTTTGGCTTCCACACTGCCCCCAGTGAAAATACCCTGGTGAAACCCTCTCTTCTTGGGCATTTCACAAATAAGGAAATACCCATTTCGAAAACGTGTTTCAAAAGGAGCACCTCTGCATTCCATTGCACCCTGGACTCTGCGTTCTTTGAGGTCTGATATAAATGTAATATTCATTATTTTATCCCCAGCATCTAACACAATGTCATACATACGAGATAGTAAGTCAAGAAATGTGCACTGAATGACCTTGCAGGACAGTAACAAAAGGTTTTTCTGTCATTTGCCACATATCAAACCAAAGATTTTGTTTTGTTGGCAAGATGCAGATTAGGTTCTCTTATATTTAATTTCCTGTTTTGCCCTCACTGCTGTAGCCACATTGTGCAGTATGGGCGATACATACAATGGGTTCCGTGGATTTATACAGACTTCATCAAATAGCCCCTTCAGTGAGAGATGGACACCATGAAGCTACCCTCTGAGGTTATGATTAAATTCCCCCAAATTAATAGAAAGTAAATTAGAAAAGGTTCAGAAGATTGGCTTAAAGATAATCAAGAAATTGGAAAATTAGGAAAACAACTTCTCTAGGATGCTGTAAGAATGCCTATTATATTCTTTCCCTAAAACCACCGTATTCTTAAACTAACTTGAGTTCGATTGCAAAGCTTGCCGCCAATCTTGCTCTAAGGCAAAGATATATAGACAAATGTATTGCCAAGGAAAAAGTTCTACAACACATGACTCCACAAGAGAAAGACATATCACAACAGAGTGGATGATATTGTTTCTGTAAAACTTGAGACAGAGAGAAAGAGAAATACTATCTGGAAGACTTTAAAATTCATATATAAATACATATAACTAAGTGTACAAATTTTAAGTGAATGAATTTTTCACTGCTTGATGAATTTTTACTTTATATACACCTAATCAAATAAAAATATTGTACATTTCCAGGACTTCAGAAGGCTTCTTCATGTCTTCTCTGTAAAGAATGTTTCCCAACACATTCAGTGGGTACCCTAGGAATGGAATTTAAATGGTTTTTAACTTTCTTATTTATATCTTTCCTATTGCTTGAGTTTTCTACATTAGTACGACCGGTATAATCAGAAAATCAATAAGTCATTCTCTTTGTAGACTTTTTGAGATGCCAAACTGCTAATGAACCACTCTCAGGAAAAGGGATATAAAGCTTCTGAATTACTGATTACTTAGCTTTCAAATATAACTCCTTTATTTATTTATTTATTTGTAAATTTCTTTTGCTTGCTTGTGCTCCTTGGTAGCTAGCAAAATGTTTTTTTTTTTTTTTATGAAGCTAGTTATTTTATAATTTTATTTGATAATCAGTTGCTAGTTTTTATCTATATTGACTATCTATTGGATTTTGAAAATGGTTTTAGGCACATAGGTAACCATTGTATAGAACTTGTTTGGTGAATCTTTCTACTCATTGTGTTTTTTGGACAGCCATGCCTGGATACAGTGTGGGACATTCCTTATTCTTGTGGACCAGACAGCTTTGTTGAGCCTGCCAATGCACATTTCTGGTCTTCCCATCTCCTTCATGGCAAATTTCTGGATGTCTGTGAGTGCCAGTGGAGCAGGCTTCTTGAAGCCTGCTCCGTGGTTATTCTTGTGAATATTAATTGCTTACTCCCTGGTCACCACATCACTGATGGCAGAATGGCCCTTCTTCTCCCCACCCTTCTTTGTGGGAACCATTCTGCCCAGACCAGGTTAGCTCTTTACTTTTTTAACGGCTTAATGTCTCAAATGTGCAAGGCACTATGTCCATACTTAGCTGAGTTTCATAGGAGGGACAGCATACTGCTAGGGTTGGACATTGTATGGCCATCTGCAATCAAAGAGGGAACAAGTCCAGTTGAAAGGAGACACAGAGAGAAGGCAGATCAAAATTTATATTTTTTATATATCAGACTTAGTGCTGATAAAACCAGATTGAAGAAAGCCGTTTGGAACTGCCGTCACAATCAGGTTGCCAGTACTTATCCCCATGAGCTCAATTTACACACCCACTGCCCTGCCTCATTTGCAGGGACAGCATCTACTTGGGAAGCTCTTACCAGGAAGAGAGAAGGGTTACAATCTCAGGACCCACTGTGCCAGGAGAGATAGGAAGCCAAGAGTTCGGGGTCTCCTTCCAGACTCACCAACAGATAAGTGAAGGTTCATGAGAAAAAGGCAAAAGTTCTTTTCCTAGTGTCCCTAATTTTCTTCCTTCTAAAGAACTCAAATGGATGTGTTCTTTCATCGAAACATGTGATTCAAAAACCAGTTCTTGCAAAATCATGGATATGTGGTTGACTGAATGATCCTTAAAGTCTCAATAAGTTCAGATCCTATGATTCCAGAGGAAGGGAACTTTGTCTCCTTTTTCTTTTCTTTCTCTACAAAGCTTCTTAGAGCAAATTTATAAATAAATAAACAAGTGCAATAAGATAAAAAAGATATATTAAAGGATTGTGTGGGATCTTGTAATTCGAAAATATCTTCAGCCACACACCTACTGGGAATATCTGCATTACTGAAAAGCCAAAGAGAAACTGGCTTACTAGTAACTGATTCCTTTGGGGTCTAAATTACCAAACTCATCTTAATCTTAGTGTCAAGACCAGAAATGATGAGTCACTGGAGTTTCTGTGTAAAGTGCAGTTGACAGTAGATTAAATGCTGAAGCTGAAATTCCCACCAAGTCTGTTTTTGTAAACAGTGAAACATATTCCAGACCCATTTCCTGAAAGGATGTTCTCAACTTTCCAACTACTCTGCTAACTTAAAATTGGACTTAGACAGACTTCAACTGGAGAGTGTGAGGATGCCGAAAAGGAAACACATTTTCTCTTCGAGTAAAAAAACTTCAGGGTGGGGTGGGAAGGGGAGAAGGTTACTTGATAATGACTTGCTTCCTTTTCAAAGATTTCTCAGAAAGACTTGATGCATATTTGGTTACTTACTTTTTATTTCACAGATGAACTTTTTACTGAAATATAACATTTGTGTAAAAAAGAAAAAGAACGTGTGAGAGCAGCCCCATGATCTTTTTTAGAATGGACACACTTGTGTAACCAGCCCACATGAAGATTTAGAACATTACCAGCACTGTCAAAATTTCCAGTTGCCCTTCCCATTCATTTCTACCCCCAAGGGGACCGCTTTTCTGACTTCTAACCCCTACACTAATTTTTCCTAATTTTGCTCTATATTGTTGGACTCATACAGTATGTACTCTTATGTGCCTGGACCCTTCTGCTCCATATTATATTTGGGAGAATTGTACATGGTATTACATGTAATAATAGTAGTAGTCCCTTCATTTTCATTGCTGTTTATTATTCCATTATATAAACATGCCACAATTTATTTATACATTCTAAGGTTGATGGACATTTGAATAGTTTCCAATTTGGGGCTACTATGAACAGTGTTATATTAGATATTCTAGTATATGTCTCTTGGAGAATATTTGTACACATTTCTGTTATATTTCAAGGGAGAAGTCAAGTATATATGTGGGGTCCACGTTAGTAGATACTGCCAAACTTTCCCCAAATTGTTGGGGCAATTTACACTCTAAAAAGGATCTTCATCCATCCTTGGTATGAATTCTTTTCAGTTGGCAATTCTGGTGGATAGTATCATATCATGGTTTTAATGTGAATTACCCTGATGAATACTGAGGTTGATCATTGTTTTAAGCCAGATAATTGCCTGAAAAGATACACATGCCTTAACTCCTGGAACTGTGAATGTTAATTTATATGGCAAAAGGGACTTTGCAGATGTTATGAAGGATCTTGAGATGGAGATTTTGCTGGATTATCTGGGTGAGCCCAATGTAATCACAATGGTACATATAAAAATGAGGCAGAGGGAGATTTTATGACATAAAGGAGAGAGCAAAATGATGGCATTAGCAGAGATTGAAGTGATGAACTTTGAAGATGTAGAAAGGGACCATAAGCTAGGAATACAAATGGCCTCTAGATGCTGGGAAGAAACCCAAGGATATGGCTTCTCCTCTCAGAGCCTCCTGAAGGAACCATCCCTGTTGATAGCTTGACTTTAGCCCAATGAAATCGATTTCAGACTTCTGGCTTCAAGAACAGTAAGAGAATAAATTTATGTTGTTTTATGTCACTAAGTCTGTGGTGATTTTTTTACAGCAGTGATAGAAAACTCATACAATCATCTTTTCACATGTTATTTGGCCAAGCAGATATTCTCTTTTGTGAAGTGCTTGCCTGATTAAGTCTTTTGTTTATTTTTTAAAGTTGCATTCTTTTTTCCTTTGATTTGTTGGCATTCCTTATATATTTTGCATTCAAACCCTTTGTAGGTAATGATATTTATAATGCATTCTCCCACTCCATGGCTTTCTCCATCCCCTTTCTTAATGGTATCATTTAATAAAACCAAAGTTCTCAGTTTTAATGATGTCAAATGCAATCAATCCTTTCTTTTATGGTCAGTGCACTATTTAAGAACACAGGATCATGAAGACATTCTCCATGAATTCTTCTATAGGTTTTATTTCCTCTCACATTCAGGTTTATGACTCATCTGCAACCGATATTTGTGCACTGTGTAAGGTAGGTGCTAAGGTTTACTTTTTCCATTACGTATATCCAAATGATCTAGAACCAGTGATTGAAAGTGCCATCTTTTCCTCACTGAATTTCAATTACACCATTGACATATATCAGGTGACTGTATATCTATACACTGTATATGTGTATGTCTATTTCTGAATTTTTTTATTCCATTGCTCTATTTATTCATCTTTGCACTGTGAAGAAAAGAGTTTACATACCATTGCAACACTGCTATCCTTTGAAAGTCTGATATAAGGTTGGGCCTTGGCTGGTTGTCTGGAAGCTTAAATTTCAGGAGTGTTCCAACCATTCCTGATAAGAGTGGTTCTCTGTGTCTACTGTTTGTACAAACAATGTGGTTTCTACTGAACATTTGCTTTCCTTGTGGGAGTTTGAAATTTGGGAATATAATAAGCAGAAGGAGTCTATGTGACTAACCTCCTGGGCACTGAGTCTATAATGAACTTCCCTGGGAGACAACATTTCACCCATGTTATCACAACAAGTTGCTGGAAGAATTAGTGCATCCTATGTTACTCCACTGGGAGAGGACTTTGGAAACTTGGACCAGGTTTCCTCATACTTCACCCCACACACCCTTTCCTTTAGCTGGTTTTGCTTTGCATCCTTTCACTGTAACTAGTCATAACCATAAAGATGATCATATGCTGAGTTCTCAAGTCCTAGCAAACTGCTGACTTTGGGGCTGATTTTGGGAGACCTCCAACACAGTATCACTACATACTGTATTAATTCTATAACTTTATAGTCATAATATCTGGTAGTTTAAGTTCTCCAACTGTGTTCTTAAGATGGCCCTGTTTTTTTTTCCCTATGAATTTTCATATAATTCTTTAATCTACTCAATTTATAGGGATTTTATTTTTACTTTATTTGATCTATAAATCTGTTTGTAAGAATTGGTTTCTCTACAATATTGAGTTTTTCAATCCATTAATATGGCATAGAAATGGGAAAAAAAAGTCATTCTAAAGGAAAGAGAAAAACAGAAATTGAAACAAACAAAAAATTCAGCAGCTTAACTAACTAATACAAGCAATATTGTACATAATAGCTAAAAGCTAGACCCAAACCTAATGTTGATCGGTTGGTGAATGGAAAATGAAAATGAACTATTTTCAATGAAAATACAATGGTATTGTATACAGTGAAATTATATGCAATGACAAACTATTCAACAATAAAACGAAATCACTACTGATACATGATACAACATGGATAACTCAAAAGCACTGTGCTAAGTGAAAGATGCCAGATGCAAAAGACTACATATTGTATGATTCAATTTATATGAAATGGGAAAAGGGAAATCTATAGATTTGCAGATTAGTGGTTATCTGGAGTTAGTGTGGAAGTGAGGATTGACTGAAAGCAGGTATAGAAGAACTTGCTAGTATGATGGAAATGATCCCAAACTAGATTGCAGTGATGGTTTTACAATTGTATAAATTAACTTAAAATCACTGAACTGTATACTTAAAATAAGTGAATTTTATGGCATGTAAAAATGCACTTCAATAAAAACGTTAAAAAAGAATATATAGATTGTGCATTCAGAAGGTAAAAATGAATCAAGTTAAGCAATATACTGAAATTTTCTGAAGGTGGTTGCTGGGTAATAGCATTTCATAATAATATTCCTTCTAATTTTATGTATGCTTTAAAGTTTTCATAATAAAGAATTTTAAAAGAGAGATGAAATTAAAATTGCTTCATAAATACACACAATGACTATTGCTTATTCAATATAATTATTATACATAATTTTAATTTTCAAGACATTATATTGAATGTGGCAGTATTCAACAGAAAACTGGCCAAAGAGATGCAAATGATTGATGCATTAGTTAGATCCGGCTTCACATATCGTGTTGTATCCAACAACTTCCGTAGTCCTATTACAAGTCAAAAACCATGGTGTTCAGAAATTATACAGCTCAAGAGACCTGGAGAGGTCACCAGATGGCCACAACTTCTGAAAGGGTCTCACACAAAGTTATCTTCTGCTTTTAAATATTTCAAGCTGTACATGGAGAAGGTATTCTAAATCCTGTTGGTATTTTAGGTCAGCACAATCTGGCTGTGTTAATGAATACTTTCTTTAGTCTTCTGAAAGCCAAGTCAAACAAAGCATACTGAAGAGCCAGAAGGAAGTTACACGTACATTATAAGCCAGGCATTTAAGAGCAAAGGACCTAAGCAATACATAAAGAGAAGAGGCTAATTAAGGAAAACTGCTGAGGAATTAAATACACATGGTATTAGAGAGTTTTTTGAGAGTTTTTAAAAAAGACGTCCCAGAATTTCTGGGAAGACAGAGAAATAGGATAGGATGACTTCACCCCTGCTCCAGGAAAAACTAGTGAAGTAACAAAAAAATGACCAAGACAGCAGTTCCACGGTGCAAATGATCAGAGAGGGTCTTATACACTGTGTAGGGAGATCCAGGATGAAAAAGCAGGGAAATTGGGACAGAAAATGGGGTAAATGTGCTCAGTCATGACTCTACCTGGGGCAAATGGAAGCAGGCAGGAAGGAGTGGGTCCTGAAGGCATGGAGCACCCCTGCATTCCTGTCTGCCTCCATAGCTAGCTTGGGAGATCTTTCCTCTCAGGCTTAAAGCTGGGAGCTCCCGTGGGGAACCAGGAAGCCACCAGATTGGTTTGCCTGCACACAGACCTTCCAGCCAGTGCACAGTGCCTGCCCCAGCCCCTGAGTCAGGGTATTGTAGGTACCTGTTTTTTTTTTGGCAGAGACTGGGGTTTCCTCCTTTTGGGTGGAGGAGGAGATGCAGAATGGAACCGGTCTAACAAGCAGTGGCAAAAGAAACTCATTAGGTCCTGCTAACACTTCCCTTTCCCCACAGAGATCCAGAGCTGACAGGCATACACAGGCAGAGAGGTGTGGCCAAGAAAGTGAGTTGAGCCACACCACACCACTAGTCTTTTCCAATTGGCTGAGGGAAGGGGCAATTGAAATATTCAGTACCACATCCCAAGGTCATCCCGAGTGGGACCCTGGAAACCACCAGATCCATCAGGCCCACAAAAAAATTCTCCATCAAGGTACATACTGTCCACTCCCCAGTCCCAGGGATGGCAACTTTCAGTGCACACCAAGACTAGTGGCCTTAGCTAGGATTGCACCATGTCTCCATCATGTTCAGCCAGCTGCTGCATTCAGGGAGAGGCGAGAACTGAGGGAAAGAGGTGGCCCAAGAGTGCCATCTACTAGAGAGATATATAAAATGTAATCTGGCAAAATGCCTATCTGCCTAGCTTTCAACAGATCTTCAAGTAGAGCTGCATCTCCTGCATGAGATCTAGGCCTTCATTTGGCAGGGAACTACTGATAACCAAGAGTAAAAGGAGATGTTTAACACAAACCCAAGCAAATAGAAAATCTTAGGTAAGTAAGGAAAATCAACTTTCAAAATAACTTTATCAAGAATCAAATGCCCCAAAGCCAACAGAAAATTGCAAAGGACATGAAGATGCAGGCAGATATGACCCAACTAAGTGAACAAATTAAAACACCAGAGGAGATATGCAATTTGGAACAACTAATCAAATACATTCATATAACTCTCTTAAATGAATTCAGTGGGTTGGCTAAGGACATAAAGGATATCTAGAAGACACTAGAAGAGCATAAGGAAGAACTTGAAAGAATAAATAGAAAAATAGCAGATCTTACAGAGATGAAAGATATTGTACACCAAACTAAAAATATACTAGAGCCACACAATTACAGATTTGAAGAGGTAGGAGAAAGAATAAGTGAACCAGAAGACAGGACAACTGAATCTGAATGCACAAAAGCACAAATGGCAAAAAAGATGGAAAAATTGGATTTGGACCTCAGGAAAATGATGGACAACATGAAGTCCACAAATATAAGAATCACTGATGTCTCAGAAGGAGAAGAGTAAAGGGCTAGCAGGGCTAGTTGAGGAGATACTGGAAGAAAACTTCCTAACCCTTCTAAAAGAAGACATAACTATGCAAATCAAAGAAGCCCAACAAACCCCCAATATAATAACTATAAATAGACCCACTCCTTGTATGCTGAAGAGAAGCAGAAAGTCCTGCAAGCAGCAAGAGAAAAATAATTCGCCACATAAGACTAAGTCCAGACTATTTAACAGATACCATGGAGACAAGAAGGCAGTGGTATGATCTATTTAATATTCTGAGAGAGAAAGACTTCCACCCAAGAATGATTTATCCAGCAAAGTTATCCCTCAAAAGTGAGGGAGAGGGTGGGCCATGGTGGCTCAGCAGGCAGAGTTGTCACCTGCCATGCCGGAGACCCAGGTTTGATCTGTTGTCTGCCCATGCAAAAAATAATAATAATAACTAAATAAAATTAAAAATAAAAAGTGAGGGAGAGTTCATTTCCCGGATCATGTACCCACCCCCTCCCCCCTGCCAAAAAAAAAAAAAAAGTGAGGGAGAGATTAAAATTTTCAGACAAATAAATGCTGAGATAATTTGTCAACAAGACACCTGCCCGGTAAGAAATACTAAAGGGATTCCTCCTGGCTGAAAGAAACAGACAGGAGAAGGAGGTCTGGAGGAGGGCACAAAATTGAAGAGGATCAGTAAGGGTTACTTATAAAAAAGAGACAGGGAAAAGAATATGGAGATCTGACAAATAAAAACCAAGGGATAAAATGGTAGATTCAAGAACTACCTTTCTAGTAATAACTTTGACTGTTAACAGACTAAACATACTGATTAAAAAATGAAGTTGGCAAACTGGATTAATAAATATGATCTATCCATATGCTGCTTACAAGAGACTAATCTTAGACCCAAGGATACAAATAAATGAAAAAAGATATCCCATGCAAGCTGCAAGCAAAGGAAAGTAGGAGTAGCTTTAGTAATATCAGACAAAATAGACTTTAAATATAAAGATATTATAAGAGACAAGAAAGAGTACTACAAATTAATAAAAGGGACAATTTCTCAAGAAGAAATCACAATTGTAAACGTTTATGCTTCCAATCAAGGAGCTCCAAAGTACATAAGGCAAACATTGGCAAAACTGAAAGGAGCAATAGATGTTTCAACAACAATAGTGGCAGACTTCAATATACCACTTACCTCTATAGATAGAACAACCAAGCAGGGGATCACTAAGGAAATATATACATGAATTAGACCTAACAAACATATATAGGATGTTATACCCCCAAATATGAGGATATACATTCTCCTCTACTGCTCATGGAACATTCTCCAGGATAGATCATATATTGGGGTACAAAACTGGTCTTTATAAATTTAAAAAGTTTGAAATTATTCAAAGCACTTTCTCTGGCCACAACCGAATGAAGTCGGAAGTCAATAACTACCAAAGAACCAGAACTTTCACAAATATATGAAGATTAAACACTATTAAACAATAAGTTGGTCAAAAAATAAATTGATAGAGAAATTGGAAAATATCTGGAGATGAATGAAAATAAGAATAAAACCTGTCAGAAACTTAGGGATGTGGCAAAAGCAGTGATGAGAGAGAAATTTATTGCCCTAAATGCTTATATTAAAAATAAAGAAAGCAAAATAGAAAACTTAACTGCTCACCTGGAGGGACTAGAGAAAGAACAGTAAACTAACCCCAACGCATATAGAAGAAGAGAAATAACAAAAATTAAAGTAGAAATAAATGAATTGGAGAACAAATTAAAAAAAGAAAAAAAGAATCAATAGAAGCAAAAGTTGATTCTTTGAAAAAATCAGTAAAATCAATGGACCTCTAGCTAGGTTGACAAAGAAAAAAAGAGAGAGAATGCAAACAAAAATAATAAAAAATAAGAGGGAGATCATTTCCATGGACTCTGAAGAGACAAAATAATAATAATAAGAGGATACTATGAACAATTACATGCCCACAAATGAAATAACTTAGATGAAATGGACAAGTTCCTAGAAACACATGAAAAACCTACCCTTACTTGAGAAGAAATAGAAGGTCTCAACAAACCTAACACAAATAAAGAGATTCAATCAGTCATCAAAAAATCTTCCTACAAAGAAAAGCCCAGGGCCAGGTGGCTTCACAGAGGAATTTTACCACATATTCCAAAGAGAATTAACACCAATCCTGTTCAAACTCTTCCCAAAAACTGAGAAAAAAGGAACACTACTTAACTCATTTTATGACACTAACATCACTCTAACACCAAAACCAGATAAAGATCCTACAAGAAAGGAAAACTATAAGCCAATCTCCCTCATGAATATAGATGCAAAAATTTTCAACAAATACTTGCAAACTGAATCCAACGACATATCGAAAAAATTATAAACCAAGACCAAGTGGGGTTTATATTAAGCATGCAATGGGTGGTTCAACACAAGAAAATCAATAAATGTAATACAACACAGTAACAAATCAAAAGGGAAAAATCACATGATTATCTTGATTGATGCTCTAAAAGCATTTGACAAAACCCAGCATCCTTTTCTGATAAAAACACTTCAGAAAGTAGGAATCAAAGGCAACTTCCTCAATATGATAAAGGGCATTTATGAAAAACCCACAGCCAGTATCATACTTAATGGTGAGATACTGAAAGAATTCCACTAAGATAGAGAATGAGACAATGATGCCCATTGTCACTACTATTATTCAACATTGTGCTAGAAGTTCTAGCTAGAGCAATCAGACAAAAAAAAAGAAATAAAAGGCATCCAAATTGGATAGGGAGTAGTAAAGCTTTCCTTATTTGCAGATGACGATTCTACACTATGAAAGTCCTGAGAAACTATGACAAAGCTACTTGAGCTACTAAACTAATTCAGCAAAGTCGTGGGATACAATATTAATGTGCAAAAATCAGTAATGTTTCTATATATGAATAATCACCTAACTGAGGAGATAATTAAGGAAAAAATTCCACTCAAAATAGCAACTAAAAGAATCAAGTAGGGCGGGCCATGGTGGCTCAGTGGCAGAGTTCTTGCCTGCCATGCTGTAGACCCAGGTTTGATTCCCGGTGTCGGCCCATGTAAAAAAATAATAATAATTAAAAAAAAATAAAAGAATCAAGTACTTAGAAATAAACTTAACTAAGGATGTCAAGGACCTGTACACAGAAAACCATAAAACATTGCTCAAAGAAAATCTGAATAGATGCAAAGACAGTTTGTGCTCATGGTAGGAAGGTTAAATGTTTTTAAGATGTCAGTTATAACCAAATTGATCTACAGACGCAATACAATACCAATCAAAATTCCAACAACCTACTTTGAAGACCTGGAAAAGCTAGTTATCAAATTTGGAAGGGAAACAGAACTTGAACAGCCAAAGATATTCTAAAAGAGAAGAATGACGAGATGGACTAACCCTTCTTGATTTTAAAGCTTACTACAAAGCCACCGTGGTCAAAACAGCATGGTAGTAGCACAAAGATAGACATATTGATCAATGGAATTGAATTAAAAGGCTCGCTGTGATGTAGGGGCCAGCCTGGCAAAGCAGGAGGAGAACCCAGCTTAGGGCTTCTATGTTCAATTCACAGCTCTGTCCCTAACTAGCTGGGTACCTGTGAGCAGGTCACTCCTCTGTCGACCTCTGTTTCTTAATTTGTAAGATATTAATGAGCACTGCTTTGCCCCACTCTGAGGCCTGTCACTTTCTGAAGAGATAGTACATCTGAAAAGATGAAACAGTTGAGTTACGCTGTAGGATCATCTAGTCGTAGATCTTTAGTCTGAGTCAACACAGATTTACTGTTTTCTCAGAACTCTTTTTGTCAAATTGTTTTTGACACTGCTCCATAGCTTCTAATTTTTTATTTCCCCCTTCTACTTTTTTTCATCTAAATTTACAGGACCAGAAATTCTCTTTTATATCACAAAACAGGACAAGCCAATCCCAGGCAAAATTGTAAGGTTCCTCCTCTCACTCCCAGACATCTTTTGGGTGCCATCTCTTTCCTTGATCCAGTTTCAGGTGCCTAGGGCCACCTGAAGTTTATTGTTGCAGCTTCTACTGCCTGTTATCTCTTTACCCCCAGTGCATGGTTTTCTCACCACACACCCAACCTGTGCTAATGATGTGGCTCTCTGTCCTCACCTGTTAACTAACCAGAAAAGAAATCAAATGGTTCAAGTTTTAGAACTGATAGGAAGAGCAGATCAGTATTTGCGGAAAGAGGAATTAGAATCACATTTCTATAACCTGCTACCTTCATAGCCCATACATGGGAGGGGTTGTGGTTGTGGCCACAGACCTCTGCCAGACCAATGTGGGTAGGTGAGATGGAAGTTGGTTAGGAAGCTGAAATCATAGTAGGGTCAAATTCTGTACCAGTCCCCAGAGGAAGCAAAAAGAATCCTACAAATCTGAGTAGACAAAAGAAAAATATTGTTTTTTGTTTTTAACATCAGGGCTAAAAAATATATGCTTATTGTCTGCCTGCAAAATAAGTGTTTGGAATTTATTTTGCTAGTTTTGAAATGCAAAGTGTTGAGGTATATGAAAAGAACACTATGAGGGTTGTGGGTGCATGTGTGTTTGATTTTAAAATGATAACCGTAGACTAGTTAAGACTTTCTGGATGTACTGTCCTGATGTAGTTTGCATGGTTTTGTTTTTAATTAGGTGGAAAATGTGACGTTTTCAGGACAGAGAGCCTATGTAGGAGGGAGATTCAGGGAAGATGAGTCAAAACACACCTGGAAACTCCCTTAATATTCAAGCATCCCAAAGCACATGGCTATGGAAGGATGTGTAACTAAGAAATGAAGGTAGGTTTTCCCATGAACCATTTATTTCTTTGTTAACATAACAGTGCTTCCTGGCAGAGTTAACAGCACATTTGAGGTAGAAGTGAAAAACCAGTGTTTGTTCATGAGAGAAGTAGTCTTAGTCATGAAATACCAATTTTGCAACTCTCTAATGCAACCGAGAAACATTCTGGAAGAAGACAAGCATGTCCAGAGTTTGCCAGAAGAGTTTTAAAGAAGTTTTAAAATTTGATATTCAAATGCTTCCCACCTTTTGTCAAAACAAAACCCAATTATTAATCTTTTGTAGATTGTTACCTGAATTTGGTTATGTAAGTCACAAAAGGTGGTGCACAGTAAATACAAGGCATAGCCTTTACCTTGAAAGAGCTTCTGGAAGAACTGAAAAATGTGGGATCTGGCTGAGAACTGAGAAGGAAGGACTTAGGCAGAGAACCATAATGAAAGGTACTGTATTTCCTTATTTCAGCAGCCCCATACAATGTCGAGGTCTACCAGAAGGCATGCCGTCTGAGCCTGTCTACTCTTCTTGCTACTCCTCTGTCTTGTTTTCTTAGCAGAGAATGGCATAATAGGTCAACTGTCACTATCCAGGGCCAGCCTACATGCATTTGCCTGCCCTGGTATGACAAAGTGGAATTTGAGAGGGTTCCATGTCTAAAAATATTGTCCCCCTGCCTGTTCCAGGGTGTAGGGCTCTGCGGTTAGCATATTCTCCCTGTATAGGCAGCGTGATAGAACTTGGACTTAGATGTCAGGAAGACCTGAGATCAAACCTCAACTCTAAGCAAGTCCCTTCTTTTTGTGAACAACTCTTTGCACATCTGTCAAACAGGGTAACATACATGAAACTGATGAGATAATAGGAACTCATTACTTATTTTCTTTCTTTTCAGTCTCTTAATGCAAATACTCCAGAGTTGAGCAATATCCCCAGCTCTTATCATTTCACAAATTGGATCCCTGTGTAGGTAAATTAATTACCACTTTCAGCTATTATCCAGAATATTGGTGCTCTCCAACCACTCAAGGTTAGAAATCTTGCCTTTGGCAAAGATTTTTCTCTTGTGGGTGTTTTTGTTTGTTTGTTTGTTTTGTTTTTGCTTTTCTTCCTTACTTTCATATTTTTCTTACTTCATTAGACCATTCTGGAGAGCAGGAACTGTATCTGATTCATTTTTGTATCCCGGATGTATGATAGGACATATTCAGTAAATATTTGCTAGATGAATGAATGAATAAATGAACAAATCCTCGAAGAAGAAGGAAAAAACAAGACGGGTCATGTTGTTAAAAGGTATAAGTACTCCCTTAAGAAAAAGAAAGTGGAGAGGGCCCAAACACAAAACAAAACAAAAAATTGTTTTACCTAGTTTACAATTTTATCCAGAATCAGGGCTGCTGATGCTGCTTTAGAAAGCCAGTAAATTATTCCCCCACAGACATGTTGGGGGATACCATGACAGTTGTTGCAGCTGATTCCATGAATAAGATTAGAAAGCCTTCTTTTTCTGAAAGTTGCTTCAGCACTGTGCTGGTTTGAAATTGTTATGTGCCCCAGAAACAAACTTGTTCTTCTAATCCTGATTCAATATCGTAGGGTGAGATCTTTTGATTAAATTGTTTCATGAAGATAAAATTCACTCAACCATGGGTGTGACCTTTTGATTGGATGGAACTTCTTGACTAAATGGAGATGTGACTCTGCCCACTCAAGGTGGGTCTTGATGAGTTTACTGGAGTTCTTTAAAAGAGGAAACGTTTTGGAGAAAGCTTAGAGCCAACAGAAGCACCAGAGCCAACACGAGACCCAGATGTTTGGAAATGCAGAAAGCAAATGCCCCCTGGAGAAACTGTTTGAAACTAGAAGCCAAAGACCCCAGCAGCTGCCAGCCATGTACCTTCCCATCTGACAGAGGTGTTCTGGACCCATCAGCCTTTCTCGCGTCAAGGTATCTTTCATTGGATACCTTAGTTTTTATAGCCTTAGAACTGTAAACTTGCAACTTAATAAATTCCCTTTTTACAACCCATTCCATTTCTGGTATATTGCATTCTAGCAGCTTTAGCAAACCAATACAGGCAATTTTTGCAAATATGAGGAAGGCAGACACTGAATCTTCCTGGAAACATTTCTCAGTGATACTGAAGTCTCAGCTACATTGTTTTTAATCTCTCTGCTACACTGTATATGTAACTGGGTACTTTAATAAAACCCAGAGGGATTGGAAAGAGAGCATGGAGTGAGCATGCAGGGACTTCTCAGGCAGCATGAAACCTACCCACTGTCTCTGAGTGTCCTTTCTGGTCCAGGCATTTACTCAAGTTAAGCAGTGTCCTACAGTGAAGACCAATGCCTTGTTTTATTTTTAACAGTTACTCCCACATTAAGAATTATTTCCAAAAACATAGTCACTGTGCCCAAATAATAAGAGTCTGGAGGACTTTCAGTGTTTTTGTGCTCTGTACTAAAACCACCTCCCCCCCGCCCTGAACCCTTAGAATCTAGGTTGAGAATAGATTGCCTATGCAACCACCACTTTCCTCAAAATAATTTTATCTCAGTCACTTTGTTGCCCTTCTCTGGCACTGATCTTGGGAGGATCACTCTTGCTTACTCACACAACTCTTATCTATTTTAGCTTGAGGGACTATGTTGGAGGTTCTGGACTCTTTGTGCAAATAAGCCCAACCCCTATCCAGGGCACTGTATACTGCAAGGAAAGGCAGGTTTGCCAAGCTCTGAAAAATTATCTAAATGAATAAATGCTCAAGGAATATAAGGTATGCATTCCATTCTCAAGTGTTTATAAAAAACTAGATAGATTAGATAAATAATGATGGTAAGTAGATAGATGATAGATAGATAGGTGATAGATTAGATAGAAAGACAGATGGACAAAAAACATGGACATAGAATGATACAACAAATGTGACAAAATGTTAACCGTTGGTAAATTCTGGGTATCTGGGTAGGGGGATTTCTATAGAGGAGTCCTCTATATTAGTTTTGTGTTAATTCTGCAACTTTAAGTTTGAAATTATTTCAAAATACAAAGCTAATTTAAAGGGTATCTAAATGTACCTAATTCATGGCAAAACTAAAGGCCAAAACAGAGACCTTCCAAGGACAAATAGGTCTGCTCTATGGTGATCTTTTCTTCCTAAAAATACAGAGAAGAGTTAGCAGATTCTCTAGACTAGTACTAGTCAATAGAAAAGACATGCAAGTCATAAATGAAGTCACAAAGGTCATTTTAAATCTTCTAGTAACTATATTTTTAAAAAGAAATGGAAAAAGTTGAAATTAATTTTAATAATATTATTTAACCCATGTATCTGATATCTTACCATTTCAACATGTAATCAATACAAAAGTATTAATGAGATATTTCACATTCTGTTTTTCATATTGCCATCAAAATCCAGTATATAAATATTTTACATGCACAACATATCTTAATTCAGAATAGCCATGCTTCAGGTGTTCAATAGTTGCATATGGCTACTGGTTAACATATTAGAACAGCTCTAGATTTTTGTAATCTACACTCCATTATATAGGACAGGTTCAAGTTTCTGGTGAAAGTGGCCTAATGAGTTCATGTACTGACATGTACCATGTGATCAAAAGATACAACTATAGTAAACTAGAAAATAAATGCCACCAGATGGTTGCTTCCTCAACACAATATTATGCCAAAAGCAAAGATCAACCTTAACAAGAAAACATGAAAAGCATTTCAATTAAAAACAGGAAAAAGACAAGGGTGTTCTTATAATCATTGTTATTTACAGTAATGGAGGTGCTAGACAGTACAATTAGATGAGAGAAAAACATAATAGTTATAAAAATTTGGAAATAATTATCGTTATTTTCAATTTATATGATTCTAGGCCCAGAAAATATAACTGAATCAACTAAAAAGCTATTTAAAATAGGAGATGGCAATAGGTTGACTAGATACAAAGATCAGTGTGCAGAAATTAACAGTTTTACATACACAAGCAACAACCATTTAGAAGCTATCATAAGGAAAGTTAAAATAAGGAACATTTAAAATAACAAACAAATTAAAATACTTGGGAAATAAAGATGAAATGTTTAAGATCTCTATGAAGGAAAGTTTAAAGTGCTACAGTGCATTCAGTGCACACACACAGACACAATGATTGAAAATAGAAGGCAGACCACATTCTTGGGTAGAAAGGTTCAAAATCACAAAAAAACATAAGTATTTTAAAATTTTGAAGTAATATTTAAAACTTTGCAAATATTTTTTTTTGTAACAAGACAAGATAGTGCCAAAGTTAGTATTAAAAAAAAAATGAGAAGAGGTGAGGGAAGAGGTCAGAGTAGAGAGCTCCAAGGACTCAGTCCTTTTACCAAATCTATTAAGCAAAAAGGTACTGCCTGAAACAACTATTTTGAAACTCCAGAGGCCAGAAGAACACTTTACAGCATCCAGAGAAGAGCAGGAGGAAGAGGCTGATAAATTACAGAGGCTGATAAATTAAGAGGCGGGAAATTTCTCTCTCTACGCAGCTGCTCCCAGGGCCCATCTCCATTCTCATGGCAAGCCACCATTGGACCCAGCTTCTAAATATCTCACTGTGACAGAAAGGGACGTAAAGATCCTCTTCCCCAGGAACAAGGGTGGACATGGCTGAACACTCAACATGGCTTTTGATTAGTGAATTTGGACCGTTGTGGCTCTGCTCTGAGGGCAGCTATAGTTTCAACCCACCACAACAAAGGTGGTAGCAACCACCATTGGTTCAACCCCCTCTGCACTTCCTCAGGACTCTGGAGGGACATTTAGTTGAAGGGAACTGCATCTGCTTGGCAGGGCAAGAAAGCTCCGCTTTGGGGAGCCATTGGAAAAGCTCTTGGTGCCCTTCCTGATCCCTTCCCCAGGGCACTTTGAAGTGGGTCTGGCCTTGTTTTGGCTGGGAAAGACTGACTTGTGAAAGTCCTCTCTGGACAGCCCCTCCAGTGCAAAAACAGCTTGAAACAGGAAAGGGGTATAAAAGACTACAGAGGCAGACCATCTGGAACAAAGACCTGCTATACAAACACCCAGAAAAGTGAGGATGATCTCCTGGGAAATAGGGAAGACAATCAAATTCCTGTCAACAGGGGAGCTCCAAAACAGATAACAAGTAAAAGCCAAGGAGACAGAGGCCCAGAAAGTCAGGGAAAACACTGCACATGGCATTCGCCTTGGACCGACCTTCCTGATAGGAGGGCTGAAGCTCAAGAAAATCTCCGTTTTCTTGCCGGCTGTTTACAAAATTAAGAAATAGATATCTAAGAGAATAAATCCCAGAATTAACATTTTAAAATACTAAGATGTACAGTGTGCAGCTAAAAAAGAATACCAGACAAAGAAACAGGAATGATGGCCCAACCAAAGGAAGAACACAAAAATACAGAAACCACCAGTGAAGAAGATAAGAATGTAAATATACTGAACCAAGCCTTTCGAAAAACAATCCTAAAAATGCTGAAGGAAATGGAGAAGAGGAAACTAGGTAGGAGGGCACTGTGCTTCAGGGCCGTGGTTGGTTTAGCTGGTGCTGTGGTTGGTACTTCACTTTTAGGGAAGCTCCTGGAGTCACTGACTGGAAAAATTTGTGGTAGAAAATCTTGAAGGTCAAAGACAATTTTTTCTCCTTGGCTCCACCCTCTTCCTGGTTAGCAAACCTGGTGTTGTAGGTTTGTAGGTTTACCCTGGAGGGGTAAGGGAAGCTTGGAGGGACTATGAAATTACCTTCTGTGCAAATGCAAGCCTGAGTGTATGTGTTTGTGTCTATGTGCATGAGTGCACACACCTGCATTTAGGAAGCTGGGAAGAACCTGTGTGATTGGAGATGAATGGAGAAGTATAATCCCTTCTCTTTCGTACCAGGCACTCTTAACTATTTGTTGACCTTTCCCACCAGCCAACAGCCTTTTCTAAAGAGGATGTGGCCCACAGCTTCTGTTCATTTTCACTACAGGACCAGGCATGAAAGTTAAAACTAAATGAAGAATTTTTTCTGAATATCATAAGTCAGTATTTATTGTAGATCACTGCCTTTACATGGCAGAATCATGCAGACGTATGCCAAGTTTGATATTCTGGTGAGGAACAGGACCCATGGAGTCATCCTTCTGGATCCCATATCTAAATCATTGAGGACTTGCTTAGTAGACTCTTCCATGGGATATTATAGAATAATGTATAATATATATCTCCTTTCAAAATGTTGATAATTTGCATTGTGAGTGACTCTAGAGCACGTGTTTTAAATTCTTGGACTTAAGTGGAGCAAAGTTGTAGGAGCTGATGGTGATGGCAGCATTGACTGCTGTTAGGCCTCCTAATCCTTGGACAGATCCAGAGTGCTGCAGTATCCTGCACGGTCTAGTTGACGTAGTGGAAATCCTTGGCAAAATTATAGAATAACAGCATGATGCTCATACTCTACTAATGGGGAATGCAGAAAGTTTGGCAAATAGAGGATGAACAATTTTTTTATTACTGATGTAAAAAGTGATAGTCATGTGCAAATGCTTGAAGACTGTCCAAGAAAAAAATTCATGAACATAATAAGGTTCCTGGAAATTCAGGGCATCCATGCAGATGCAGAAGTATGAGATGGTCCTGAGTCATACTTACCTAGTTGGTGAAGACAGCCTTGTGTTTGAATCATCCTGAAAAAGATTTGTCCCACTTTTAACCAGCAAAGTCCACAGTGTTTGTGCAGGATGGCATCTTGCTACCAAATTAAATATTTTAGTACAACACTCTTTGATGTGGCATCAGCTACTATTACAAATATTCCAATGAAGGAAGAACATGCCAACATATCTGCCAATTATGATGTAGAGCTACTTCATCACAAAAATGCACATCAAGATTTCCTAAAGGGTGGGGATACCCACTGAGATGGCAGCAGTAGAGAAGCCACATTTAAAGAAACAATAACATTAAAGTGGTATATCCCAAGGACTAATAGCATTGAATTACACTATTGCACTGGAATAGAGTTTATCAAATTTTAGCTGTAGATGTAAATAGTAGACCTTCTCCTGCCTTACTAATTTTTTTCTAATTGGTCATTCTGTTTTATTGGAACACCATGTAAGTCAGATTCTAAAGTTGCTAGTTAATATGCTTAGTAACCATGGAGAAGAAGTATTTTTGCACATCCTCAGCAGTTCTCAATTCATTCTAGAAGATCCTCCTTCAATTAGTGAACTGTGTGTTTAACAGATTAACTCCTTTTCTAGACTGAAATGTAAAATCAATGGGAGTCTTGAGATCCCTTAGGAATGAGCAAAAGATCAATTAGAAAAACATGCACATTACTGGCCTATGATTATTTCACAAACCACCATTTTCAATATGCAAGCTGTAGGCCCATTAACCAGTGTTATTGTGAATGCATCTTGGACAGAAGATATGTTAAACTGTCAAAAAACAATATACAAATTAGTTGATATGGAAAAAAAAATGATCCTCTGTCTATTTCCACAGTTGGTACAAGAGGAAAAGGCACCAAGAGAGATGAAATATACTATGTCACGTGAAATAAATTAGAAACCCTTGTCAAAGTCCATATTACCAATGCAGAAAAATATCATACAGTCTTGGAATGTCTGATGGCATGTGGAAACAAACCTCTAGAGGAAGAACGAAAGAAATAAGGGAAAAAGAGGACAAGTCAGAGAAAGCAATGAAATATTATGATCAAGAAAAATCTTGGCAAGATTCAGAGAAATTAAAAGTATTTTAGAATGTTGAAAAGAAGAATTAGCTGAAGCTGAGACTATAAAAATTCAGTTGATTCCACAGAACCTTCAAATAAGAAGCAGCTTGTTGAAATAACTGAAACTCTACCAGAAGAAAAAGAAAAAGGCCTGTGTCCTTGTTATCCTTGTGGAAGAACAGAATCAATACTGCCAATTTCATAAAACATTAGGACTTTGCTAGATGTTTGAACTCTGTCAATAACAGAGCTGAGTTATATCAACATCATAAAGAAGAAAATGGGGTGGAGATGACAGAAAATGGAATAGCCAGCCTATAGTAAAGAGTGACTCGAAGAACTAAATTTAATATAGCACATAACTATTTGGGACAGAATTCGATAAAAGTGTTTTTATAGAAACATTGTATAATTATGTGGACTGGGCTGGTTTCTATATTTTAAAAATATTTCCACTAACTTTATCTGTTTTATACTAATTTTAAAATTGACACATATATCAAAGGTGTACATTTGAGATTTGCCCCCCTAAATCACACAAATTACTTATGGGAAAGGGTTTTCCTCTGGAAATTTTTTTTCTAATTCTTAGGCTTCTCTTTTCCAAATAAAACCGTTAAAATACTTTTTAAAAATATTTAAGAAAAGGGATGCGAGGGTAGTTTAGTGGTAGAATTCTCGCCTGCCATGCGGGAGACCTGGGTTCGATTCCTGACCCATGCACTTCCCCAACAAACAAACAAAAACAAACAAATGAAAAAACAAACAAACAAAACTAAAAAATTCAACAAATGGTGCTGCAATAAGGGGATACTCACATGGAAAAAGGATGAAATGTGACCCCCGCAACACAGCATACAAAGGAAAAAAAAATATTTAAGGAGATGAGAACCAAAGGATATCTTGAAAACAATGAATGAGCAATATGAGAGTCTTAGTAAAGAGATAGAAGTTTTAAAAAGGAACCAAACAGAATGACTGGAGTTGAAGGCCACAATAACTGAAGTGAAAAATGCTCAAAAAGGTTTCAAGAGAAGACCGGAGCTGGCAGAGGAAAGAATCAGTGAACTTGAAGACCAGACACTTGAAATGAGTCAGACTGAGGAGCAGAAAGAAAAAGGGCAGAAGGTGAAAATGAGGGAGTTGTGGAAGCAAATGAGCTAAACACGAACCCCACTGCTATAACAGGAACCCCACCTGTTGGCTTTATGTAACTCACTTCACCTCTCTGAACCTCAGTTTCCATGTCTGTAAACCAAAGACGAAAAAAAAAAAAGCTTGCTACTTACTCTACAGAAATGGTGTGAGGATCAAATTTGAAGGGTAAGAGTGCTTTGTAACTTTAAAAGTATTTATTACCAATTAGTTTATTATCCAGGAAGGTATAATCCACATTCACTCATATTTAATGGTCATTATCACCTAAGGGATAGAGTTAGATTTGGTAACCCTAACTAGGACGAAAGCAGAATTCAATTGGTAAGTTAATGCATTTGTGACTCGGAAGACTGTTAACAATGCCTTATAGTTCAGGCATGGAAAATCACTGAATGTGAAATTCAGCCCATATTTGTCACTCAGAATATACTCAATATACCCAAAGACTGAATGAGACTTAACAGAGGTCCACAACCATTCTTTGTCTCAAATGGGCCATTGGCAATAAATGCTTTTGTAAAGAGGAACAGCTGAAATATGGGAGGAAATTAGGATATGATAGGATTTCCTGTAAGGTGAATAGACAAAGTATAGCCCTTTATAAACAGTACTGGTAAGTTTTACATCAGTGCCTGACAACGACCTTTTGTGCTTTTAAGTTATTTCAATTACAGTAACATCAGACGAGGTAGCCAAGAGCAATTATTATAAATGCAAAATGTTTTCCTGTTAATGTGATTTCCCTCTCTGAAAATCAATGCATACCTCATGCTCAGACACACCCAGAAAGGCTATGCACAGGTACACATAGATGGAGAAGAATACCTATTTGCTTTTGTTCTCTCATTTTCTTCATAAAATGTTATACTAATCAGATTATCATCAAATACATTTGGTCCAGGGAAGGTAATAACAGGCTTCATTAAACACTTATGAAATGTGAGTCCCCAAATTAGCATTGCTTAGTCATACAAGTTAGGGTAGCTTCACTGAGATTTGTCCTAAACAAAGTCAAACACTCTTTCTTTAAGAGCTGAAAATTATGCAATATTAAAGAATCGGCCCCTTACTTTACTATTAAAATTCATAGATCCCTTAATTATATATTTTTTAAAATTTCAAGCCTAAATTATTTAACACTTAGAAAATAAGGGGAGATATTATTCTGTCATGAGTTTTCAAAGGGTCTTTTTTTTCCTTTTATATCACTTTGGTTACCTGACTGCTATCAAGGAAAATAATTTCCTTTAAAATTGTATTCTACTTCAAAGTATATTTCCTGTACTTTATGTGTGTGTGTGTGTGTGTGTGTGTGTGTGTGTATCAAGATGATGTATAAACACCAATGTGGTAATGACCAGCAGGCAATAGGTAGGGAGAGAGCCCAGAAGAAAGAGAAAAAGTCAGCATTTAGGAACTTGGTCTTCAAGAGAAGTGCACATCACAATAACATGAAGGTAAGTGTTTGCAGATGGAGGTCAGGAAGGCAGGACTGCATGCCTCTGTGATGGACCTTTAATAAAACCCTAGACATTCAGGCTCAGGTGAGCTTCCCTGGTTAGCAACCCTTCACATGTCTTGTCACACAGCATTAGTGGGATAATTCAGCACATCCCATGCAACTCCATGGGGAGAAGACACCTGAAAGTTTACACCTGGTTTCTCCCTACTTCACCTCTTGTGCCTTTTCTCTTGGTGATTTTAATCTGTATCCTTTTGCTATAATAAACTGTGAGTATAACAAAAAAAAATTAAGATTTGCAAATGATATATTTCACAGCCCAGAAAGCCCAAATGAATCAACTAAAAACCTATTTAAAATAAAAGAAGGTGACAGGTTGGCTAGAAATGTAAATCAGCATGCAAAAATCAATAGTCTTTTCATATACAAACAACAAGACTTTAGAAGCAATAACACAAGAATGGGTTCCATTTAAAGTAACAAACAAAAATAAAATACTTGGGAATTAAAGATGAAATGTGTAAGACCTATGTGAAAAAAAAATCTTAAAATACAAGAGCGTGGGCCATGGTGGCTCAGCAGGGAGAGTTCTTGCCTGCCATCCCAGAGACCAGGGTTTGATTCCCAGTGCCTGCCCATGCAAAAAACAACAACAAGAACCACAACAACAAATTGAAAATAGGAAGGGGGACCCATCTCCTAAGATTTGGGTTCACCACAAACCCTATGAATGGTCAGGTGTTCCTTTACATGGTGGCTCCTGGAACAACTGGGCCATGTTTGGGATGCACCCAAACCTAGCAGGTAGATAGAAGCAGCTGGTGTAGCATTTGCATTGTATTCTAATATTGCCCCTGCCATGCCTTTTTTTTTTTAAGTTTATCTTGTTAAATTGTATCTTTGTAAACTGACTTAAATTCCTTTTGCAGATTAAAAGAACATGGCTGGATGTCCGGGAAGATGACCGAATAGAGTAGCTCCAGATTAGCTCTGCTCCACAGAAAAGTTAGAGAAGGGAGAAGAGGGTAACTGAGATGGTGATTCAGGAATGCGGCTGACCTGAGAGAGCCTTCTGCACCACATAGGGCAGCCCTAGTTGCAGAGGCTGATGAACTGAGAGGCAGAAAGCTGGACCCTGGCATGGAGGCATGGAACCCATGGGAGTGCATGGACAGGAGCCAGGGACTAAGAAGTAAGCCAGGTCATGTTCCTAGGGCTCACTACCCTCACCAGTGCAGCCCCATGACTGGCAACTCACCCCACATCCCATGCACCTGAACCCCATCACCTGCCCCCATTCCCTGCACTCCAGGTGCCCCCACCCCACCAGCCCTCAGTGTACATACCTGCTCCACACTCCCACCCCAAATGCAGCCCAACCCACTTCTCCTGCACCCCTCTCAAGCACTACTTCCCCCTCCCTGTTCCCTGAAGGCTGTTGTCAGAGCATAAAGACTGAAGGTACTAATCTCCACACCCAGGCTACACCTGCCTCCCTGCCCACAGTGTCACACAGCCTCACCCTGCCCCCTTGAGCTCTGCACATCAGTTTATGGCATTCCTAGGCCCACGCATGTGCACAGGTTCCCAATCATGTCATTCAGCTCTGGGAACCTCAGTTTACAGCAGTCCTAGAACCACTCATGTATACAGCCCTCAGCCATACTTCCCAGCTCTGAGAAAGTGCTGACCTGCACACCCAGGTCACATTTAACCCCAATCCATGGAGGCATAATGCCGACTTGTTGCCACATGTCTACATATGTGCACAAAGAGCCCCATGCCTTAGACCAGCGCATGCAAGGGTTACATCCCCCAGTCTGGTGCACTCACACAGCTACATCCTCCCTGGCCACTGGGCACCCTCAGCATAAGATCCCAAACCTGTGCCTATATCTGTCCTGAAGCAAATCTCTGCACTGAGTGCCCCAGCCCATGTGCTGCTTGCTCCCTACTGTACAACTATCCTGCAAACACAAGGCCTTCGACTACTGAAAGAAATCAACTCCCATAGTAAATCAATGAAGACATTTGCATGCCACGAAGACAGCAGAAGATCACTAAGCATATCACAATGCAGACAGATATAGCCCTGCCTAATAACCAAATTAAAATGCCAGAAGAGACGCAGACATTGGAACAACTAATCAAAGATGTTCATACAACTCTCCTTAATAAAATAAGTGGGATAGCAAATGACATAAGGCAGATCAAGAAGATAGTAGAAGAGCATAAAAAGGAATTTGAAAGAATAAATAGGAAAATAGCAGATATCACAGAGATTAAAGACTCTGTTGACCAAATAAAAAACATACTAGAGGTACACAATATGAAATTTGAAGAGACAGAAGAAAGAATAAGTGATATAGAGGACAGGATAACTGTCTTTGAAGACTCAAAATAGCAAATGGCAAAAGAAAAGATGGAAAAAATTGAATTGAGACTCAGGGAAATGATACACAAAACAAAGCATGAAAATATAAGAATCACTGGTGTTCCAGAAGGAGAAGAGAGGAGTAAAGGGCTAGGAAGAGTACGTGAAGATAAAATGGGGAAAAACTTTCCAACCCTCATAAAGGACATAAATATACAAATCAAAGAAGCCCAAAGAACTTCAAACAGAATAAATCCAAATAGGCCTTCCCCAATGCACATACCAATCAGTCTGTCAAATGTTGAAGAGAAGCAGAAAATCCTAAAAGTGCCAAGAGAAAAACAATCTACTACATATAAGGGAAACCGACTGAATTCAAACTACCCAACTAGCACCCTGGAGGTGAGAAGGCAGTGGTATGGTATATTCAAGATCTTGAAAAAGAAAGACTTCCAACCAAGAATTATGTACCCAACCAAACTGTGCTTCAAAATTGAGGGAGAGATTAAAGTTTTCACAGACAAAGGAGTCCTAAAAGAATTTGTCAACAAGAGACCAGCCCTACAAGAAATACTGAAAGGAGTTCTGGTAGCTGAAAAAAAAAAAAAAAACAGGAGAGGGAGGTCTGGAGGAGGGCACAGAATTGAAGAGCAGCACTTAAGGGTACTAAAGAATGAAAAGAGAAAGAGGAAGAAGAATATATAGATCTGGAAAATAAAATAAAAAAGATAAGATGGTGGAATCAAGAAATGCACTTTCAGTAATAACTTTGAATGTTAATGGACTAAATTTATGAATTAAAAGACACAGATTCAGACTGGATTAAGAAACAATCCAGCTATATGCTGCTTACAAGAAACTCATCTTAGACACAAGGATATAAATAGTTTGAAAGTGAAAGGATGGAAAAAGATTTTCTGTGCAAGTTGTAACCAAAAGAAAGCAGAAGTAGCTATACTAATATCAGTTGAAATAGACTTTAAATGTAAAGACATTATAAGAGACAAAGAAGGACATTATATACTAATTAAAGGGTCAATTCACCAAGAAGATATAACAATCATAATGTTTATGTTCCCAATCAAGGAGCTCCAAAGTACATGAGACAGACACTGGCGAAACTGAAGGGAGTGATAGACGTTTCAACAGTAATAATCAGAGACTTCAATACACTACTCTCCTCTATAGATAGAACAACCAGACAGAAGACCAACAAGGATTAGAGAAGTTAAATAGCTTGATAAATGAATTTGACCTAACAGACATATATAGGTCATTGCACCCCAAAGCACAAGGTTATACATTATCCTCTAGTGCTCATGGAGCATTCTCCAGGATAGATCATATGCTGGAGGACAAAACAGGTCTTTATAAATTTAAAAACATTGAAATTATTCAAAGCACTTTCTCTGATCACAATGGGATGAAGCTGGATCTCAATAACCACCAAAGAATGAGAACATTCACAAATATATGGAGATTAAATAACACACTCTTAAACAAACAGTGGGTCAAAGAATAAATTGCTAGAGAAATCAGTAGCTATCTGGAGATGAATGAAAATATGAATACAACTTATCAGAACTTATGGGATGCAGTTCTTAGGCTGTGCTGAGAAGGCAATGTATTGCCTTAAATGCCTATATTAAAAAGAAAGAAAGAACAAAAAGTGAGGACTTAACAGCACACCTGGAGGAACTTGAGAAAGAACAGCAAACTAACCCCAAAGCAAATAGGAGGGGAGAAATAAAGATTAAAGCAGAGATAAATGAAGGGGAAAACAAAAGAGCAATAGAATCAATAAAATCAAAAGTTGGTTCTTTGAGAAAATCAATAAAATTGATAGGCCACTAGCAAGACTGCTAAAGAAAAAAAGAGAGAGAGAGGATGCAAATAAACAAAGTCAGAAATGAGAAGGGGTATGTTACCACAGACCCTGAAGAAATAAAAGAAATCATAAGAGGATACTATGAACAACTGTATGCCAACAAACCAGACAACTTAGATGAAATGGACAAATTCCTGGAGACTGTTGCCACAGTTATATGCATATACAGTTATATGTATGTGCACAAAGGGCCCAGTGCCTTAGACCAGTGCACACCAGGGTTACGCCCTCGAGACCAGTGCACTCGCACAACTACATCCTCCCTGGCTGCTGGGCACACAAATATTAGAATGTTAATGGGCATGTGAAGACATAGTAAGAGACAAGGGAGGCTGAAATATGTTCTACAACTAATTGTGGTATTGTGCTTTGAAATTCATAACTTTTTCTACATATGTCATTTTTCACAATAAAAGAAGGGGAAAAAGTCGATTGTGATGATAAAAAATATTTTCCCTCTAGCCTCCTATATTCTGGAGCAGCTAGAAGGAAAAATATGAGAGGATCATATGACAAACTCTGGGATCTGTCCTGTAACTACTTGTTGAAGACTTTTGCTTTGAAAACTATTGCTTTTTTATTTCTTTGCTTTGTATATATGTTTATACTATACAATTTTTTAAAAAAGTTAAAAATAAAAAAAAATTCCTTTTGCAACGTGGAGAATTTTAAGTAAATGAGTCAATAATAATAGACAGGATTAATGTGCCATCTTTCTATGTGGACTCAGAATGTCAATGCTGCTGTGGTCTGTAGTTGGCAGAAAGAGATTCTATGCAGAAGGTGAGAGCAGATTTGGGGCAGAATAAGGCCTCCTTCCTGCCCAGATGCCTCCAAAACTCAGAGGTCTCTGACGAGATCACTTCATAGACCAGATCTCTGCCCCAAAACACAGCTTCATTTCAAAGGCATTTTTCATCTCAGTCGCCTCAGAGGTAGGGTTTCAAATAAAACTCCATCTCTTCTGCCACCTCTCAGCCAGCCCCCATCTTTAAGTAAAAAAGGAGAGTGCAAAAATTCAAGACTTTTTTTGTGTGTGTGTGTGAATTTCTGTATGTTAGATATTTGGTAGGAAATGCATATTAATTTTGCAATTGGCAAAAAGAGTCTAAACAATGTATTGGAAGGAAGGCTCTTTTTAAAGTATATGAATGTCTTCTGCAAACATCTTGCAGTTTATATCTCTAAACAAACCCAAGAAAAAAGTTTTGGTGACCTAAGTCAGCTCTCAAGTGAAGCTTGAGTAGAATGGAAATCTAATACTAATGCCTTCCAGCACCCCAAGAAGCCTATGGCTTCTTTGTGTGGGATCACATGTTGGAACAACTCTTTAAAATTAGGTCTTACTATTTAATATTTGACATGTACAATGTTGATGTTCAACAATGACATGACTCATGACCTGGATATCCAGACATTGTACTAGGGCCCAAACTGGACTATTTTGTGAGAATAAAATAGTTTTCACTAAATCACACAACTTTGCTGGACACATCCTCCATGAGTCTTCAAATGCTCATCTAAGAGCCTCCTTCCATGGGTCATTAAAAGGAATGACCCCAGATAGTAGGTGCTTTCTAAGATCTCCCAAGGAATTCCTTTGCTTTGAACAGTTGCAAAAATGAAAACCAGGAGACCCAAGGCAAGGGTTTGGGGGTCCACAGAAAGTTACACTATAGAGGACTCTTTCTTCCCACTCTGCCTGGTTTTATTTGAAACCAGGTCCAAATTAAAACAAAGAGAAGACTTGAAGTCAATAAAGAGCAGTCCAATCCTACATGTCTAGCTTTAAGTTTAACAGATGGGTTATGGGGAGGATAGGCAATGAGAGACAGCGGTATGTAAACAGCCTCAGTTTTCTCATTTTTTGCTTTGTAAACCAGGTAATACAACTGACTTTTCAATACTGATTCAACTTGGACATTATTCTATATACAATTGAAGATATGAAAGTAAGAGAGAGAAGGAGAGAGAGACTGATCCCTGCCCTCAAGAACTTATAACCAAATGCACAGAAAAACAAACACATGGAGGCAAATTGTAGACCAACTAAATGTGAAAAATTATTTCAATAATATAAGGGCTTTCTGAAGACTCAACAGAAGAATAAGTTTTCCAATAAAGAAAACCCCCCTTCATTACTGAACTTCTCATTAATCTAGATAATTTTCATATCAGGAAATAAGTTTAACAAAAGCAATTTGTCTTTCTGAACCAATGATGAAATTAGAATCTTAATTATGCATCAGCGTGGCTCTTTCTTACCTTCCCCACTCCACAAATTCCTACCAACTTTCTGTAAACTACCATTTATTTAGAATAGTAGTTTCTGTGTTTCACTGTTTTAAAAATCATTTAATTTAACCCTTTCAACAGAAGTGTGAAGAAGGTGCTAGTATTATCCCCCTTTATCAAATAGAAATGTCAACTGACTTGCTTATTACTTTCTGCTAGCAAAAGACAGAGATAGTAGACCTGATTCCAATGCCCACTCTCATGCCCTAAAACTACACTGCTCCCGGATCACTGCTCTCCTGGCTATAACTACAGTCTCTTAAATGTCCTGAAACAGTGGTGATGGGAAGTTATATGAAATCCATTGATTGAGGATTCTGAAGAAACTGAACAGAATTCAGGGTAGACAAGGGATAACATATTCTAGATTCTGGAAAAAAGCTGAAAGGACAGAGAATGGAGGAGGTATGTTTCAGAAGAAAGAGAATAAAGTAAAAGAACCATTGTACGCATTTGTGCAGACTGTACCTGATGACTGCAGGAGGCCCCATGTTAAATGTGTCTCCTGAGGTTGTTCAGTGCACAAACTGTGTAGCATTACCAGGAGTAAAATATAGTTGGCAGCACCAAGAAAGCAAGAACTTGGGTTCTCGTTTAAAAGAGAAGGATGATGATTCATAGGGACAGTATAATCTATGGATGGCTTAGTTTATATCGCCCAGGGCTTTGATCTAAGACCAAAGTTAATAATTACTCATGGGACATATATATATATATATATATATATATATATATATATATACATGCATACATATATAAAATAGATGTGGATTGATTACCTGAATACAATGAAATTGTTGTTTTATGGCATAAATTTCTCTTTTGTTAAAGTAATTTTTTCTTCTTTGCAGATACTTCATTTTTGGTTCATTTAGATTAGATTTTTCTTAAATAATATTAAAAATTGAAACTTTTGTAAGGAGTGGGATGGAAGTGGAGAACTTCCAAAAGTCAATGTAAAAAGAGAGAGTGAGTAGAAGAGAGGGAGGGAGGGAAAGAGGACTTGCTAATAAACCTGCCAAAAAAAGGAAATAAGATTTTGAAAATATGCTGTTTATGGTATAAAACCCAAGGCTTTTTAAAATGAGGGCACTGTTCACAAGACTATTAGAGTAATAATTTTATTACACTTCAAAGGGATTTAAGACTAAAGAGACAGTGTGCCTTTTATTTCAGCTGTAAAAAAATCCAAATTAAAATTTCTAAAACAACATATTCATGCCCTAAGCTTGCTCCCAACCTACCATACCCTTCAGTTATTTCCAGCCAGTGGGGAATGAGTAGAAATGGGAGCAGCATAAATCTACAAGTTATTTCCCAGAAGATTGGACATTTCTCAGATTAAATGGTTTATGTTCCCAAAAGTTTAAGATTAAAATAAAATTCTCACCAAACAAAGGGGTAAAATAGAATAAGAGGAGCTGAAATGAGAGATACAGCAAATTAGAAGTCTTGGGGACATGATGACATTTCTGGTTCTCACAGAGAATAAAATCTTGAAGCAAGATAAATATCCATTCATGAGACTTTAGGCAGGACTCAGTGATAAAGAACTGCTACTCAGTATCTAGAATATACAGCCCCAAATTTGTTATACAGGATCTGAAAGTGAGAGTAGTTTCTGGAAGGAAAAAGGACTTTGAAGTCACATAAATCTGGGTTCATATCCTTTTTCATTTACTCACCTAATAATTATTCACTGAGTACTATCTTTATAACAGACACTTAATTTTTTTAGAAGTAGGTCATATTCTTTCCCTTTGGAAAATTAATTGTTTTCTATGTGCCCTTGGAAAATACCCAGCCTCTGCTGGCCTCATCTAGAAAATGGCGATTATTAAAACATCCACTCAGATATAAAGTACTTGGGGAAAATGTAGGTTTACCTTAAATGTGAGCCTTCTTTTCCACTAGCAGTGTGATTTAAAGAAGCTTTCCTTCCCCCAAAACTAACATGATCACAACCTCCTCATGGAAAAGAAAGTGGGAGTTATAATGGTGTATTTAATACAGGATTTATAATGTTGGATATGAAAAACTCAAATCATGGAAGCGTATTGAATATGTAAATGTTACATAAGGTAAAATCTCATTTATTCATTTACTCTCTACTAAAAGCCTTATTACTAATTTGTTGATTTTTAAATTGTTTGTTTTCTTCTGGCTACATACAAGTTCATAAAAATTAAAAGTATATAGTCCAAAGATTATAGAGTCCAAAAGAGCAATTGGAGTTATGGACTCAGGCTGCCACATGCCATTGACAAGAAAATGAAGCCAAGGTGAAATTATACAACATGTCCAAACCTTGCAACTTCTGCATAGCAAAGCTTATCAGTGGAACCTACTACTGATGATAGTGCTGTATGTGTTGATCAAATCAGTTGCTAATCATCTAGTGTACCAAAACATTTATCACATAAAAGAAGGGTCATGTTTTTGGCCCTAAAGCAAGTCTCAAAATATTTCAAAGGACTGGGATAATACAGACTATATTATCTGATCAAAATGAAATTTAAATGAAATCAATAAGAAACAACACATGAAATATCCACATCTATTTAAAAATTTTAAAATATGCTTCCAAATAAGCAATGAGTCACAGAAATTACAAAGGTAATTAGAAAATAATTTGAACTATATAATAACTAAAATCATATCAAAATAAATACATAAAAATTTTGCAGTATTGAAAGAAATGCTATGGTCTTTAATGTATATATTAGGAAAAGAAATAAGATAAAAGCAATGAAATAAGCACATGAAAAAAGATGTTCAACATCATTAACTATTAAAGAAACGCAAACCCAAACCACAATTTGATACCACTTCACATTTACTGGATGGCTATAATTAAAAATGAATAAAAAAAGAAAACGAAAACAGGAAGTAACACATGCTGGTGAGAATGTGGAGAAATTGGAATCCTTATAAATTGCTGATAGAAATGCAAAATGTAGCAGCTTATGTGGAAAACATATCGGCAGTTCCTCAAAAAGTTAGAAACAGCCAGCAAAAACTGGCTGAGCCATCATCCTAAAAACAGTTAAAAAGTTGCAGTAACTAGGCAAGCACTGAATCAATAAAATACCATTTGAAAGTGATAATAGAAGTTTGCACTGCTCTTCCTGTTCTCTCCCTGACCCTCTCCACAGTATGGTATGAAGCTAGTCTGTTCTGAAAGAAACAGTAACTCCTATGTGCCTACTTGGTGTCTGTATGTACAGTGCTAAACAATTAGATGGCAGCCTGAAAGATGAATCAGGACACTAATCTCTTGCTCACCATCCCAGAACTTACCCTGCAGGCAGCTTGCACACATCTAAAGGAATATTGTTTTTTTAAACTTACATCAAAACAGACTGGGGCAAAGCATTCTGAGCTTAAAGACATACAACAGAGTGCATGGGAGGAGGGGGACGTCTATTTTGTAGGAAGTAAGACAGTTTAGGGACTAACTCTGAGAGTTAATACTTAAAACATTGAAATGTAACATGTGCAAAATAAGAGTACAAGATAAAGAAAAGAGATAGGAAATGATGACTCATCCAAAGAAACAAGATAAAGTTTCAGAAATCATCAATGAACAACACTAGACTTTGGACACACAAAACATTTTTTAAAAATGCTCTTCAATATGCTTAAAGACATAAAGGAAAGCACAGAGAAAGAATGAAGGGATATTAGGAAAATGATGAATAAGCAATATGAGAAACTCAACAGGAATGGAAATTTTAAAAAAAGAGCCAAATAGAAGTACTGTAGTTGAAGACAAGAATAACTGAAATGAAAAAATCCCTAGAGAGTTTCAAAATCAGATTCGGGCTGGCAGAAAAAGCAATCTGCAAACTTGAAGTCAAGACCATTGAAATTATGCAGGCTGAGGAGCAGATAGAAAAAATAATAATAATACAGCAAACAAAACCTAAGAGACCTGTGGGACACCATCAAGCACACCAATACATTCATTGTGGGAGTCCAGAAGGAAAGGAAGAGAGAAGAGGACGAAAGGAGAAACAGCAGGAAACTTCCTAAATTTAACAAAATACATGAATATGCACAATCAAGAATCCCAACAAACCCCAAAATTGGTAAACTTGGTGAGAACCACACCCAAACACAACATAGTCAAACTGCAAATGCCAGGGACAAGGAGAGAGTTCTGAAAGCAGCAAGAGAAAAGCAATTGCTATGGAAAAGGGAGTCCCAATTAGATTAGGTTCTAATTTCTCCCCAGAAACCATGGAGGCAAGAAAGCAGTGGGATCAATGAACTAAAAAGTTAAAAGAAAATAATTTCCAACCAAGAGAATTTTGTGACCAGTATGACTGCCTTTCAGAAATGAAATTAAGACATACAAAAGCTGAGGGAGCTCATCACCACTAGACCTATCTTACAAGCAGTGCTAAAGGGAATTCTTCAGACTAAAAGGAAAGGACAGCAGACAGTAGATCAAAGTGGCATGAAGATATAAAGATCTTTGGTAATTATCAACACCACTAATGTATTGTATTTTAGGTATGTAACTGTACTTTTTACTTCTTTCAGTTTCTAAAATGGAAATGTACAAACAATAATCAAAACATAAAAAGTAATAATTCTATGATTTTGAGCACAGTATATAAAGATAAAATTTGTAACAAGTAACACAAAAAGATGGGTGAACAGAGTGGTAAGGAACAGTGTATGCGTATGTTATTGCAGTTATGTTAGCATATCATACATGAATGTTATAGAATTCATACACTAAATTTAAGTCCAATGATAACCACAAAGAAAATAGCTAAATATATATATGCAGAAGAAACCAAGAAGAGACTCATATGGTACATCAGAAAAAAGCAAATAAATATGAAAATAGGCATTAATGGAAGAATTAGGGGACCAAAAAGATATGACTTACAAAGACCAAAGGGCAAACAGCAAAAGAAAGACCTGCTGTTCTTGTTTGCTAGCTGCCAGAATGCAATATATCAGAAATGGAATGGCTTTTAAAAAGGGAAATTTAATAAGTTGCTAGTTTAGAGTTCTAAGGCCAAGAAGATGTCCCAATTAAAACAAGTCTATAGAAATGTCCAATCAAAGGCATCCAGAGAAAGATACCCTGGTTCAAAAAGGCCGATGACGTTCAGAGCTTCTCTCTCAAGTGAGAAGGCACGTGGTGAACACTGTCATGGTTTCTCTCTCAGCTGGAAGGGTACATGGCAAGCATGGCATCATCTGCTAGCTTTCTCTCCTGGCCTCCTGCTTCGTGAAGCTCCCTGGGAGGCATTTTACTTCTTCATCTCCAAAGGTCGCAGGTTAGTGGACTCTCTGCTTCTCATGGCTGTGTCATTCTTCTCTGGCTGTCTCTGAATCTCTTTTTCATTCTCCAAAATGTTTCCTCTTTTATAGGACTTCAGAAACTTATCAGGACAACACCCAAATGGGTGGAGACATGTTGTCACCTAATCCAGTTTAACAACCACTCTTGATTAAATCACATCTCCAGGGAGATGATCTGATTACAGTTTCAAACATACAGTACTGAATAGGGATTATTCTGCCTTTATGAAATGGGATTTAGATTAAAACATGGCTTTTCTAGGGGACATACATCCTTTCAAATCAGCATAACTTCATTATCAGTAGTTACTTTAAATATAAATAGATTAAACTCTCCAATAAAATGGCAGACAAAGACAAAATGGATTTTAAAAACATGACCCAAATATATACTGCCTATAAGAGATTTTACTTAAAATCAAATACAAAAGTAGGCTGAAAAGGAAGGAAAGAAAAAAATATATATACCATGCAAATAGTAACCAAAGAGAGCTGGGGTATATAAACTAATATCAGATAATATAAAATTTAACTGAAAAACTCTCAAAAGGGACAAAGAAGGACATTATTCACTGATAAATTTGACAGAAGGGTTTTCTGTGTTTTTTTTTTTTTTTACTTGAACTGGTAATGTTGTAAATTGGCTTCATATTCTTTGGCCTGGAAGATGTTTAAATCTGTCTCTTTCTTTCATGGGCACTTTCAGAGGCTCACCTCTGGGGTCCCTCTGGCTAAAGTGCCTGTGACAGGGGTGATGTGCCATTTTAAGTTGGCCTCCCTACCTCAACTCTTGTTTCTCTAGCAGTCTACTTGACAAGGACTCTGGCTATTTGCATCTCACCATCCTTCCCCATTTTGTTCCCTTAAGCAGAACTTTCAATGGCTCCAGAGCAGTTCACTCCCCTCTGTGACCCACATCTGGCCAAGGAAATATTCATTCCCCTCTTTGACCAGCCTTGGAGGGAGTGTGGTTATTTCCGTATCATAGCAGTGATTCCGTTGTGTTCCACCATCTAAGTTGCTCACTGGCAAATCTTCTAACCATTTTTGTCCCTCAGATTTCCTAGGGTAGGAACTAAATACCAATTCATTCTGTTTTTCAAACTCTAGATGATATATATAAGACACCTCCATTTGATTCAGGTAAAGCCCCCCTCATATTCATTTTAGGATGGTAAGACCAGTCATTTCTGCTCAAACCAGTTTGTGGAATATGGAAGCGAGGTTCAGAGCAGAACCTTTTCCAAAGAAATCTTTTTCATAAAATGCTCTTTCCCCTTTCATTTTGACATATTTATTTTCTCAAAGTTATAAAGAATAAAGAGGCACTCAGTGATCATAAACTGGTTCTCGATAATCTCCTTCAAAATTCTGCATCTAGGAGACTGTTTCACATCTATTTTTTAATATATTTCATTAGCACCTCAGTCAAAATGAAGATAGGAAGCATTCTACTTTCACATACTGTTATTAGTATATTATTGTTTAAGGTTTTAGGGATAGCAAATATAGTAATCAATAGTCATATGTGCAAATCCACACAAGGGCCAGGCAACTAAAACGAATGAGCAAAACAGACCTGAGGTTAAAAAGATTATTTTCCCTGCTTTGAGTTGGAGATACATTTTATCTGCCATGAGAAAAAAAAGAGAGATGTATGATGTGGTAGTTTGAAGCTATTATGTACCCCAGAAAAGTCCATGTTTTTTAATCCAGTCCTGTGGGTACACAGTTATTGTGGATGGAACATTTGATTAGATTATTTCAATTGAGATGTGGCCCACTTCATTCAGAGTGGGTCTTATCCTCTTGCTGGAGTCCTTTATAAGAGGATAAAACACATATAGAAGCAGAGATGAGATCCAGAGAAACAAGAGAAGTTTAGAGAGAAAGCCGCAGATGGAGAAGCCAGAAGCTGAAGCAACAAAACCTAGGAGAAAAGGACTAGCAGATGTCACTGTGTTCTTTGCTATCTGACAGAGGAGTCCAAGCTGGGCTTAACTTGTCTTCAGAAAAGGTATCATCATGTTGATTTAATAAACAAAGCCTTAATTTGTACATTTCCACAGACTAAGAACTATAAATTTGTAAGCTAATAAATCTCCATTGTAAAAGCCAAACCATTTCTGGTTGGCTTCAGCAAACCAAAACACATGATGATAAATGGCAATTTATACTCAGCGTAAGGAACAAAAGAAAAAATATACACTCAGCCTCAGTATTAAGGGGCAATAAGGAATGGTGGGGTCTGGGGAAAACTGGAAATCAGAATGACTAGCTTAAAGATGACAGTCATTACTTGGCTGAGGCCAACTGTTTCCATAAAGGACCACAAACACAGTTTTGAATATTTAATGATTTTTCAGGCAAGGCAGGAAAATTGATATTATTTTTATATTCATACCTGATTCTTTAAAGTTTGGCTCAAACATTTTTTTTCCCTATAGCATGCAGGCCAAATAATACTGCTAGTCTATAATCTCTACAAGAGGGACACTAATAGTGAGCTAATGCCTCACATATCAGAGCAGAAAGTCAATATTTCATTTCCTGGCTGCCAAAACAAAAACCATATAATGATTTGACCTAAACTATAGGACTGTATTTGCTCCTGTACTTTGTATATATGTATATATATATACATATATATATATACAAAATATAGATCTGAGGCTAGGATACATCTGAAATGCAGGCATTGGAAAGGCAATTGCTTTCTTCCCAAAGACTGGTGTTATAGGGCTGGCTGCCAGGGATCTTTGGTCCTTTATTTCTCTGTCATGTGACAATATACATGGCAGCCTCTCTTGGACTTTCTGGTTTCTGTTGAATTCTAGTCTCTTCCCATGTCTTTCTCCTTTATAGCAGTCTAAATTTCATTCTTCTTAAAAAGGACTCTGATAATAAGATTAAGACCCATCCTGATTAAGGTCTAGCCTGATTAAGACCCATCCTGAGCACATTTTACCTGAAGTAACCACATCAAAAGGTCCTAATTACAATGGGTTCATTACCACAGTAATGGATAAGTTTAAGAATAGGTTTGTCTGGGGTACATAGCTCCAGACCACCACAGTTGATAAATAGTTTCTAAAATTAATGCATTTACAAATAGTAATTTTAGCACATTACTGAGATTTAAGGAGGTAACAAGAGGAGAAAGCTAAGAGAGTTAAAAGCAGTTGTCTCCAAGGACAGCATAAGAAGGACTACTGTTTCTATTAGTCTATAGTATGTTAGATTTTTAAAACTTTGCCTGTATGTCTTTGATAAAAAATATGGATTGAAAGGAATCAAAATTCCTCCTGCAAAAATCCAACTCTAATTTTACTTCCCTAGCTGGAACATATATCTTCCCAAATGGGAATCAAATTCAGGGATGGGGAAGCTCCCCTGAGCTTTGGAAGATTCAGAAACAGAAGACTCCTTCCTACACCACGGCCATAGCAGCAACTCCATCAGCTTTGCAGAAATGTTAACTTTGCAGGGTCCATTGACCCCTGTGCCTAGTTTCGGTATCTGTACCCTCCTCCTCTCTAGCACTGGCTTGCTCAAGATCTTGATCTTTGCACTCACCCTAAACAATGTAATTCTTGATGGTTGCTCAGGGAAAACAATGGCAATATCTGAAGACCTGCAAAGAACATAATCAATCCAAGGACCTAGCTAAGCAGTTGACCAACCCTATCAAATATTCAATGACCATGTGATATTTTATCACTGATCTTCCTACCTCCTCCCATTGCCCCCATCTCTCTAATCCAATGCCATTCTCATGATTACATAACTGCTCACTAAAATTGGAACCCCCACAGTAGCCATGACTACCTCCCCTCATACCTCTAAAATATCACTGTCTCTATGGATTCGCCAACCAGATTATGAGACCATGAGCACAACCCATCCCCCCTTTCCTTGGGACCAGATTCATTTGTCCTCAACTAATTCTGTACAGAAAGATGCACAGAAGACTAATCTTAACACCGAATGATCTACACTAAACTACAGAGTTTGTGTTTGTTTTATTTGAATAAAATAGCTAATAGTAGTTGAGTGTTTTGCTATGTTCCAGGAATTGTTCTTATCTCCAGGAAGTAGATACTATTTTTATCCTCATTTTAAGCCTAGGGAACTGAGGCACAAGAAAGTTAAGTAATGTGCTCAAAGCCCAAAATTTAGTAAGTGGCAAAACCTGGATTTTAATCCCAGCTCTTTCACCAAAGCCTGTTTTCAACTTTAGTTTATATTTAAAACAAACTGCATAGTCCTTCAGTATGAAACAACACATGGATGCAAAATGATACGAAAATAAAATAGGCTATAATCATCAATATCAAATTCTATTATGTCTAGGAGATCTCTTTCCACAGTGAAAAGAGTTGAAGATCATTGACAAATTTTAATATGCTCAATACTTATACTCTTACTCCCTCCTTTTTTCACCAATTAGAAATTTCCCAAACAGCATTCTGAGTCTTTACAAATTCAATTATTAAAGAAACAACCAAGGCCCATTCGCTAGAGGCTGCTCTCCTATCTATGGTATTTGTATTATCTTTTGTTACAGCCTAAAATGGCAAAGCTGTCAACAGAGTGATGGCGACCACACAGATGTCCAGCAGATGTCACTAGAATCCCACAGATCATAAGGTTGATGCCTTGGCTAACCAACTACAGTTACATGCACATCCCACTTCTGTCAAGGCAGGTTGTGCTAAGTTCATTATTTCAATAAATGTTTAAATATAACTCTAGTTGCTTATTAAGATAGCCTGCCAAAATTCAACTCACTTATCTTCTGGAAAAACAAAACAAAATAAAATGTACTTCTTGAAATAACAAGATAACCTTGGGAAAAAGAGGCAATCATGGCAGGAATGACAACTCAGACGGTTTGAGGTTCTTTTCTCTATGATATTCACCAAAAACTGTAACTACATCTAAGATCAGGGATACAATTGAGTGGACATGGTTTCCTGAGCTTTTCATTGTCCTTCCTAAAGGTGCTCCCCAGGTTTAGTGGTCAAGACAGGTAGGTGGTCAGTAAAGCCAAGGTTAAATCAAGAACTTGGCTACATCAGAAGAACCCAGAACTCAGGTCCATGGCTTTTTATACCATTTAACCCACGATATTACTTATAAGGAATATATTGCTGCACCAATCACTTACTTCAGAGTTCTAGAGCCTGAACAGTTAGCATACCTACGGCAGCCCTACCCACAACTTACCCCAGGGACTGTGTTTGATTTATTTGGAAACCATCTCAAGTATCACTATATGTGCAAATGCAGCCTCTGTGGACACTCACAGAAGACTCTTGTCAACAATCTTCAGAGCCTGGTGTATATCTACTATTCTACTTATTGTTCATTTCAGAAATACGACATCCCAAATGGAAGGATGAACATGGTGATAAATATTAGCATACTTTTTATTATGACTTAGTTGAAGTAATTCATTTATAGGACCAGTTATCAACTATACAGTGTTGAGAAGCAGAACTTCCTTAGACAAAGCCACTGAGAACAGCAATGTGCCTGATAAACCCAACCAAGACAACCAACATGTTCTTCTACTTGTACTTTTACTTTTTTTAGTTTAAAATGTTTAACGATATATCAAAGACAAAAGGAGACTGTTGAAACCACTGAGGAAAAGTTTATATTTAGACAAGATTAAATACTGAGACTAGATCCTTCGTAGTGAAAGGGCCTAAGATCAGAGAATTTTACCCAAAGAACAAAAAGCATTCCAGAATATTCTGTGATGTCTTCTGAGGGCTTTTGTACAGGATGATACTTCTGCTTGAACTGTCCTCTCTTTTCTCTGCCTGCTAGTTCTAGTCATCATTTAAGGCTAAGTTCAAACAGTTTTTTCACTGTAAAATATTCACCTTCCTCAACCACAGTCAAAATCAACAGTTTATACCACTTTGCCCTCAGTATTTCTTACCAACTACCATTAAAGAGCTTATCAAATGAAACCACCATCCAGCAGGAAACTTGAGGCAGTATGTATAGGGAATAGGAACATGGGATCCAGAAGCAGAATCTGGCTTTGATTCTGGTTCTCCCATATCCTAGCTGTATGGTCTTAAGAGTATTATTATTCATAAAATGGTATAACAATATATGTACCTTATTTGGTTGGTGGGAAGATTACTACATTATCTGTAAAATATACAGGAGAATGCTTGGCAAAAAGCAGTCTTCCAAAATTATTAACTATTAGATGTCACTTTGTTATTTTTTGAATGTTTTTTCCACCTTACCATCCCCAATTCAATATAGCTCAGTTTTCTGAAGTATTCTAGAATTTGCCCATTATTTTACTTGCAATCAATCAAAAAGCATTTATTAAGTACCCTTGTACTCAACAGCACTGTATTTGATACTTTAGAGATTGGATTATACACATGATACAAGCTTTTGAGTGATTCATAGTTCCAATAATTGAACTACGAAACAGTTTAACTATATATTCAGAGCTGGAGTACACAATACTTTGTGCTTATACATGCTTAACATTAAGGATGTTTCAGCATGTCTCAAATCAAGTACCATTTATTATGGGCCTGGAAATATATTTTCAGTAGGAGCACAGAAAGGAATAAAGGTTTATTCCCCTCTCACCTTAAACACTAGCTGGCCATATATATGTCTGTCAAATGATCATAGTGAGTAAATCAGACAAATTAAGTAAAAAATCATCCCCAATAAACTAACTAGAACTGTCACAAGATTATGGTTATTGTCTGCAATGAAATAAAGGCCCAAGTTCTTCTACCTGCAAGACTGACCCCTCTACCCCCTCCCTATACCCTGTGTGCTTTGTTGCATATGTCTTCATTCTCTTTATACAGTCACTAGCCAAACACAGAAGTTGGCACTTTCATTTTTGAAAATGAAAGTATCAAGTGAAATCCTTTATACTCTCACTTTGCAATATCCTTTCTGCCTTCACCACGTGTAAGCTTCTAGAATCTGTAAACCTTTGATGGGCATGATTTTGCTTTAGTTATCAAGAGAAGTCATTTCAGAGTGAGAAATAGACAGCTCATAATACATTTACACAGCATGAATGCTTTTATGCAAATCTAAATCATCTTTATTAAACATTGTTGTCCTCATGACTTAAAATATTGGGGAAACCCCCATCTGGTCTTTTCTAGCTGACATACAGATTTTTCATTCAGTCTCAAGTCTAGACTTTCTTAAATAACAGCCACACACCTCAACACTCTTGAGATCTAGGCGTGAGATCTGGGTGTGAAACTTGGTTCTATGTCTTCTGGAGAACCTTCTGTTTCTTCTAGAGAACACTAATAAAACCATATATTCTCTTCTGTTTTTGTTTGCTTCCTAAGGGGAAATCTAGGGGCCATGGACACAAATTTCGGTCCCTAGAATCTCTTATGTATGTGTTCTAGTCTTCTTCTCCCACTTCTAATTTCCTTTGCTTATCTGCCTCTTTATTCTTTTTTCTCTGCTTTTGTAGTAAAATAGGACTCGACTGTAATTTAACAAATAAAACTTCAAATGCATTTGCATCAACTTTGGACCACTTATAATGATCAAGTCACTACGGGTCTCACTTTAGGGGAAACATTTTTACTTACGATAACAGTCTTTAAACATACACACACACTCCTGAGTTTACTTTTCTTCCAAGAATATAGATAGCATTTAAAATGGTAGTATACAAACAATCTTAGGACACAATCAGAGATGGATTAATTCAGTTTGGCAAGTAGACTTCTGTTTGGGTGTGGAGCAGTTTTCAAAAAGCAAGTGTAGTAGTTTCTGCTGCTGGGATCAAATCTCATGTGGAAGAGCAAATGAAGTATCCAAAGGAACAGCAACAATTGATCACAGTTGAGTCAAGCTTTTGATATTGGAGATTAATAAGTAGGTAACAAAATATCTCAACAGGTGGGCAGAGCTTCTGGGACCAGAAGTCAGCAATTAACTTTAAGGAAAACATAAGTGTAGAAAAGGGATTTAGACCTATTTGGAGTTCAGGGACAGAATCCCAATCACTTGGAAGGGAAGAGGCAAGATAAGGTCCCAGTCTCCTAGACAACAGGATCCTAATCAGGCTGCCAAGAGAAGGACTTAGACCAAGGGAAGAGACAGAAATTAAGTTACTAGAAATAAGGTTAAATATATACTTCAGATATTCTGCTTCTGGTAATAGAGGACTAGGCAATTCAGAACAGATCTTTCTCTGTGAATAATCAGAAAAGCTGGACTATATTCATATATCAGTATTTTCATCAATATGCTACCAAGTTAGGTGTATGGTATATCTTCCTACAACTTTTCACTTTCAACCTATTTGTATCTTTGGGTCTAGCATTTCAGCCAGTAAGGCAAAGTCAATATTAGTAGGTTATAGATGTAGGTTGTATACTATAAACCCCAGGATAACTGCAAAGAAAGTGCTTTAAATATATACAGTAAAAAAATCAGAAAAGGATCTGTGAGATACATCACAAAAGATCAACTATACAGAAAAGGAAGTTTCAATAAAGGAAAAGAGAGACAAAAAAAAAAGATCTAACATATAAAACCCAAAGGACAAAATGGCTGAAGCAAGGTTGGGAAAAAATTCCATGAAAATAGTAACAAAAAGACATGGGGTAGCTATATTAATATTAAACAAAAAAAGATTTTATGTCAAAAGCTGTTATAAGACACAAAGAAGGACACTATATACTAACAAAAGGGGCAAGCCACCAAGAAGAAATAAAAATCACAAATATTTATGCACCTAACTATGGTGCACCAAAATATATGGGGTGAACACTGGCAAAATTGAAGAGAGGAATAGTCATCCCTACAATGATAGCTGTATTATTATTGTTGGAGACTCCAATATACCACTCTCTTTACTAGATAGAACATCTAGAAGGAAGATCAATAAGGAAACAGAACTTGAAAACCATTGTAAATGAAACGAACTAGACCTAAAAGACTACATACAGCATTGCACTCCAAAACAGCAGGCTATACATTCTTCTCAAGTACACATGAATCATTCTCCAGGATAGATCACATGGGAGGTCACAAAACAAGTCTCAACAAATGTAAAAAGATTTAAATTGTACAAGGCATCATCTCTGACCACAATGCAATGACGCTGGAAATCAATAACAGGCAGGGAACAGGAAAATCCACAAATATATGGAAGCTAAGTAACACACTCTTAAACAATTAGAAGAATTGTCAACTTAGATGAAATACCAAAAATATCTTCAAAAAGATCTTCATAAGAATAGAATTGGAGGATTTTAAAGCATATTGCAAAGCTACAGGGGTCAAAATAATTAGGGGCTGGCACAAGGATAAATGCATTGACCAATGGAATAGAATTGAGAGTTCAGAAATAGACCCTCATATCTATGACCAATTGTTTTTGTTGGGTTTTTTTTTTTTTTTTTGGCCAGTTGTCTTTTGACAAAGCTTCCAGGTCCACTCAATTGGGAAGCAATGGTCTTTTCAACAAACAAGCCTGGCAAATTGGATCTCCATATGCAAAAGAATGAAACAGGACCCTATCTCACACCATATACAAAAATTAAGTCAAAATGGATCAAATATCTAAGTATAAGAACCAGGACTAAAACTCCTAGAAGAAAATTCATGGAGGCATCTATAGGATCTTGGTTAGGCATTGGTTTCTTAGACTTTACACCCAAAACACAAGCAACAACAACAACAAAATAAATAAATGGGGTCTCATCAAAATTAAAAATGCTTTTGCATCAAAGGACTTTGACACAAAAGTAAAAAGACAAGCTACTCAATGGGAGAAAATATTTGGAGACTACATATCTGATAAGAGTTTAATATTTGCAATATAAAAATAAGTCATACAACTCAACAACAAGAAGACAAAAACCAAATTTAAAAATGGATAAAAGACTTTAATAGAAATTTCTCCAAAGAGGAAATACATATTGCTAAAAAGCACACGAAAAGAGGGTCAACAACACAAGATGTTAGGAAAGTGCAAATCAAAATCACGAGATATCATTTCACACCCACTAGAATGGATACTATTTAAAAAACAGAAAACTACAAGTGTTGGAGTGGATGTGGAGAAACAGGAACATGCCTTCTTTGCTGGTGGGAGTATAAACTGGTATAGCCATTGTGGAAAACAGTTTGGCAGTTCTTCAGGAAGCTAAATATAGACTGTCCATAGACCTGACAATCCTGCTACTAGGTATATACCTAGAAGAATTTAAAGTAGGAACTCAAACAGATATTTTCACACTGATGTTCAAAGTGGCATTATTCACAATTTCTAAAAGGCAGGGGCAACACAGTTGTCCACCAACCAATGGCTGGATAAACAAAATGTGATCTGTACATACAATGGTATATTATTCAGCCATAAAAGGAATGAAGTCTTGCTGCATGAGACAACAGGGATGAGACTTGAAGACATTATTCTGAATGAAAGAAGCCCAACATAGAAGGACAAATATTGTATGTTCTCACTGATATGAACTAATTATAATAAGCAAAATCATGGGCTTAGAATTTAGAATATAGGTTAACAGGAGATATATTGGGTTGGAGAATGTGGAGCTGATGCTTAATTTGTTTTTGTACAGAATTTCTATTTAGGTTGATTATAAAGGTTGGTAGCACATTATTGTGAGTGTAATTAACAGCACTGAATTATAAATGTGATTATAGTTAAAATGGGAAACATTAGGGTGCATGTTACTAGAACATGAAATTAAAAGTTAAAACATAGGACTGTATAACACAGTGAGCCATATCAGAGACAATGGATAACAGATAATGGTAAAAGTATAAGAATGTTCTTTCATGTATTATAACAAATGTACAACACTAATACAAAGTGTTAACAGTAGGATTGTGTGCTGGTTTGAAACTCCTATATACCCCAGAAAAACCATGTTCTTTAATCCTGATTCAATATTGTTGGATGGGAACATTTTGATTCCATGGAGATGTGACCCACTCAATTGTGGGCAGGGCCTTTTGATTAGGTGGTTTCCATGGAGATGTGTCTCTACTCATTCAAGGTAGGGTTGCTTATTGGAGTCCTTGAAGAGAGAAATACTTTGGAAGAAGCTTCAGAGCCAACACAGAGAGAGATGTTTGGAGATGAAGGAAGAAAATACCCCTGGATAAGCTGTTTGAAATGAGAAGCCAGAAGAGAAAGCTAGCAGATGTCACCATGTGCTTTCCAAGCTGACAGAGAAATGCTGAATGTCATTAGCCCTTTCCTGAGTCAAGGTAACTTTCTCTGGATACCTTAGTTTGGACATTTTATGGACTTAGAACTGTAAACTTGCAACTAAATAAAAACCAATCCAGTTAGTATGAGGCCCTGATATATCCCAGAGTAATTTGGGCAGTGAATAAAGAAGTATTTGCAAAGTCCCCTTGGGGTACATGGGATAAAGGAAGAAATATTCAGCTTCCCCATTTGGAGAATTTCTGATATTTTTGCAAGCAGTGGCAACAATCAAATCAATAGGCCAAACCATTGCTCTTGAAGTTCACCCCTATAAAATTTATTCCTGAAAAGGACAGGCTAAGACTACTTAACATTGCACCTAAGAGTCACCCCCAGAGAACCTCATTTGTTACTCAAGTGTGGCCTCTCTCTCTAAGCTGATGTTGCAAGTGAACTCACTGCCCTCCCCCATTAAGTGAGACATGACTCCCAGGGGTGTAAATCTCCCTGGCAATGTGGGACATAAATCCTGGAATGAGCCAGGGCCCAGCATTAAGGGACTGAGAAAACCTTCTTGATGAAAAGGGAGAAGAGAGAAATGAGACAAAATAAAGTGTCAGTGGCTAAAAGATTTCAAACAGAGTCAAGAGTTTATCCTGGAGGTTATTCTTACACATAGTACAGATATCCCTTTTTAGTTTAGGGTGTATTGGCATGGCTAGAGGGGAGTACCTGAAACTATACAGCTGTGTTCCAGTAGCCTTATTTCTTGAAGATGATTGTATAATGATATAGTTTTTACAATGTGACCATGTGATTGTGAAAACCTTGTGTTTGATGTTCCTTTTATCCAGGAAGGACAGATTAATAAAATACATGGATTAAAATAAACAAATAATAGGGGGGAATATTAAAATAAATTGGGCAGATGGAAATACTAGTGGTCAATGAGAGGGAGGAGTAAAGTATATGGTATATATGAGCTTTTTCTTTTCTCTTTTTTATTTCTTTTTCTGGGGTGATGCAAATGTTAAAAAAATGATTATGGTGATGAATACATAATTATGTGATGATATTGTGAGCCATTGTCTGTATATCATGTATGGGATGTTTGTATGTTGAGAATGTTTGTATGTTAAGATTTATCAATAAAAATATATTTTTAAAAAAGAATAAAGTTAGGGGATGATGAATTTTAAAAAAACATTAAAAGAAAAACCCATGGTGCATGGATGATTCAGTGATAGAATGCTTGCCTTCCAAGCAGGAGACCCAGGTTTGATTCCTAGACTATGCACCCCATCCCACCCCCCCAAAAAATCAACACTTTTCTGGTATATTGCATTCTGGTAGTATTAACAAACCAAAACAGATTTTGGTACCATAGAAGAGGGGTGTTGCTGCAGTTGACAAATACTCAACTTAATTGAATGGTTTTTAAATGGCTAAGGGGAAGATTCTGGAAGGGTTGTAAAGAACTTGATAGAGAGGGCCTAGAATGCTTTGACGAGATTGTTGATAGAAATGTGTACTCTAAAGATACTTTAGATAAGACCTTAGACAGAAATGATCCATGTGTTATTGCAAACTGGAAGGAAGGTGATCCTTGTTTTACAGTGGCAGAGAATCTGACAAAGTTGTATACTGCTGTTGGATGGGAGTTAGAATTTAAAGGTGAAAACCTAGGGTACTTAGGAAATTTCCAAACTAAATGTGGAAAATGCAGCCTGGTTTCTCCTTCAGCTTATAATAAAATGCAACAGGAAAGAGATAAGTTGAGAACTGAACTCTTACAAAGAAACCAAAAATTTATGGTCTGGAAATTTTTTGGTTTAAAGAAAGTGAGGCCTCAGTTGTTTTGGTTTGCGACCTGTTGGAATGTAATATACCAGAACTGGCAAGGCTTTTAGAAAAGGAATTTAATAAGTTGCAAGTTTACAGTTCTAAGCCTATGAAAGTGTCCAAACTAAGGCACCCAATGAAAGATAACTTAATTCAAGAAAGGCTGATACATCTAGAACACGTCTGTCAGCTGGGAAAGCACATGGCTTGAATCTGCTGGCCCCTTGCTCCTGGGCTCCACTGCTTTCAGCCTCCGTTCCTGTAGATTCATCACTTTGCTTCTCCAGGCTGGCTTTTATCTCTCAGCTTCCCTTGGCTCTCTCTAGGTTCTGGCTTGCTTAACATCTCATGGTGACATCTGCTGGGCTCCAAGTATCTCTAAACCTGTGTCTCTGCTCTCCAATGTTAGCATCTGTGTCAGCTCTGCTCTGAAGTTTCTGTCAGCTCTGTCATTTCTGAGGTTTCTCCAAAATTTTTCCACTTTTGAAGATGGTAGTAAACTAATCAAGACTCACTTGGAATGAGGAGTCATGTCTTTGTCTAATCAAAAAGTCACACCCACAATTGGGTGTGTCACATCTCTGAGAAGATGATCTAATCAAAAGTTTCCAACCTACAGTATTGAATCAGAATTAAAATAAACAGCTGCTCCCACAAAATTGGATCAGATTAAAACATGGCTCTTGGGGGGGCTCAAATAGATTCAAGCCAGTACACCAGTGAATAGGGTCCCACAGGAGAATTTAACCAAATGTAGAAGTAGTCACCCATTATAGGACAAGCCAGGATTGGAGATGGGCTAGTCAGAAAGGATTTTTGGAAAGTTCAATTATCTGATGGTTATGATACCTGCATACTGCATAGAAAACCAACAAGAGTGTTGTGAAATCTGTATAAATGGAACAACTGCGAGTCTGGACTAATAGGGACAGAAAAGGGACAAACTGAAGGAAAAATAACTTCAAAGGCAGAACCATGGAAGCCAAGGTCTGAAGCCAAGAAATCTTGGGCCAGAAGAGCAGACCCACCCATGCACTTGAAAAGGGTGAGTTTGCCCCAAAGGCAGAGGGCAGAACTTCTACCTCAATGTTCAGAAAATGTTTTGGTGCCCCATACCTCAGAGAGTGTGGAACACATTCCTTAGGGATAGGGGAGAGCTTTGCTGCTGCCTCGTTGTTCTGATGGGGTTGAATGTGTGCCCTAGAAATGGCAGAGTGTCCAGGTGCTGCCCCAATGCTTGGAGAGGGTGGAGTCAAGAAAAAGGTGGTCTCCCTAATATCTTCCAAGGTTGCAACCCTCACCCCAGTGTTTGGAGAGAATAGGGTCACTGTGTGGGCCCTTGGAAAGGATGGGACTGCCACTTTCTAAAGCCCCAAGGATGACTGACTCTCAGACTTTGAAATCTAATGGAGTTTTCCCTGCAGGTTTGCAATCTGCTTGTGTCCAGTGTCCCCTATTTTCCTTCCAATCTTCCCTTATGGCAATGAGATCATCAATCCTATGACATTTCCTCCTTTGTATATTGGCAGCATATAACTTGTTATGAGTTACATAGATCCACAGTCAGAGAATTTTTGCCTTAGAATAGACATGCCTGTAACTGACTGTGCCAGTTTGAAAGGATCATGTACCCTAGAAAAGCCATGTTTTAATCCTGATCCATCTTGTGGATCTTTTAATCCCTATTCAGTACTGTAGGTTGGAAATTTGATTATATTATCTCCACACAGATGTGACACACTCAATTGTGAGTAAAAACCTTTGATTAGAGGGAGATGTGACTCCATTCATTCCAGGTGGGTCTTGATTAGTTAATTGGAATCCTTTAAAAGAGAAAACATTTTTGGAGAAAGGGAGAGAACCATGAGAACCACAAGAGCCCATAAAGCCTGCAACTTTGGGAGATGAAGAAGGAATACACCCCTGGGTAAGCATCATGAAACAAGGCCTGGAGAGAAAGCTAGCAAACAGTGCCATGTTCACCATGTGCCTTTCCAGTTGAGAGAGAAACTTGGAACTTTATCAGCCTTTCTTGAGTGAAGGTAACCTCTTGTTGGTGGCTTAATTTGATCATTTTTATAGACTTGCTTTAATTGGGATATATTCATGGCCTTAGAACTGTAAACTTTATTCTGTTTCTAGTATATCACATTCCAGCATCTAGGAAACTAGAACACTGACTTTGATGAGATTTTTGTACTGTTTCTGTCTTTAAATTGTATTTGTACTGTTACTGAAACGGTTTAAGGCTTTGTAATCTTGTATTGGAATGAATGTATTTAACATAGAGAAAGAACATGTCTTTTTCTTGGGGCCCAGAAGGTGAAATGTGCTGTTTTGAAACTGTTGTATACCCCAGAAAAGCCATGTTTTGAAATCTTGATTCAATATGGTTGGGTGGGATTTTTTTTATTAAGTTGTTTTCATGGAGATGTGACCCACCCAATTGTGGGCAGGACATTTGACTAAGTGGTTTCCATGGAGATGTGTTTCCACCCATTCAAGGTGGGGTTGCTTACTGGAGTCCTTTAAGAGGGAACCATTTTGGAAAAAAGCTTCAGAGTAAACACAGAGAGAGACATTTGAAGGTCCAGAATGAAAAATAGGTGGTATATGGGAAAAAATGCATCCAATGTAAATTATGGGTGATATTTAATAGCATTATTTTAAAAATATTTTATCAATTGTAACTAAGGTAACTACTGTTAAAAAATAGTACTTTATAAAAAAGTGTCATCATCAACTGTAACAAGTGTTTCCACACTAGTGTAAGGTGTTAGTGGTGGGGTGGTATATCGGAATCCTGAATTTTATACATGATTGTTCTGTAAACTCACAACTTCTCTAATATAATTTTTTTTTTAAAAAAAAGAGAATTAGCAGAGGATGTGGGAAGATGACATAGTAGGAAGCTCCAGGAATCAGTCTCTCCACCAGAACAACTATTGAATGGCAGGAATTGTCTGAATCAAATAAATTGGAACTCTACAATCTAGTACATATGGTACAGCATCCAAGAAAGAGTGGGAAGAAAATGCTGGTCAATTCAGTAAATAGGGGTGAATTTCACTCTCCATGCAGTGGTTACCATCCCCCATTCCCCAGCCTTGCAGCAGGCAGCAGTAAGATCCTCCACCCCAGGTTCTGGCGCAGTTTGCTGGCATCAGGGTGCAGTGTGAAGACAAAGTTCCCCCAAATTTAAAAGTGTGCAGTCTGATAGCTGATCACTGCTTTGGATAAGCTACTTCGAATTTGCTGGATGCCCAGCATTAAGGGCCGCAATCATTCCAACCCACCTTGGCCAAAGCAGCAGAGGAGACTCAAATAAAGTACCCATTCTCAAACTATGGAAAATGGTGAAAGGGCTGCATTTAGTGGGCAAGTGCTGAATAAAGAAAATGCAGCTTCAAAAAGACATAGGAGAAGCTCCTGACACCCTTATTGGTGCCTCATTTCCTCCCAAGGACTGTGTGGAGCTGGCCAGCCCTCCCAATGTGGGTCCTTGGCCTTGCTGCAGCTGGAAAAGTCTCACCAAGAAACGCCTTTCCAGTTTACCTGACCCAAGATTTTGCCCTCCAGGCAAAAATCACTTGAGAGGGCGGGCCGCGGTGGCTCAGCGGGCAAAGTGCTTGCCTGCTATGCCGGAGGACCTCGGTTCGATTCCCGGCCCCAGCCCATGTAACAAAAACGGAGAAACAGAATACAATAAAACAAGAAAATGTTTAAAAATGTTTCCCTTTCTTCCTTCCTTCCTTCCTTCTATCCTTCCTTCCTTCTCTCTGTCTTTCCTTTAAAAAAAAAAAAAAAAAAAAAAATCACTTGAGAGAGCTAAAGAGGTTCAAGAAACAATTAAGGTAAACAATCTAGGTCAAAAGTTTACCTGCTTTAACTCCTACAAGACAGCATCAAAGGCAAAAAGAGAAAGTCTTTTTCATAGGAAGTAGATGGGGCATTCAAATTACTGTAGAAAGGGGAATTCTTAAGGCTACTAGCAAACACAAGCCCAAGACAAGACACAGGCTCAGTAAACACAGGGAGTACCCTGCACTTTGCATTTGACCTGAACAGGACTTCCTAATAGGAGAGTTGAACTAATGGATATAAGGAAGGGGAAGTGAGAATCTTAACAGACAGAAAGTTTTACAAGAAACCAAAAGAACTACTGGAGTTGAAGACCACAATAACTGAAGTGAAAAATTCCCTACAGAGTTTCAGTCACAGATTGGAGCTGGCAGAAAATGAATCAGTAAACTTGAAGACATGAGAACTGAAACAAGTCAGACTGAGTAGAAAAAGAAAAAAGTATTTGAAAAAGTGAAAATGGTCTAAGAAATCTGGGAGATACCATTAAGTGTACCAATATATACATTATGGGATTCTGAAAAGCAGAAGAAGAGAAAAGGGCAGAAAGAATACTCAAATAAATAATGACAGAAATTTCCCCCAACTTAGCAAAAAGCATGAATATGCACATCCAAGAAACCCAGTGAATACCGAAGAAGGTAAATTTGAAAAGAAATATGCCGATACATGGTAGAAAAAACTGTTGAATACAAATGACAGGAGAGAGTTATGGAAGCAGTAAGAGAAAAGTAATATGCTATGTATAAGGGAATCTCAACTTAATTTAGTGCTGATATCTCATCAGATACCATAAAGGTAAAAGTTAATGGGATGAAATACTTAAACTGCTGAGAGAAAACAATTGCCAAAAAAGAAATTTGTATCCAGGGAAACATTCTTTCAAAAAGGAGGGAGCGATTAAGACAATCACAGATAAACAAAAGCTGAGGGTGTTCATTACCATTATACTAGTGCAACAAGCAATGCTAAAGGGAGTTCTTCAGACTGACAGGAAAGGCAGGAAAGGACACTAGAAAGTGAATCAAAGTGGCATAAAGTAAGAAAAACCTACAGTAAGGTAAACAATGGGTTATAATATTATGGTATTGTTTTTTTTTTTGGTATCTCCATTTCTTACTTCTGGTAGGAGCTAAAATGCAAATACATAAAAAGTAATAATAAATCTATAGTTTTGGACATATAACGTATATGAAGATCTAGTTTGTAACAAGTACAAAAAAAGGTGGAGGAATGGAAGAGTATAGGAACAGTGCATGTGTATGCTAATGAAGTTAAGTTGGAATATAATCAAATATGAATGTTACATATTTAGGATGTTAACTTCTAGCCCCATGGTTAAAGAAAACATGAAAAATATATTGAGAAAGAAATGAAAGGGACTCAATATGGTACAATTTTAAAAATTAAATAAATATGAAAGGAAACAATGGGAGAACTGAAGGTAAAAAAAGATATGACTTACAAAAACAAAATGGAAGAAGAAAGGAAAGTCCTGCATTATCAATAGTTGGATTGCAAATGGAATAAATGGATTGTAAATTGTAAATAGATTAAACATTCTAGTCAAAAGGAACAGATTGGCAGAATGGATAAAAAGAATGACCAACAATGTGACATTTATAAATTCAAAGTAACTAAGTTAAATTGAAAGTAAGTAGGTTGAAAATGGAAAATATATACCATGCAGGAAGTAACCAAAAGACAGCTAGGGTAACTATACTAATATAAAACAAAACAGACTTTAAGTAAAAAACTATTACCAAGAAAAGGATCATAACTTATATTCTGATAAAAGAGTGAATTCAACAAGAAGACATATCAATTATAAATATATATGCAGCTAACAGTAGAGCCCCAAAACATATGAAGAAAATACTGAAGGATTTGAAGGGAGGAATAAATAGTTCTACATTAATAGTAGGATATTTTAACATAACACTTTCAATAATTGATAGAATATCTAGACAAAAGATAAGTAAGGAAATAGAAGACTTGTATTATATTGTAAACCAACTAGACCCAAAGGACCTATCTTGAACACTCCACCCAATAGCAGCAGAATAAAAATTCTTCCCTTTTGCACATGGATCATTCTCAAAGATAGACCATTTGTCAGGTCACAAAACTAGTCTCAATAAATTCAAAAATATTGAAATAATACAACATGCCTTCTTTGACCACAATGGAATGAAGCTAGAAATCAGTAACAGAGAGAGAAATGGAAAATTCACAAATGTGTGGAAATTAAACAAAGTACTCTTAAACAATCAGAGGCTAAAAGATTAGAGCAGAGATAAATGAAAAAGAGAGTAATAATAATAGAATCAGCATAATCAGAAGTTGGCTCTTAGAAATGATCAATAAAATTGGCAAACCTTTGATCAGATTGACAAAGGAAAAAGAGAGAGGACACAAATAACTAAAATCAGAAATGCAAAAGGGTCATTACTACTGACTCCACTGAAATAAAAAAGATTATAAGAAGATACTATGAATGACTGTATTCCAAAAAATTATATAACCTAGATGAAATGGACAAATTCATAAAAACATATGAGCTACTTATAATGACTCAAGAAGAAATAGAAGATCTCAACAAACCAATAACTAGAAAAGAGATCTTATCAGTGTGATGATTTGAAGTTGTATATGCTCCAGTAAATATCATGCTCTTAAAATGAATTCATTCCTGTGGGTGTGAACCCATTGTAAATAAAATCTTTTCATGTGAGTAGGATCTTAAGTTGAGATGTGATCCACCTCATTCAGTATGGGTCTTGATTCTCTTACTGGAGTCCTTTATAAGAGGATAAAAGACAGAGAAAAGATATAAAAAAACAAAACAAACAAACAAACAAAAACAGAGAAAGGCAGAGAGAAAAGCCAGAAACAAAGAAGGAGCCATTGAAGCTGGAAGCAATGGAACCAGCCACTGAAGCTGGAAGCAATGGAACTCAGGAGAGAAGACAGGCACCAACATATGTCACATGTGTGGCCATGTGACAGAGGAGCTGAGAATTGCTGGTAGTGATTCTTCAGGGAGAAAGCACTGCCTGTTGGTGTCTTTATGTGGACGTTTTCATGGTCTAAGAACTATAAATTTGTAAGTTAGTAAATCCCCATTGTAAAAACCAACACATTTCTGGTATATTGCATTTTGTCAACTTTAACAAACTAAAACAATCAGTAATCAAAAACATCCCAAGAAAGAAAAGCCCAGAACCAGAAATCTTCACAAGGGAATTTTACCAAACATTCCAAGAAGCATTAACACCAGCCATGCTCAAGCTCTTCCAAAAAAATTGAAGAGGAAGGAACACTCCCTAATTTATTCCATGAATCCAACATCACCCTCAAACCAAAGCCAGATACAGATACCACAAGAAAATATATGAAAAACCCACAACCAGAATCATACTCAGTGGTGAGAGACTGAACGCCTTCCCCCTAAGATTCAGAACAAGACAAGAATACCCCTGTCACTACTATTATTCAACACTGTACTAGAAGTTCTAGCTAGAGCAATCAGGCAGGAAAAAGAAATAAAAGGTATCCAAATTGGAAAGGAAGAAGTCAAACTTTCATTATTAGCAGATGACATGATACATACTTGGAAAATTCTGAGAAATCTACAACAAAGTTTCTTGAGCTAATAAACAAATTCAGCAAATTGGTGGGATATAAGATTAATATGCAAAAGCAATGACCTAACTGAGGAGTCAATTAAGGAAAAATTTCATTCAAAATAGCAACTAAAAGAATTAAGTATCTAGGAATAAATTTAACTAGGGATGTAAAGTATCTCAACACAGAAAACTATATAACATTGCTAAAATAAATCAAAGATCTAAATAAGTGGAAAGACATTCCCTGCTCATGGGTAGGAAGGTTAAATATAGTTAAGATGTCAATTGTACCCAAATTGATCTACAGATACAGCACAATACCAAAGAAAATTCTAACAAGCCAATTTGAAGACTTGTTACTAAATTCACTTGGAAGGAAAGAGAACTAAAATACCTTTTTAAAAAAATCCTAAAAAAGAATGAAGTGGGAGGATTAAAATTCTTGATTTTAAAGCTTATTATAAAGCCACAGTGGTCAAAACAACATGGTACTGGCACAGAGATAGAAGTATTTACCAACGGAATTGAATCAAGAGCACAGAAATAGACTGCCAAATCTATGGTTAACTGCTCTTCAACACGGCCCCCAAATCCAATGAATGGAGGCAAAAGAGTCTTTTCAATAAATAGGCATGGGAGAACTGTATATCAGTAGCCAAAAGCATGAAAGAGGACCCTTACTTACACCCTACACAAAAATTATCTCAAAGTGGATCAAAGACCTAAATGTAAGAACCAGTATCATAAAACTTCTAGAAGAAAATATAGGAAAACATCTTCAAGACTTAGTGTCATGGTCAGGTTCATGTGTCAACTTGGCCAGGTGTTGCTGCCCAGTTGTCTGTTCGGGCAAGCACTGGCCTGACTGTTGCTACAAGGACATTTCATGGACTTAAATCACGATCATGTTGGCTGCATCCTGTGTCTTCTGCAATGAGTGATGCTTAACCTAATCACCAGAAGGCTTTTAAGGAGGATTTAGAGGACACACTCACTGTTCCTGCTTCAGCCAGCCAGCTTCTCCTGAAAGCTCATTGAGGACCTTCATGAAAGCTGCCAACTCATGGCCTGTCCTACAGAACTTGGATTCTTATATCCCCATGGTTGCCCTGCCAGCCTCTCCAGAGAGTTTGTTGAGAACCTTCATTGGAGCTGCCAGCTTGTGGTCTGCCCTACAGACCTTGGACTCTACAGTCCTCATCCCCATGGATTTGTGAGACACTTTAATAAATTTTATATTTACAGATATCTCCTGCTGATTCTGTTTCTCCAGAAAACCCTAGCTAACACAGCTTGGTACCAGGAGTGGTTCTAAGGAAATAGAATCTTCAAAATGGCTTTTTATGATTGGTTTTCTACTCTGACTAGACTCAAAGGCTCTAATGACTGTGTTTCCCAAAATCAGAATGACACTGCCAGTCCATGGGGTGAGCTGGTAAAAGAGATAGTCAAAATGTCACCGTTGGATTCTTCTAATGCTTCACTTATAAGAAGCCAGGCTCTGGGGGATAATATTTTTGACACCTTTATGGAGCTTTGTGGAATTAAGAGGTATAGAGAGATATTGGCTAGTTGTTGTTAGACATGCTGTATACATTGATGAGGGAAAGGGATGAGTTGACAGCTTCAAATGAGAAGTTTACACAGCTGTATGACAGATGTAAAAGTTTCTAGGAGTGCCCTGAAGGAAAATCTTATTTCCTGTAGCCACAGACTTGAGATTTCTGAAAATCAGACTCAGAGTCTCATCATGAGAGCAGCAACTTTACAATGTAAACTGAAACCCCAACCTTGCATGGTGTCTGTTGTTAAAGTGAGGGAATTGATTGGAAAGGAGTGGGACCCTGCGAAAGGGGATGGTGACATATGGAATGATAATGATGGCTGTGGAAACCTTGAAACCCTAGATCCTGCTGAGTCTTTTCTAGATAATCCTGTAATAGTCTGCCCTCAGGACATAGCCACCCCCACCTCCAGTCTGCTCTGAGGAGTTGGCCACCAAACCTCCACCTGAAGGGAGTAACCCTTTAGTGCCTGTGAAGCATGTAATTAACCCCCATGGGGAAACAGCCCTTGCTCCTCTGCCTGGAGTGATTAATCTTGTTTTGCCAGATGAAACTGAAAACAAATGCCCTGAAGCAATCAGCTTGGAAGATACTTCCAATTCTTTTCATGACTCACCCCACGACCCCTCTTTTCTTCCAGACCTATAACTAGACTAAAGTCCCAACAGGCCCCAAAAGGTGAGGTACAAAGTGTCACCCATGAGGAGGCATGCTATACTCCAAAAGAACTGTATGTGTTTTCCAATTTATATAGACAGAAATCAGAGGAATATGTGTGGGTATAGATCTTAAGGGTGTGAGATAATGGTGGGAGGAATATAAATCTGGATCAGGCTGAATTTATTGATATAGGCCCACTAAACAGAGATTCTGCATTCAATGTCATAGCTCTAAAGGTTAGAAAAGGCATTAACAGTTTGGATGTTGGCTGAAACATGGATCAAAAGGTGGCCAACATTGCTTGAGGTTGAAATGCCAGATCTGCCCTGGTATAATGTAGATGAGGAGATTCAACGGCTTAGATTGGCTTAGAGAGATTGGAATGTTAGAGAGGATTTATCATGGAAAGCCTGCTCATACACCCCAGGAATGTCCAGAGAATGCACCTTTTACCAGAACTGTGAGAAATAAGTTTGTGAGACTAGTCCATCATCCCTGAAGAGCTTTAATAGAATGAAGGAGAGGTACACATGATCATCTCAATAAATGAATAAAAGGCCTTTGACAAAATCCAGCATCCTTCCCTGAAAAAAAAACATAAAAACTTTAAAAACTAGGCATAAAAGGAAACTTCCTCAACATGATAATGGGTATATATGAAAAACCCACAGATAATATCATACTTAATGGTGAAAGATGGAAAGCTTTCTCTCTAAGATCAAGAACAAGACAAGGATACTCATTATCACTAATGTTATTCAACATTGTACTGGGAGTTCTAGCTAGAACAATTAGGCTGTTGAGGTGGGGCAGGAGGGCTAGAGAGGAACATGAATGGAGCAAAATGGCTGATCATGGCCCAGCTAGAGTGCAAACAGTTTATGGAACAACATGTACAAACATTCAACTCCAGACAGAGAAAGTCTTGATTGAATTTGCCAATGGCCCTGATTGTCTAAACAAGTGCCAGCTACTCCTGAAAAGAGATAGTTCATCTTACTCCCAGTTACTGTCAGCTACATGCCTTAGATAGCTTTTACCACACACAAACAACCCCCTATCACTGGAGCAATGAACAGATATTAAGAGTTATGTGCTCAACTACATTGTCCCTCACTGAAGTTAGCTACTTTTGTGACACAAGCACTCATTCAGTTATATGCCAGAATTACAGAACTGGGCTGGTTTGACTGTCAAAAGGATAACTATGTCTTCAGAAATGCAATCATGTGATGCCACAAGGTTTTTACAGGATTGTGTTGAATACTGCATTATTGAATCACAATTTTATCTCAGCTAACCAATGAAATTAATCAAGAAGACACCACTCATCCTTTGACCAAACACAGAAAAGTAGCCTTTCCCTTCTGATTCATCATATTTGATATCTTTACACTTTCCTGTAATTTATTAAAACAAGAGAGTACATAAGCTTGAATGATGAAAGTCAGCATGGCTTGCTCATGCAACTGCTCAAACTCACTCATAACTGCCTAAATTTTTATTTCATCAGCACTTCTATTGATAAGTCTCCAGGTGACCTGTGTACAGTACATATTCCCACCAGATGGAGATCAGCATTTTTAGATTCTTTATCTCTGCAGCTATTTTTGACATGTATCATTCCATTCCTCTTTCACTTGCATCTCTGGTATTAAGCTATTTAGTACAGATCACCTCAATCAGAAGATCCCAATTTAACAACTCAGAGATAACCAAGCTTCTGTCATCTTGTCAATGGTGTTAAATGAATACTGGAAAATTCTAAGAGTTTATCAGGCCCAAACAATTACCATGAATTTTGCAGACTACTGACCCAAATGAAAAGTAAATATCAACTGGGAGAATTACTAAATGTGAAAAACTACCTGAGGTCATTTGATCGATAGCCAATTCACGGTGACTAGTCTATAGCACTGGGAATTCCCCCCAGAAAGTGTGCACCATCTCCTGAGCCTATGACAGCAGTTGGTATCCTGTGCCATATGTCAAACCTACAGAGCCCCACATGCTGAAAATTTATACTCTTGACATCACCAAAGCCTACATTACATCCTTTTGGAATCTGTGCACAGCATACTGAGAGATGGGCTAGAAGATCGTCTGGAAAATACAGGTCTGGTCCAGTAGCTGTTGGAACAACTTTCTATAATTGGGCATTTTGAATATAAGAATACATGTACGCCTTGTGCTGCTGTTTGACCAGTTGGCCCAATACTTTGACCAATTGCTCCAGTCCTATCAGAAGCTGCTATAGAGTACCGGCATAAGCCCTGCGGATATTGCAGTGTAGGAAAGAAGGCTGACATGGCTGGTTTACATGACTGGAGCAGTGATTAGGGCCAGATTTCTTTTGCTAGCACTGATGAGCAAGATTCTATGGATGGCGAGTTTGTCTGTGAATTACTCCAGCTGATGAGCCTAACATATTCACATTTGGTCCAGGAGGGCAACAAGAAGTTAGAACTGGCCATGCTAAGCTTTTTTGAACAGGTTAATAAGATTTACTTTGGGAACTAGGTACAGAAATCCTCTAAGCTGTACCACCAATTATCAGAAGTTCTGGGCTTGAATAATGAGACCATGGCTTTATTGTCTTCATGGGAAAAATCATCACCAACTTGAATACTGGGGCCAATTGGAACCAATTACCTCCAAATCAGTAACAGATACAGTAAGATAACTAGTGAAGCTTAGTGCAGTATGGTTCATACTGAACAATCAAAGGAGCAAGCACCTTTCACCTAATAGACATGCGGTGTTGGACTACCTTCTACATAGCACTTGGATGTCTCTTCATAGTAGATTAAGGAGAGGATGAAGATCAGTATGAGTATTTCATGATGCCACTCACAGCATTGATTAAGGCTATGACCCAGATGTTTGGCACTAATACTTTCAACAAGCAAGAGGCAAAGAGAACTCTAGTTTGCTTAGTAAGAGACCTCAGTGGGACAGCATTTGCCTTGAATGCCAAGACCAACTTCATGATGTTGTTTGAATGGAGAAATCCATCTTACATGCCAATTCTCCAGCAGGCAATTGAGTTATGGTTCCATAATCCAATGCATATCAAACTTGTACTCAAACTCATGGCTAAAATAGATAGATCCCAGCAACTCAGTTTGATGTCTCTTCTCCAAATAGTCATCTTACTATTCTGAGAAACCAACAAGATGATAACAATGTATGGAAATACATCTGATACTAGGAGAGGTCCCAAGGATCGGGTCTATGCAGTAAAGCTCAAGGGCATCTCCATCTGTTCTCCATGTGGAAGGCTGCTCTTGGTGTAAATTATGTCAATTTTGGAGTCTTCTGTTCCTATGGGGATGATGCTCTGGACAATGTGCTGCAGATCTTCCTCAAGCTGCTCCTCTTTATTCTCCACAGTGATCTCCTGGATTATCCCAAGTTTAGGCAATTTCATTAGTTTTTACTGGAAGTCCTGACCCGGGATCATATGAACTTTATTGCAGCCCTGGAACCTCATGTCACCATGTATATTTTCTTTCCCATTTCCAAAGGACTTACTGCAGTTGAAGCCATGGTATGCATAGGCTGCTACTCATGCCTGGATCACACCATGACATACTTCTTTAAGCAGTTGTCACATAACACCCAGAAGAAGATGACATCTCTGAACCAGAAGAGTGACCATTTTCTGCAAATCAGCAGCAACATCCACAGGTGATCCAGCAAATGCTGTTTATGGTTCTGAATACCATCATCTTTGAAGGCTGTAAGAATCAATGGTCTATGTCCTTTCTCCTCCTTTATTTCCCTCTTAATACTACTTAATGAAAATTATTTTTCTGACCTAAAGACCAGTATTGTGAACAACCAGCCAGGAGAGAAGCAGAGAGCTATGCATCTGTGTTTTGAAAGCCTCATGGAAGGCATCACGTGAAATCTTGTGAAAACAGAGACAGGTTCACCAGAACCTGTCAGCATACGGGTTGAGAAGTCAATGACATGATGAGGAATAACTGTTATGGCATGAATAGCAATGACATGATGAGCTGACACCTCCTTGGACAATACCTGCACAAGGCAGCAACCCTTTGGCCTAACCCAGAGGGGCAAACAATTACAAAGGAGAGGGCCTGGCTGATCCTGGCTTCTTCCTCTATGGGTTTGGGGTAAATGGTCAATCAGCTATTTCCCCAGGGAATATGGTAGGCATGCATTCACTGGGGGGCAGGGTACTCCTGGTTCCTAGGGAATTAGATGGAAGGGGGTAGAAGGAGACAGCAACACATAGGTGTGAGACTCCATCCCCTCTCCTCTTAGAGCCACCCAAGGAAAGAGAACCTCCAGCGTTCTGAAACAACCTCCTTGTATAAACATATACATATTTTTCATAACATTTTGAACAAAGTTGATATTGACTCAAGTTTAAAAGCAAAAAGCATGATTGAAAACTTTTTTATAGATTCTAGTGCACCAATGCATGAGATTCTAGATTCTAGAACCAATACAAGGGACTCTATATGCAAGTGAAGAAAATGTATATTCTGGAGGCCTGAAGCTTTCCTGGGCAAGCATATGTGAAAGTGTAGAGATACATTTAGTGACACAAGTAGAATGGCAAACAAAAGTAAAAATAAAAAATGAATATTTTTTATTGCCCTTTTCTCACCCTAAAATTATGACTTCCTGTTACTATATTAATCCTTGCTATTAGGGACTCTAAACTATCCATTCCCATTAACTATAGAGGCTGCCCTGGGTCCTCTAGACTTTTGCAGTACAAACAACTCCAGCTAAAAGTATTTGGTGCTATTATCTCCATCCTTTCCCCACTTTTTCTTACACTCATCCTCAGACGGATACCTCTTGCTTTTAAAGCAGTCTGATTATATATATATATATATATATATATATATATATATATATATATATATATATATATATATATATATATTATATATATATATATAATATATATATATATTATATATATATATATAATATATATATAACTATATATTTAAGGTTATTGTTTTCTGGAACATAAAGACCCGAGAGAAGTAATTAAACCAGTTGCTCTTCTGTTGAACAACTCGCAATAATCCAACTTGTACCACACAGTATGTGTGTGCATATATGTGTGTGTGTGTGTATACACACTGCCTTCATGAATGTATGAAATGGAGGAAATTACTACAGTGGAAGGTTTCTTAATAACAAGGTCTGCCTAGTATGAAGTATTTACCATTCTTCCATGCCTTCAAAGAATATGGATTTTTATAAAATTAAAACCACAATAAATGTCTTTGAATATTAAAAATTAACCTATAGAGGAAAAAAAGTTGTTTGTCTTGCATTTTTCCCATATTGTTGCTGCTAGTTGTTTGCATCTCTAGTTCAGCTCTTGCCCATGGGACAGTCAGATTTTATTTTTATTTCTCTTTTCTATCCCCAGAAACAACCTGTTAATTAACTTTTTTTCCTTCTCCTCTGATGACTTTTTGGTGTATCCTTTCTTGTGTGATCAGATTGCAGATAGACTTCTAAGGGTGTTTGCTGCATACAGTGTAAACTTTTTTGTGTGTGTGAGAAAAAGAGAGACATTCATTTATTAGTGGAAACATAAATTACAATGTGTAGATGAGGCAGGAGAAGCCTGAAGAAACCTTAAGGGGAGCAGGAGGAAGAGAAACAACAAAGCAGACAAGTGGGGACGGGGGCAGTTTGTCACCAGATTGTCATATTTCTGTATCTGTGGGTCAAGAAGGTAACCTGGAGTATCAGTGGCCTACTGATATGTAGCAAATCACCATAAATTTAGCACCTGAAAACCACACACATTTGCTATCTTCCATTGCTGGGGGTCAGGGTTCTGGGCACACCTCAGCTGGGTCCTTTGCTCAGGGTCTCTGGGTCCTCATCACAGGTGGAAGTCAATGAGCAGGGCTCCGAACCCATGAGACTTGGGTTCTTATTCTGGGCTCACTGATCGATGGCAGAATTCAGTTCCTTGTGGTTGTAGGATGGAGGCCCTTGGCTCTTAGAGCTTCCCGCTGCTCTCTGCCACATAGCCCTTCTACAAAGGACACGTTGCTTCTTCAAGGCCAGCAGGAGAATCTTATTCCAGTCTTCAACTACGGCATCGTATAATTTAACAAAATGAAGCAGCGACCCATCTCATCATAGTTGCAAGGACCTTCCATGCTTGCTGGGAGTGGGGAGGGGCTCGCAGGATGTGAACACGGGGACCTGGGACTCTTGAGAGCCATCTTAGCATTCTGCCAAGTCCCAGGCTTCTGAGATCCAGCACGATCCCCATCTCTCTCATTGACAAATATTATAATACTTTGAGTGAGTCACAAGACCCTGTTTAAGACCCTGTTTCTAACTCCTGCTGGACTCTGTTACCAATGACATATTCCAAGTTTATTCTCGAATGTCGATTCACATCATTGGGACCATACAGTATTTGTCTTTTAGTTTTTGGCTAGACTCACTCAGCATAATGTTCTCTAGGTCCATCCATGTTATTACATGCTTCATAAGTTTATCCTGTCTTAAAGCTGCATAATATTCCATCGTATGTATATACCACAGTTTGTTTAGCCACTCGTCTGTTGATGGACATTTTGGCTCTTTCCATCTCTTTGCAATTGTAAATAACGCTGCTATAAACATTGGTGTGCAAATGTCTGTTTGAGTTTTTGCCCTTAACTCCTTTGAGTAGATTCCCAGCAATGGTATTGCTGGGTAATATGGCAATTCTATATTCAGCTTTTTGAGGAACTGCCAAACTGCCTTCCACAGTGGTTGCACCATTTGACATTCCCACCAACAGTGGATAAGTGTGCCTCTTTCACCGCATCCTCTCCAGCACTTTTCATTTTCTGTTTTGTTGATAATGGCCATTCTGGTGGGTGTGAGATGATATCTCATTGTGGTTTTGATTTGCATTTCTCTAATGGCCAGGGACATTGAGCATCTCTTCATGTGCCTTTTGGCCATTTGTATTTCTTCTTCTGATGTCTGTTCAAGTCTTTTTCCCATTTTGTAATTGGGTTGGCTGTCTTTTTGTTGTTGAGTTGAACAATCTCTTTATAAATTCTGGATACTAGACCTTTATCTGATATGTCATTTCCAAATATTGTCTCCCATTGTGTAGGCTGTCTTTCTACTTTCTTGATGAAGTTCTTTGATGCACAAAAGTGTTTAATTTTGAGGAGTTCCCATTTATTTATTTCCTTCTTCAGTGCTCTTGCTTTAGGTTTAAGGTCCATAAAACCGCCTCCAATTGTAAGATTCATAAGATATCTCCCTACATTTTCCTCTAACTGTTTTATGGTCTTAGACCTAATGTTTAGATCTTTGATCCATTTTGAGTTAACTTTTGTATAGGGTGTGAGATATGGGTCTTCTTTCATTCTTTTGCATATGGATATCCAGTTCTCTAGGCACCATTTATTCAAGAGACTGTTCTGTCCCAGGTGAGTTGGCTTGACTGCCTTATCAAAGATCAAATGTCCATAGATGAGAGGGTCTATATCTGAGCACTCTATTCGATTCCATTGGTCGATATATCTATCTTTATGCCAATACCATGCTGTTTTGACCACTGTGGCTTCATAATATGCCTTAAAGTCCGGCAGTGTGAGACCTCCAGCTTTGTTTTTATTCCTCAAGATGTTTTTAGCAATTTGGGGCACCCTGCCCTTCCAGATAAATTTGCTTATTGGTTTTTCTATTTCTGAAAAATAAGTTGTTGGGATTTTGATTGGTATTGCATTGAATCTGTAAATCAATTTAGGTAGGATTGACATCTTAACTATATTTAGTCTTCCAATCCATGAACACGGTATGCCCTTCCATCTATTTAGGTCTTCTGTGATTTCTTTTAACAGTTTTTTGTAGTTTTATTCATATATGTTTTTTGTCTCTTTAGTTAAATTTATTCCTAGGTATTTCATTCTTTTAGTTGCAATTGTAAATGGGATTCGTTTCTTGATTTCCCCCTCAGCTTGTTCATTACTAGTGTATAGAAATGCTACAGATTTTTGAATGTTTATCTTGTAACCTGCTACTATGCTGTACTCATTTATTAGCTCTAGTAGTTTTGTTGTGGATTTTTCTGGGTTTTCGACATATAGTATCATATCATCTGCAAACAGTGATAGTTTTACTTCTTCCTTTCCAATTTTGATGCCTTGTATTTCTTTTTCTTGTCTAATTGCTCTGGCTAGAACCTCCAACACAATGTTGAATAATAGTGGTGATAGTGGACATCCTTGTCTTGTTCCTGATCTTAGGGGGAAAGTTTTCAATTTTTCCCCATTGAGGATGATATTAGCTGTGGGTTTTTCATATATTCCCTCTATCATTTTAAGGAAGTTCCCTTGTATTCCTATCTTTTGAAGTGTTTTCAACAGGAAAGGATGTTGAATCTTGTCGAATGCCTTCTCTGCATCAATTGAGATGATCATGTGATTTTTCTGCTTTGATTTGTTGATATGGTGTATTACATTAATTGATTTTCTTATGTTGAACCATCCTTGCATACCTGGGATGAATCCTACTTGGTCATGATGTATAATTCTTTTAATGTGTTGTTGGATACGATTTGCTAGAATTTTATTGAGGATTTTTGCATCTATATTCATTAGAGAGATTGGCCTGCAGTTTTCTTTTTTTGTAATATCTTTGCCTGGTTTTGGTATGAGGGTGATGTTGGCTTCATAGAATGAATTAGGCAGTTTTCCCTCCACTTTGATTTTTTTGAAGAGTTTGAGGAGAGTTGGTACTAATTCTTTCTGGAATGTTTGATAGAATTCAGATGTGGAGCCATCTGGTCCTGGACTTTTCTTTTTAGGAAGCTTTTGAATGACTGATTCAATTTCTTTACTTGTGATTGGTTTGTTGAGGTCATCTATGTCTTCTTGAGTCAAAGTTGGTTGTTCATGTCTTCCCAGGAACCCGTCCATTTCCTCTAAATTGTTGTATTTATTAGCGTAAAGTTGTTCATAGTATCCTGTTATTACCTCCTTTATTTCTGTGAGGTCAGTAGTTATGTCTCCTCTTCCATTTCTGATCTTATTTATTTGCATCCTCTCTCTTCTTCTTTTTGTCAATCTTGCTAAGGGCCCATCAATCTTAGTGATTTTCTCATAGAACCAACTTCTGGTCTTATTGACTTTCTCTATTGTTTTCATGTTTTCAATTTCATTTATTTCTGCTCTAATCTTTGTTATTTCTTTCCTTTTGCTTGCTTTGGGATTAGTTTGCTGTTCTTTCTCCAGTTCTTCCAAGTGGACAGTTAATTCCTGCATATTTGCCTTTTCTTATTTTCTGATATAGGCATTTAGGGCAATAAATTTCCCTCTTAGCACTGTCTTTGCTGCGTCCCATAAGTTTTGATATGTTGTGTTTTCATTTTCATTCGCCTCGAGGTATTTGCTAATTTCTCTTGCAATTTCTTCTTTGACCCACTCGTTGTTTAAGAGTGTGTTGTTGAGCTTCCAAGTATTTGTGAATTTTCTGGCACTCGGCCTATTAGTTGATTTCCAACTTCATTCCTTTATGATCTGAGAAAGTGTTGTGTATGATTTCAATCTTTTTAAATTTGTTAAGACTTGCTTTGTGACCCAGCATATGGTCTATCTTTGAGAAGGATCCATGAGCACTTGAGAAAAAGGTGTATCCTGCTGTTGTGGGATGTAATGTCCTATAAATGTCTGTTAAGTCTAGCTCATTTATAGTAATATTCAGATTCTCTATTTCTTTATTGATCCTCTGTCTAGATGTTCTGTCCATTGATGAGAGTGGTGAATTGAAGTCTCCAACTATTATGGTATATGAGTCTATTTCCCTTTTCAGTGTTTGCAGTGTATTCCTCACGTATTTTGGGGCATTCTGGTTCGGTGCGTAAATATTTATGATTGTTATGTCTTCTTGTTTAATTGTTCCTTTTATTAGTATATAGTGTCCTTCTTTGTCTCTTTTAACTGCTTTACATTTGAAGTCTAATTTGTTGGATATTAGTGTAGCCACTCCTGCTCTTTTCTGGTTGTTATTTGCATGAAATATCTTTTCCCAACCTTTCACTTTCAACCTATGTTTATCTTTGGGTCTAAGATGTGCTTCCTGTAGACAGCATATAGAAGGATCCTGTTTTTTAATTCATTCTGCCAATCTATGTCTTTTGATTGGGGAATTCAGTCCATTAACATTTAGTGTTATTACTGTTTGGATAATATTTTCCTCTAACATTTTGCCTTTTGTATTATATATATCATATCTGATTTTCCTTCTTTCTACACTCTTCTCCATACCTCTCTCTTCTGTCTTTTCATATCTGACTCTAGTGCTCCCTGTAGTATTTCTTGCAGGGCTGGTCTCTTGGTCACAAATTCTCTCAGTGACTTTTTGTCTGAGAATGTTTTAATTTCTCCCTCATTTTTGAAGGACAATTTTGCTGGATATAGGAGTCTTGGTTGGCAGTTTTTCTCTTTTAGTAATTTAAATATATCATCCCATTGTCTTCTAGCTTCCATGGTTTCTGCTGAGAAATATACACATAGTCTTATTGGGTTTCCCTTGTATGTGATGGATTGTTTTTCTCTTGCTGCTTTCAAGATCCTCTCTTTCTCTTTGACCTCTGACATTCTAACTAGTAAGTGTCTTGGAGAATGCCTATTTGGGTCTAATCTCTTTGGGGTGCGCTGCACTTCTTGGATCTGTAATTTTAGGTCTTTCATAAGAGTTGGGAAATTTTCAGTGATAATTTCTTCCATTAGTTTTTCTCCTCCTTTTCCCTTCTCTTCTCCTTCTGGGACACCCACAACACGTATATTTGTTGGTTCATATTGTCCTTGAGTTCCCTGATACCCTGTTCAAATTTTTCCATTCTTTTCCTGATAGTTTCTGTTTCTTTTTGGAATTCAGATGTTCCATCCTCCAAATCACTAATTCTATCTTCTGTCTCTTTAAATCTATCATTGTAGGTATCCATTGTTTTTTCCATCTTTTCTACTTTATCCTTCACTTCCATAAGTTCTGTGATTTGTTTTTTCAGTTTTTCTATTTCTTCTTTTTGTTCAGCCCATGTCTTCTTCATGTCCTCCCTCAATTTATCGATTTCATTTTTGAAGAGGTTTTCCATTTCTGTTCGTATATTCAGCATTAGTTGTCTCAGCTCTTGTATCTCATTTGAACTATTGGTTTGTTCCTTTGACTGGGCCATATTCTCAATCTTCTGAGCGTAGACTGTTATCTTCTGCTGCCGTCCAGGCATTTAGTCAGATTTCCCTGGGTATCGGACCCAACAGGTTGTAAGATTTTTCTGTGAAATCTCTGGGTTCTGTTTTTCTTATCTTGCTCAGTAGGTGGCACTCATGGCACACGTTTGTCTCACGTGTTTGGAAGGGATCCCCCCAGTCACCGTTCTCCATGGCCTGGGGATTTCCGATCCAATTCTCTCAGCTGGTCCGGGGGGGCCGCGCGTGGTGGGGGTGTCAGCTGCCGCGGCTTGAGGGGACCCTGTGGCTCCTATTATTAATGCCCCTATTGGCGTTTGGTTGGACCCAGTCCCTGCCACTGTCGGAAATTCCCTCCTCTCCCTGGAGGGGTGCCGGTCTCCGGCCGCCGCGGCCTGGGGAACTCACCACCAGACCAGTGAGCCGCCCGTGGGGGAGGGGCGCTGGTTGCCGGCCACCGCGGCTTGGGTAGCCCTCTGATCCAAGACTCGTAGCCGGTCCAGGAAGCCGCCCACAAAAGAGGGGCGCCAACCACCGCAGCTTGGGAAACTTGCCTCTCCGAGACTCGCAGTCGGCCCGGGAAGGAGGGAGGGAGGTGCTCCGGCAGCCAGCTGCCGCTGCTTGGGTAATCGCGTGCCACTCGGGGATCTCACCGCAGCAGAGTCTCGCAGTCAGTCTAGCCAGTCCAGACTGGGGTACGCTGTGTGTCCATTCCCTGCCATGGCCCCGGGAGCTGTTCTGCACTGTTTCTGTTCACCTAGTAGTTGCTCTGGAGGAGGAACTAAGATGCGCGTATCTTACTAAGCCGCCATCTTGGCCCCACCCGTGACATCTCCAGTGTAAACATTTTAACTACCAAAACTTTAATGATTTCTACTGGAAAAAAAATTAACTCAAAATGGATTAAAGACCTAAATATAAGAAAAAAACTATAAAATTCCTAGAAAATACATAGGGAAGCATCTCAATAAATGCACACACAACAAAAGAAAAAGCAAATAAATGGGACCTCATCAAAATTAAAATTTTTGCACATCAAAGGACTTGATCATGAGAGTAAAAAGGATAATAAGAGAAAATATTTGGAAACCACAGTCCCGTAACAGTTTAAATCCAGAATATATAAAAGAAATCCTAGAGAAGGGACAGGAAGACACCTGAGGCAGCAATTCAGGAGTGCAGCTGACCTGGGAGAGACTTCTGTACCACATGGGGTAGCCCTGGTTGTAGAGGCTGTGGAATGGAGAAGGAGAAAGTTGGACCCTGCTGCAGCAGTGCGGAGCCCACAGGAGTGCACGGATAGGAGCCAGTGACAAGGAAGTAAGCCAGGTACTACCTTAGGAGCACTATACTCACCAGCACAGCCCTGTGACCTGTGACTCACCTCATACCCCATGCACCCAAACCCCGTCATCTGCTCCCATTCCCCATGCTCCAGGTGCTGCCAACCCACCAGAACCCAGCTCATGTATTTGCCCTACAATCCCACCCCAAGTGCAACCCAACCCACCTCTCCTTCACCCCTCCTGAGCACTACCTCCTACCCCTGCTGTTCCCTGCAGGCTGTTACCAATGCATAAAGGCATCAGGCACTAACCTTCATCCCCCCTGCCCATACTGCCACACAGCCTCACCCAGTCCCCCCCACACACACACACTCTGAGCTCTGTGCATCAGTTTATAGCACTCCAAGGTCCTCGAATACACACAGGTCCCCAGTCACATCATTCAGCTCTGGGAACCACACTTTACAGCAGTCCTAGAACTGCACTTGTGCACTGCCCTCATCCACACTTCCCAGCTCTGAGAAAGTGCCAACCTGCGCAGCTGGGTCACATCTGCCCCGAATCCACACAGGCATAACACTGACCTGCTACGACAGCTCTATGCATGTACACAAAGGACCCAGTGCCTTAGACCAGTACACACCAGGGTTAAAAACCCAAGACTGGTGTACCAGCACAGCTGTATCCTCCCTGGCTGCTGGGCACTGATGTTCACAAACGTCAGTCAAACATCCTCAACCTGTGCCTACATCTGCCCTCAAACAAATCATCGTACTGAGTGCTCAACCCCATACCCTGCTCCCTGCTGTACAGCCATCCCAAAAACACAAGGCCTTAGACTACTGAAAGAAATCAACTCCCAAAGTAAATCAATCAAGATATTTGCATGCCACGAAGACAGCAGAAGATCACTAAGCATATCACAATGTAGACAGAAATAGCCCTGTCTAATGACCAAATTAAAACATCAGAGGAGACACAGACATTGGAACAACTAATAAAGTTGTTCATACAACTCTCCTTAACAAAATAAGTGGGATAGCAAATGACATAAAGGAGATCAAGAAGACAGTAGAAGAGCATAGAGAGGAATTTGAAAGAATAAACAGGAAAATAGCAGATATCACAGAGATTAAACACTCTGTTGACCAAATAAAGAACATACTCGAGGTAGACAATATGAGATTTGAAGAGAAAGAATAAGTGATATAGAGGACATGATAACTGTCTTTGAAGACCTGAAACAGCAAATGGTAAAAAAAAAAAAAAAAAGGGAAAAAATTGAATTGAGACTCAGGGAAATGATACACAAAACAAAGTGCACAAATATAAGAATCACTGGTGTCCCAGAAGAAAAAAGGAGTAAAGGGCTAGTAAGAGTAGTTGAGGATATAATGGGGGGAAACTTCCCAACCCTCATAAAAGACATAAATATACAAGGTAAAGAAGCCCAAAGAACTCCAAACAGAATAAATCCAAATAGGCCTTCCCCAAGGCACATACCAATTAGTCTGTCAAATGTTGAAGAGAAGCAGAAAATTCTGAATTTTCCTGACAAGAAAAAACAATCCACTACATACAAGGGAAACCAAATAAGACTGAGCTCAGACTACTCAACTAGCACCCTGGAGTTGAGAAGGCAGTGGTATGACATATTCAAGATCCTGAAAGAGAAAGACTCCCAGCCAAGAATTATGTACCCAGACATATTGTCCTTCAAAACTCAGGGAGAGATTAAACTTTTCACAGCCAAAGAAGTCCTGAAAGAATTTGTTAACAAGAGACCAGCCCTACAAGAAATACTAAAAGGAATTCTGTCTGCTGAAAAAAAAGACAAGAGAGGGAGGTCTGAGGAGGGCACAGAATTAAAGAGTACCACTAAGGGTAATTTAAAGAATACAAGGACAAAGAGGGAAAAGAATATATAGCTCTGACAAAATTTAAAAAGATAACATTGTGGAATCAAGAAACATCTTTTTCAGTAATAACTTTGAATATTCATGGACCAAATTTACCAATTAAAAGATACGGATTGGCAGAATGGATAAAGAAACATAACCCAGCTATATACTGCTTACAAGAGACACTTCTCAGACAAAATGATACAAATAGTTTGAAAGTGAAATGATGGAAAAAGATTTTCCATGCAAGTTGTAACCAAAAGAAAGCAGGAATAGCTATACTAATATCAGTTGAAATAGACTTTAAATGTAAAAGCATAAGAGACAAAGAACACTATATACTAATGAAAGGGTCAATTTACCAAGAAGATATAATGATCATAAATGTTTATGCTACCAATCAAGGAACTCCAAAGTACATGAGATGGACATTGGCAAAATTGAAGGGAACGATAGATGTTTCAACAACAATAGTAGGAGACTTCAATACATCACTCTCCACTATAGATAAAACAACCAGACAGAAGATCAACAAGGAAATAGAGAAGTTAAATAACTTAATAAATGAATTAGACTTAACAGACATATATAGGTCATTGCACTCCAAAGTAGAAGGATATACATTCTTCCCTAGTGCCCATGGAACATTCTCCAGGATAGATAACATGCTGGGGCACAAAATGGGTCTTTATAAATTTAAAAACATTGAAATTATTCAAAGCACTTTCTCTGATCACAATGGGATGAAGCTGGATCTCAATAACCACCAAAGAATGAGAACATACACAAATATATGAAGATTAAATAACACACTCTTAAACAAACAGTGGAACATAGAAGAAATTGCTAGAGAAATCAGTAGCTATCTGGAGATGAATGAAAATGAGAATACAACATATCAGAACTTAGGGGATGCAGCAAAGGCTATGCTGAGAGGGAAATGTATTGCCCTAAATTCCTATATTAGAAAACAAGAAAGATAAAAAAAACCCAAAAAAACAAGAAAGAGCAAAAATCGAGGAATTAACAGCACAACTGGAGGAACTTGAGAAAGAACAGCAAACTAACCCCAAAGCAAGTAGAAGAAGAGAAATAACAAGGATTAAAGCGGAGATAAATGAGTGGGAAAACAAAAGAACAATGGAAAGAATCAATAAAACCAAAAGTTGGTTCTTTGAGAAAATCAGTAAAATTGATAGGCCACTAGCAAAACCAACAAAGAAAAAAAGAGAGAGGGTGCAAATAAGCAAAATCAGAAATGAAAGGCATTTAACACAGACCAAGAAGAAATAAAAGAAATCATAAGAAGATATTGTGAACAACTATATGCCAACAAACTAGACAACTTAGATGAAATGGACAAATTCGTGGACACACACAAACAAGCTACACTGACTCAGAAAGAAATAAAGATCTCAAAAAACCAATCACAAATAAAGAGATTTAATCAGTCATCAAAAATCTTCCTACAAACAAAAGCCCAGGGCCAGATGGCTTCACAGGAGTATTTTATCAAAAATTCCAAAAAAAGAACTAACAACAATCCTGTTCAAACTTTTCCAAAAAAACTTTGGAAAAAGGAACTTTACCTAACCCATTTTATGAAGCTAATATCATTTTAAAAAATATTTCTCTGTTGTTTTCCACCTGGTTGAACATATGCGATAAAAAGAAACACAATGAAGACAGAATAAAGCTAATATCATTTTAATACCAAAATTGGGTAAACATGTTATAAGAAAGGAAAACTACAGACAATCATTACAATCTCTCTAATGAACATAGATGCAAAAATTCTCAATAAAATTTTAGCAACTCGAATCCAACAACATATTAAAAGAATTATACACCATGACAAAGTGGGGTTTATACCAGAAATGCAAGGATGGTTCAACACAAGAAAATTAATTAATGTAATATAGCACATAAACAAATCAAAAGGAAAAAATCACATGATCATTGCAATTGATGCTGAAACAACATTCGACAAAATTCAGCATCCTTTTCTGATAAAAACACTGCAAAAGATAAAATTTAAAAGAAACTACCTCAATATAATAAAGAGAACATACAAAAAACCAATAGCCAGCATCATATTCAATGGAGAGAGACTGAAAGATTTCCGCCTAAGATCAGGAACAAGAAAAGGATGCCTAATGTCACCACTATTATTCAACATTTTGCTAAAAGTTCTAGCTAGAGCAATCAGGCAGGACAAAGAAATAAAAGGCATCCAGATTGGAAAGGAAACCAAATAATTATTTGCAGATGATATGATACTATATTTGGAAGATCCTGAGAAATTTGCAGCGAAGTTACTTGAGCTCATAAATTCATCAAGGTGCAAATAATAAAATTAAAGTGCAAAAATCAGTAACTTCCCTATACATAATCAATGGCCTAGCTGAGGAATCAGATAAGGAAAAAATTCCATTCAAAATAGCAACTAAAAGAATCAAATACTTAGGAATGAACTTAACTAGGGACATAAAGGATTTGTACCTAGAAAACTACATAACATTGTTAAAAGAAATCAAAGGAGCTATAAGTATGTAGAAAGACATTACATACTCATGGATAGGAAGGCTGAATACAGTTAAAATGTCAATTCTCCCCAAATTGATCTACAGATTCAACACAGTTCCAATAAAACTCCCAACAACCTGCTTTGAAGATTTGGGAATGCTAATTAGCAAATTCACCTGGAAGGGAAAGAGAGCCCGAATAGCTAAAAGCATCCTATAAATGAAGAATAAAGTGGGAGGATTAACACTCCCTGACTTTAAAACCTATTATAAAGCCACAGTGGTCAAAATAGCATGATATGGCACAAAGATAGAAGCATTGACCAATAGAATCGAATCGAGAGTGCAGAAATAGACCACCAAATCTATGGTCAACTGATTTTTGAGAAGACCCCAAATCCTCTGTACTGGGACAAAATAGTCTTTTTAATAATTGGGCATGGAAGAACTAGATATCAATAGTCAAAAGAATCAAAGAGGACCCCTATGTTATACACTACACAAAAATTAACTCAAAATGGATAAGAACTAGCACCATAAAGCTTCTAGAAGAAAATGTAGAGAAACATCTTCAAGACCTAGTACTAGGAAGGAACTTCCTAAACTTTACACCCGAAGCACAAACAACAAAAGAAAAAATAGATAAATGGGAACTCTTCAAAATTAAATTCTTCTGTACCTCAAAAGACTTTGTCAAAAAGTTGAAAAGGCAGCCAACTCAATAGGAGAAAATATGTGATAGGAAATCACATATCAGACAAAGGTTTGATTTCCTGTATATACAAAGAAATCATACAACTCAACAACAAAAGAACAAACAACCCAATTATAAAATGGGCTAACGATATGAATAAGCATTTTTCTGAAGAGCATATACAGATGGCTCAAAAGCACATGAAGGGATGTTTATTTTCATTGGCGATAAGGGACATGTAGATCAAGACTGCAATGAGATACCATTTCATACCTATAAGAATGGCTGCTATTAAACAAAAAGGAGACTATAAATGTTGAACAAGATGTGGAGAAATTGGGACGCTTATGCACTGCTGGTGGGAATGCACAATGGTGCAACCACTATGGTAGATTGTTTGGTGTTTCTTTAGGAAACTAAATATCGAGTTGCCCTATGGTCCAGCAATAGCACTACTTGGTATGTATCCAGAAGGGCTGAAAGCAATGATGCAAGCAGACATTTGTGCATCAATGTTCATAGAAGCATTATTCACAATCACCAAAAGATGGAAACAAACCAAATGCCCATCAGCAGATGAGTGGATCAACAAAATGTGGTATATATATACAATGGAGTATTAAGCAGCAGTAAGACAAAATGACATCCTGGAGCACATGACAAGATGGATGAGCCTTGAGGACATAATGCTGAGTGAAATTAGCCAGACACAAAAGGACAGATACTGTATAATTCTACTTTTATGACCAGCATAAAGGTATAATCAGAGGTTTATAATACAGAATATAGAGGACTTAGAGATACATAGACGCTAGAGATGGGTGAACCATTAGCTAATGAGGTTGAACTCCAATGTAAGGGAATAGATAGGAGTGAAGGTGATTCTCTAGGGGTCTATAAGTAATATTACCATATTGAAAATGAACAAGATTGAAATGGGTTGTATAGACCTATGTGTTCCACTGGTTACACTAGAATTATGAATTAGTTCTTGCAAGAATTACTTCAAAGATATGATTCTTTGAGTGTTTAAGTCCAGGGTACACGGAGAAAATTGCTATTGCATGTTATGAGATATGTTCAAAAGGAAACCATCAGCACAACCACAGTAACAGAAAAGGGAAATAATAGGGGGAGCGACAAGAGATAAGAGGAGGTTTAGATTTCCTATTTGACAAGGGTGTGTTTATTGGTTTTCTTTCTCTTGGGAACATTGAAATTACCTAAAATTGAAGAATGTTGATAGACTGTTGTCTTTGGATCCTCTACATGATGCCCGATGAATGCAGGTGTCTGAAGGACACACTGATGGAGAAGTAGATTGGCGAATGATGGTGTATACTTATGAACAAAGGTTGTTCTGCTACAAAAAGGAACAAAGTCGTGAGCCATGCAATGTGTATGAACATGTGGACATTTGGTGAGACAAAATAAGCAATAAACAAAAGAACAAGAATGGTACAGCCATCTTTAGAAAATGATTATAAGAAAACAGGGACCTAGATTGCAAGCTTTTAGAGCAGACACATTAAGTCCAGAGTGGTGATTTCTGGATTTTGAGAGGATGTTTTCTATATATATAACCTGATATTTAGAGATAAGGACAAAGCCAAACAGGTTGGGATTAAAGTAAATCAGAACCTAGGTGTAAGGAAGACAGTGTCTATATTTTAGAACCACACACACTCTTTGAGACCAATGGAAGAAAGGTTTATTTGTCTGGAACTGAAATTTTCTGTAGTACATAATCTAATTCAACCTATCTGCATAGCTCATTTGATTTCAATTTGAAAACACAGGGAACACAGAATAAGAAAGAGGTCCTTTAATCCTGTAGAGATTACAGTAATGCCTGGATACATCCTAGAGTATATTAAGCAGATAATAAAAAAGTATTGGCAAAGTCCCCTGAGGGATGGGAGAAAGAATATTGAATTATTAAACCTTACTATCAGGGAATCCCCTGATACTGTGTCAATTTTAGGGACACCCAAATCAACAGGCCATGCCCTCAATCCTGAGGCTTACTCTTGTAACACTTATGTAGGTATTGGAGAAGCTTAGACTACATATAGACATGCCTAAGGGTTACTTCTGGAGGACCTCTTTTGTTCCTCAGATGTGGCCTCACTCTCTTTAAGCACAATTCTGCAAATGAAATCATTATCCTCCCCCCTATCTGGTACATGACATCCAGGGCTGAAAGTCTTCCCAGTGATGTGGGAGATGACTCCCAGGGATGAATCCAGACCTGGCACCATGGATCAACAATTCCATCCTGACCAAAAGGGGGAAAAGACACGTAATTAATAAAGTATCAGTGGCAGAGAGCGTTCAAATAAAGTCAAGAGGCTACTCTGGAGGCTGCTCTTACACACACTTCAGTTAGACCTTTCTACCTATCATAACCTGCCAACCCCAAACCAGGACCATTCCAGCTAACCCTAAAGAACATCTAAGGCAATATATAAGATTCCACAAGGGTTCCATGCACTAGAATAACTTTCCAGAAACCTACAACCTCCAGATGGGTCCCTGGTACAGATAAGTCCTGAAACTTAGCTCAGCCTCTCCAGGACATCAGATAGTTCCATCTCCCTACCCCATATTAGTGGCAGACCCTTCCAATATGAAAAATTTGGAATTGCCATAGCCCAAACACCCATAAAGAGAGGGATGGAAAGATCAAAGGTGATACAGAGAAGACAGGATTTAACAAATGAATATGAATACTGAATCATTAAATTGATATCTCTTTTACTCTCCAGTATTTTAGAGCAGGTAGAAGTGAAAACCTAAAATTGTGAAATTGTAACCCATGTCAAACTCTAAAATACATTCTACAACTATTTGCGGTGCTATGCTTTGAAATTTATAGCTTTTCTGTATATACGTTACTTTTCACAATAATAAAATGAAAAAAAAAAGTCGAATGTGATGACAAAAAAAAAATTTAAGCCCTCTAGCCTCCTTTATTCTGGAGCAGTTAGAAGGAAAAATCTGAGAGGATTGTATGGTAGCCCATGACAAACTCCGGGATCTATTATGTAACTACTTGTTGAAGAGTCCTTTGACAACCATTGCCTTTTTATTTCTTTGTTTTGTACATATGTTATACTACACAATAAAAAAAGTAAAAAATCAAAAAAAGAAATCCTACAACTCAACAACAAAAAGACAAACAGCCAAATTTAAAAATGGGTAAAAGACTTCAGCAGCCATTTCTCCAAAGAAGATATATATAAATGGTCAATAAACCCATGAAAAACATGCTCAACATTATTAGCCATCAGGGAAATGCAAATCAAAACCACAATAAGATACCATTTCACACCCACTACAGTGGCTATCATTAAAACAAATAAGAAGAATTGGAGAGAATATTGAGAAATATGAACACTCATTCATTATAGGGAAGGGGGATGTAAAATGGTGCAGCGAGTGTGGAAGGCAGTTTGGTGGTGGCTCCTCAGAAAGTTAAGTATACAATTACCATATGACTCAGCAATCCCACTTTTTTCTTTTCTTTTCTTTTCTTTTTTGCATGGGTAGGCACTGGGAATCGAATGCAGGCCTCTGGCATGGCAGGTGAAAACTCTGCCTGCTGGGCCACCAAGGCCCAGCAATCCCACTTTTAGGTATATACCCAAAAGAATTGAAAGCAGGGACTCAGATATTTGCAGTTGATATTCATAGTGGCATTATTCACAATTGCCACCCAAAGATGGAAGCAATCCAAGTGTCCATCAACTGGTGAATGGATAAACAAAATGTGATATATACATACAGTGGAATATTAGTTAGCTGTTAAAAGGAATGAAGTTCTGATACAACCCAACAACAAAAAGACAAACAGCCCAGTTTAAAAATGGGCAAAAGACTTCAGCAACAATATGGATAAACCCTGAAGACATCATATTAAGTGAAATAAACCACACAAAAAGGATAAATATTGTATGATTTCAATTATATGAAATAAACAGAAAAAGCAAATTTATAGAGTTAGAATATAGAATATAGTCTCCATGACTGGGGGTGGGCATAGGGAATGGGAAATTTAAGCTAAAATTTTACAGAGTTTCTATTTTGGGTGATGGAAATGCTTTGGTAATGGATGATGGTTATGGTAGCACAACATGTAAATGTAATTAACAACACTGAATTATATATTTGAATGTGGCTTAAAGGTGAAATTTTAAGTTGTATATATGTTACAATTATATAACATACATACATTATAATAAAAAATTTTTTAAAACAGGACTGTACAACACAGATAGGGAAAATTAATGTAAACCAAGGACCATAGTTAACAGTATACGTTACAAAAGTGTTTCTTATATCAATTGTAACAAATGCATAACACTAATGTAAGGTGTTATCAATAGGGGGTATATAAGAACTCTTGTATTTTCTGCCTGATTTTTCTGTAACCTGATTTTCTGTAACAACCTCTCCAATAAAAAATTAAGTTAAAAAAAGAATTAGCCAAAAAATTTAAAAAGAGATACTTAAGAGACATAACCAATATAATGAATGACCCTTAATTGGGCCATATCTAAAAAAGAATAAACATACAAAAGACATCTAGGGGAGGACAACTAGGGAAATTTGAATATGAACTTTATATTACATAATATTAGGAAGAACTGGTAACTTTAGAATAGTGGTATTTTGTTATTCAGTGCGTTGAATGAGATTTCTTCTAATAGCAGAACAACCTTATTTTCTGCAGATTCATTCTAAAGTACTGAGTCTCATGATGACTTTAGTGTACTTTGAATGGTTCAGGAAAAAAAATCATTCAGCCAAAAAAGTTACTGGTAAAGCAAATACCAGTCAAAATACTATTTGATAACCATGATGAATATATAGATGTTCATTAAACTATTGTTTCTCTTTTTTGTGTTTGAATTTTTCAAAATTAAAGTTTAAAATTTAAAAGAATTAGCAAAAAGGAAGACAGATCAAATACTAAAATACAGAGAAAGAAAAGAAGGAACATACAAAAAAGAGCTTAACATATGGGATACGGTAGAATTGTCTAACATATATGTAATTGGAGTCCCAGAAGAAAAGCAGAAATAAAATGGAGCAGAAGCAAGACAGGAAAAGATAATGTCTTAGAGTTTTCCAAAATTAATGAAAGATATAAAGCAAAGGATTCAAGAATCACAAAAAAAAATACCAACAGGAAAAATACAAAGGAAATCATACCTATACACATCATAACTAAACTGCTGAAGACCAAAGACAAAGAGAAAATATCAAAAGGAATCAAAGGAAAAAGAAAACCAGTAAGAGTGGCAACTCACTTCTCAACAGAAACAGTGGAAACCCAAAGACAATGAAACAATACCATCAATATGTTGAAAGAACATAACTGCTCTCCTTGAGTTATGGCAAAATTGGCATCTCTGAGCAGTGGGGAAAGCCTATTGTTTAAGTAAATGTTGCTAGGTCCATTGGATAGTCATATAGCAAAAATAAAACATTTTCCCTAATAAATGAATAAACTTCATTTTATTCAAAAAATTAATTCCTGGTGGATTGTATATCTAACTATGAATGGTAAAGCAATTAACCTACAAGAAGATAACATAGGAGAATATTCATGACTTTGGGATTGGAAACTATCTTAAATAGGATAAAGAAAGCACTTTCAATAAAGAAAATGATAGAAAAATCATACCTCATTAAATTTCTGCTTTTCAACAAAACATCATCAAAGTTGTGAGCATAAAATAGGAGAAGCCACAAAATAGGAGAAGATATTTAAAACTGATGTAATTTGACCAAATATCTGTACCCATAATATATGAACTTCTACAATTATAAAAAAGGCAGTCAATTAAATAGAAAAATGGGCAAACAACTTGAGCAGATACTATATAAAAGAAGATAAGTTAATGGTTACTAAACATTTGGAAAGGGGCCCAAATTCATTAGTAATCAAAGCAATACAGATTAAATCATATGAGAAACCATGATACACCCAGGGTATAAAATTTAATAGACTAATAAAACCATTTTTTGCAAGAATAGGACTAAATTAGAACTCTCATACACTGTAAGTGACTGGCAAAGTGGTACAACTATATTGGAAAACTGCTTGGCATCATTTACTAAAGTCGAGCAGATGCATACTCTGTGACCCAACAATTTAACTCCTACATATATACCCCACAGAAATACATGGGTACACCAAAAGACATATACAAGAATGTTCAGACAAGTGTTACTCATTGAAAGGTTTAGGAAGCAAAAGAGAGAAAAGGCAGACAAAGAAACCTTAGAGTGAGGGAGTTTATTCCTGTGCTCCCCCGGCTGGAGCTCACAGAACCCCTAGGTAGGAAGTGGTGAGTCCGTACCTGGGTCTTGGCATGGGCAGTTTTTAAGCAAGGGGGTCAGGTGACATCTGGAAGAGGCGGCACATTTTGCACAGCTTGTGTCACGGTGACCCTTCCTGTTCTCTTGACCTAATATTCCAGCCCTTTTGTGATAATAGGGTGCTGAGATCTTTCTGGCTACTTCCTGCTGTATTGGGGGCAGTGTGGGTTTATAGGCCCGAACCATTATAGTCAGGAGAGGGGACAGGTTGGCTATAGGAATCTGATGAGGAAGGTAGGTGGTGATAATGATGCAGGAGCATTTGGTTGATTACCATCCATGACAGTTCCTTTATGCATCCTTGAAGGAAGTTGAGGAGACAGGGTGCTAGAAGAATGAAAAGACAGATTAGGATAACTAGTAGCAGGAGGAGCCATTTGACAGAGGAGAAGAAAACAAGCTCAGGGTAGAGTTGGTTCCCTGTTTTCTATGGTAGAGATCTTCTTTTAGTTATTTCATCTCTGGGCTGGAGACCATGGGGAGGATCAGCGGGATCAGTCTCCCTGGGTTGTGGCCAGAATCAATTGGTGTGTTCCTGTAGCAAATGCCTGATTAAGGAGAGATAAGGTAAGTAAGAGCCCAGAGGAGGAGGTTGCACCGGCAGATGGTGATTGAGTAGGAACTGGCAACCGTACATGAGCTCAAAAGGACTTAAGAAAGTAGGTGCCCATGGAGTGGCACATAGTCAGGCAAGGGCCAGAGGAAGGAGGTTGACCCAGGACTGTCATAATTCAATGGCTAACTTGGTCAACTGCATTTTGATAAGACCGTTAGCTCATTCCACCTTACCTGAGGATTGGGGTCTGTATGGAATATGTAGTTTCCAGTCTATTCCCAAGGCAGATGAGGCCTGCTGGACCACCTGAGAAATAAAGGTTGGGCCATTACTGGACTGGATGGAGGTAGGTTGTCCAAACTGGGGAATGATTTGTTTTAGGAGGATGTCAGCAGTCTCCCGTGTAGTAGGGAAAGCTTCTATCCAGCCTGTAAAGGTGTCAATTATAGTTAGTAGGTATCAGAATTTTTTGTGAGTGGGCATGTGTGTGGAATTGATTTGCCAGTCCTGCCCCAGAAGATGACCCCTTAGTTGATCGGTTGGGAAAGTGGGGCACAACTCTCCTTGAGGGTTTGTCACCTGGCAAGTGGGATAGGAGGAGCAGACTGAGTCAGGGATGGGTGATGGAATAAGGACTGGAGGAACTGTGTGAGGGCTCTGGGTCTGATATGAAGTGACGAATTTACCTGAGAAAGAATATTGGGGACCTGTTTGGTTGGGAGAGCAACCTTGTTATCAAGGAAGATCCAGCCCTCTGGAGTAGTAGAGCCTCCCTGTGCAAGGAGGTTTTCATGTTCCCTGGAAGAATAGGCGGGTTGGAGGGAGGGAAGAGTAAAGAAAAGAATTGGTGCTGGAGGGTTTAAAGATGAGGGTTCTTTGGTCAGTTCCCATGCAACAGCATCGGCCCAGTTATTTCTGCGGGTGACTTTGGATTTATCCGTTTGGTGTCCTTTGCAATGGATGATGGCCACCTGTGATGGTAACTGAAGTGCCTGAAGCAGGCGTTGGATAAGTTTAGCATTAATTACAGGTGAGCCCTTGGTGGTAAGGAACCCTCGCTCTCTCTAGATGACCGAGTGGCAGTGTGCAACCAGAAAAGCATACTTGGAGTCTGTGTAAATGTTGGCAAATTTATTTTTGGCTAGGTGTAAGGCTCTAGTGAGAGCAATTAATTCAGCCTTTTGGGATGTGGTTCCCTCTGGGAGCCATACAGTCTCAAGTATTTCAGTGGAAGAAAATATAGCGTAAGAAGCCCTGTGCTTTCCCCGTTGGTTTACCATTGAGCTGCCGTCAACAAAGAGGGTGAGGTCTGCCTGTGACAGTGGTGTGTCTGAGAGGCCCTGGCATGGGGAGGTGAGCTCTTCCACGATTTCAGTGCAAAGGTGAGTGGGCTGTGGAGAGGGGTTTGATAGGAGGCTGTGAGGGAGAAGAATAGCAGGGTTGAGGCCAAGCAAGACAGAGAGTGTGACATCTGAGTTTTCCAAGAAGAGTAAGTGAAACTCCTGGAAGTGGGAAGGACTGAGCAGGGGAGAGAGATTTATGGGATAAGAGATCTTGTAAACAGTGGGGTGATAGGACTTGGAGAGGCCTACCCAGACTAAGTTTAAGAGCTTCACGAGTTAGGGTGGCGGCCACAACCAGTACTTAGAGACAGGGAGGCCATCCATGGGTGGTGGGGTCCTTAAACTGGATTAGAACTGGTTTATGATGGGAAGCTATTAGGGGAGTTGAGGTATCCCATACCTCTGGGTTCCCTAGGTGAGGCAGTAGGGGAGGTGAGGGAAGGGTGGAACCCTGGAAGCCTGGACATAAGGAGGTAGAGGCCACACATAAGGGTAATAGTAAATTTGTTTGAGGTCTTAGTATCCAGTGAAGTGAGGCCTCTAACTTGGTAAGAAGATCCCACCCCATTAGTGGGCTGGGGCAAGAAGGCATCACTAAGAAAGAGTATGTAATGGGGTAGCCTTCTATTAAACATGTAAGTATTCTGTTAGTTAAGGGGCATGAGGATGGCCATCTATGCCCATAACTGTGACCTGGGAAGGAAGGAGTTGACCCAAGTATGAGGGGAGGACAGAGAAGGTAGCCCCTGTGTCTACCAAAAAGGAGGTGGACTTACCCGCTTACCTTGATTGTTACCCTGGGGTCGATGAGGGTGATTGGAGTTGCTGAGGCCAGGTGTCGTCAGTCGTCAGTGGCCAGGCCCAGGACTGCCAGCAGTGGGTCCGGGGTTGGAAGGATGGCCCCTCCATGGCCAGGCACCGAGGGGCAGTCACTTTTCCAATGTCCCTTTTTTCCACAGAGAGGGCATGGTCTCTTGGGTGGTTGAGGACTGGGGCACTGACGGGACCAGTGTCCGTCGAGGCCACATTTGAAGCATTTTCCTAGCACTGGATTAGTCACAGCCAGCCTCTTGTCAGTTGAAGTGGGACACAGGGCCACACTCAGGGATTGAGTTTGGAGGTCCGCCCTTCGGCAGTCCCAGGACTCCTTTTCCACTCCCTCCAACTCATCATGAGTATTAAAAATTTTAAAGGCCATGTTTACCAGGTCATGAATAGGGGCCTGAGGACCATCCTCGATTTTCCTAAGTTTGCACTTTATATCTAGAGCCAACTGGGATATAAAATGTGTGGCTAAGACAGTTTTACCAACCTCCAAGACAGGGTCTAGGTGGGTATATTGGGACAGGGCTTCTGTGCGCTGGTTTAGAAAAGTGGCAGGATTTTCCTCAGCTTATGAAAGTTTACGACTTTATGGGAAGCCTTTTGCATGCTGGTTATGAGGCACATAAGCATTTTGTCTCACCTAGTCCATCCATTTTTCCCCGCTAGAGAGTCAACCTGAGAGTCCCACCCTGGCTCTTGATCTGGCATCGCCTCGGCCCCTACTGGCATGTTGTAGTTGGTTAAATGCACCTGGTTAGCATGAGCCCTGGCCACATTGAAAATGCAGTCTATCTCATCTGTGGTTAGGGAAGAAAAAGAGCAGATTACATGAACATCATGCCAGGTAAGGTTGTAGGTGTTAGCCAAATATTGGAATTCCTTAGTATAGGATCATTGGAGAAGGAGCCTAACCGTTTCTTGATCTGAGAGAGATCAGCCAGGGAGAAGGGAGTGTGTACTCAAATTAATCCTTCAGGTCCTTCAACTTCCCTGAGGGGGCAGAGTAAAGTACTTTTTAGCGGGTATGGGAGCTTATAGGTGAGTGAAGAACCAGGCGGTTGCAGAGGTGCTGGTTTAGGGGGAGGAGGGAAAGGTGGTGGCTGGAGAACCGCTGGAGTGGAAGGAGGAAGAGAAGGACAAGATGGTGACTGGAGACCCACTAGAGCAGAAGGGGGAAGAGAAGGACAAGATGGCAGCTGGAGAGCTGCTGGAGCAGAAGGAGGAAGTAAAGGACAAGATGGAGGCTAGAGAGATGCTAGAGCAGAAAGAGGAAGAGAAGGACAAGATGGTGGCTGGAGAGTTACTGGAGTAGAAGGAGGAAGTGAAGGACAAGATGGTGGCTGGAGAGCCGCTAGAGCGGAAGGAGGAAAAGAAGGACAAGATGGTGGCTGGAGCACCGCCAGAGGAGAAGGAGGAAGTGAAGGACAATATGGTGGCTGGAGAGCTGCCGGAGGTAGAGGAGGGTAGAGCAGGGGAGAAGAGGATAGTTTCCCTAAATATGGTGGAGGCCCTGGTCATTTAAAGGAAGAGGAATCGAGGGGGGTCAGGAAAGGAGGAAACTCCATCAGGCTGTTCATCCAGGAGTGAGGGCTTAGGGGTCTTTTAGGCTAGAAGAACCTGGGCCATAGAGCAGGAAGTTCAGAGAGAGGGGCAGGAGCACAGAAGAAAAAAAAGCCTGGACATAAGGAATCTCGGCCCATTTGTCATTCCTCCACCAAAAGTTGCAGAGGTCTGTAAGGATATTAAAATTGAAAGTCCCATCCTCAGGCCAATGGGAATCATTGTCCAATCAATATTGGGGTCAAGCCTTATTACAAAAATAAATGAGGCATTTTGGCCAGATATCTGGAAGTAAATCCAGTGTAGATGGGTTAGTCAGGAGACAACCCAGAGGAGTACAAGGTTTGGTTTTTGAGGATTTGTTGCCCATACTGATGGGTCTCAAAGGACAAAGGACTGGCCCACGGGGTGTTGGCATCCCAATGCCCTGAGAGAGTTGTCAGAGCTCTTACGAGCGGGGGCTCATCTCCCCAGGGGATGTCTCACCCTGGTTTGAGGCCCTTTCAGGTCCTGGACCTGAAAATCGGGAAGGAAATGAGAAGCGGGGTGTCCCCACAACTTTTTGAGTCCCGGGAAAGGGTGTGAGGCTTGTAGGTGTCCCAGTTCACCTCAGCCCTCGGAAGAGAACCTGATGTGAATTCACAATTTTCGGAGGATAATTTACAGACAGGCTCTCTTGGAATGGTGAGACCCGACAGCAAGGCTAGTAGGGAAGGGACTTACCCAACCTGTGGTGGATGTTGTGGTGGGCCGAGAGATCCCCTGTCACTGGATATGTGAAGGAAAGAGGAGAGAGGAGGCCAGGTCTCCCCTGGCCAGGTGGGTGGCACCTGCGCTCTCCTCCCAAGTTTCGGCACCAAATGAAAGGTTTAGGAGGCAAAAGAGAGAAAAGGCAGACAAAGAAACCTTAGAGTGAGGGGGTTTATTCCTGTGCTCCCAGGTGGAGCTCACAGAACCCAAGGTAGGGAGTGATGAGTCTGTGTCTGGGTCTTGGCATGGGTGGTTTTTAAGCAAGGGTGTCAGGTGACGTCTGGAAGAGGCGGCACATTTTGCACAGCTCGAGTCATGGTGACCTTCCCTGTTCTCTCGACCTAACACTCATAAGAGCCAAAATAATAATAATAATAATAATAATAATAATAATAATAATAATAATAATAGGGGAAAGTGCACACCACCAGAGTATATAAATAAATTTTGGTATATTTGAACAATGGAATTCTCTGCAATAATGAAAAAATGAAGTACTGCTATATGCAACAACCATATGTAGCTTTAGGTCAGTCACTGACACAATTGGAGGAGGGTAAATTTCACAGTATTTCTTGCTACCAAGGCAAGCAACTGAATCAGTAGTGTTTTTCCTTTTAGCTTCTGGTATTTTTTTTTCTTCCATTCTCTGTTATATAATAAAACCATATTCTACCAAAAACAAAAGCATACTATCAAATCTATAGAGACCCTATTTAGAGTCTCCAGATTTCTGCTTCTATCCAGACTGATTGTTCCAGACCTGCTACAAAGCTGTCATCCTGGGACTTATTTTTCTCCCTCTCTTAAATCTACTCTTTTCAAGATTACATTTTTTCTTCTTTATTGCTTCCTACCTCAACTTATTCTAACATATGCTAAAGTAATTTTCAAGGAAATGGTGCATTGTTGTCTGGACAAGCTGGACCAGTTGTGAGCCCACCCAGAACTGTGAGTTCTCGAAACCATGGCAGCCAGTGCCCCTCACCCACAGGCTGCTCTCCAGAGGGGAAAGGAAACACTTAACTAATAGCAAGTGCTGAGCTCAACCAAGGTCCAATTGTGGAATTAATTAACAAACTCTGACTACTAAAAATAAGCCCGGAGCTCAGCTGAACCTCAAGTAAAAGCATAGGTAGCTGGTTCCCCACCCCACCCCCCACTGCCCCAGCACAGAGAGGGCAGGGCCATGGAAAAAGAAGAAAAAAAAAAAAAAACAAAGGTTTTTTTGCGATTTGAAAAGGTCTGGGTCCTGAAGGAAAGGAGAAGACACATAGGACCTGGAGATACACAGAGCAACATACCAACTTAAGCTCTTGATTGACAAACCCAAGGAATGGGGGTCCTGCTCTGAAAAGGATTTTTCTTTTTCATTTTTGTGGCTGTTTCTACTGCTTGATTGCTCTTTGGATACAGCCACAAGTATTCTCCAACTCAAACTGCCACAGGCATAGGCAGAATTGAGCTTATGTGAGTGTCTATAGACTGTACCTTCCACAGGAGAAGGGTGGGGCCCAGCTCAGGTAGATTCACTCCCTCAAGGAATTTGGACACCAGGTTCTGGAAAAGTGAAGCAATTAAAGCCAGTCTATAACCTCTCCTCTGTCTCAACCATGCCCCAGCAGGAAGAGCTTGCTGAAGTTAAAGGTACTGCATCACCTCATGCTGGTGGGACCCTCAGGTGACAAGCACTACATACTGCGCAGGACAGGAAAAACACAGAGTCCAGGGACTTCATAGGAAGGCCTTTCAACCTGCTGAGTCTCACCCTCAAGGAAAACAGAACCAGATGTCTCTACCTCCTGAGAGGAAGCCAGTTTGGTTTGGGAAAATCTGGCTGGGGTCTATAATACCTAAGTAGCCCTCCTAAGGGGGTGGGGGAAAAGCACCATAGAGGTAGGGCAAGAAACATGAAAACAAGAACTGAAATTTTCTGATCGGTTAAACAAAACCTAAGCTACATGTCCAGAATAATTTGAAATGAATGTCAAAGAACAGATAGACAAAAAAGTCATCCAGAAAGAAAATCCTAGATTAAAAAAGTGGAAACAATCTCCAGAATAAATTAATTAAGGTAATTAAATGCCTAGACGCCAGCAAAAAAATAATGAATAATACTAGGAAAATTGAAGATATGGCTGAGTCAAAGGAACAAACCAACAATTCAAATGAGATACAGGAGTTGAAACAATTAATTCAAAATGTTCAAACAGACTTGGAAAACCTCACCAAAAATCAAATCAATGAATTGAGGGAGGATATAAAGAAGGCAAGGAATGAACAAAAAGAAGAAATCGAAAGCCTGAAAAAACACCACAGAACTTATGGGAAGGAAAGACACAGTATAAGAGATGAGAAAAACAATGGAAACCTACAGTGTCAGATTTCAAGAGGCAGAATATAGGATTAATGAACTGGAGGACAGAACATCTGAAATCAGACAAGCAAAAGAAAATATAGGGAAAAGAATGGAAAAATATGAGCAGGGACTCAGGGAATTGAATGACAACATGAAGCACACAAATATATGTGTTGTGGTTGTCCCAGAAGGAGCAGAGAAGGGAAAAGGAGGAGAAAAACTAATGGAGGAAATTATCACTGAAAATTTCTCAACTCTTATGAAAGACTTAAAATTACAGATCCAAGAAGTGCAGCACACCCCAAACAGAATAGATCCAAATAGATGTACTCCAAGACACTTACTAATCAGAATGTCAGATGTCAAAGAGAAAGAGAAAATCTTAAAAGCAACAAGAGAAAAGCAATCCATCACATACAAGGGAAGCCCAATAAGACTATGTGCAGATTTCTCAACAAAAATCATGGAGGGATGATATATTTAAATTACTAAAAGAGAAAAACTGCCAAACAAGAATTCTATACCCAGCAAAATTGTCCTTCAAAGATGTGGGAGAAATTAAAACATTTACAAGCAAAAAATCACTAGAGAATTTGTGACCAAGAGACCAGCTCTGTAAGAAATAGTAAAGGGAGGACTAGGGACAGATAAAAAAGACAGGAGAGAGGTGTGGAGAAGAGTGTAGACATGAAGACTACCAGTAAAGGTAAAAAGAAGAAAAATTAGATATGGCATAGAAAATCCAAAAGTCAAAATGGCAGAAGAAAGTACTGCCCATACAGTAATAACACTAAATGTTAATGGATTAAACTCCCCCAATCAAAAGAAACAGACTGACAGAATGGATTAAAAAACAGGACCCATCTATATGCTGTCTACAGGAAATGTTTCTTAGACTCAAGGATAAATACAGGTTGAAAGATATTTCATGCAAATAACAATCAGAAAAGGCCAGGAGTAGCTATTCTAATATCCAACAAATTAGACTTCAAATATAAAACAGTTAAAAGAGACAAAGAACGACACTATATATTTTAAAAAGGGACAATTCAATAAGAAGACATAACAATCATAAATATTTATGCACTGAGCCAGAATGCTCCAAAATACATGAGGCAAAAACTGAAAAGAAAAATAGACACATCTACCATAATAGTTGGAGACTTCAATTTCCTACTCTCATCAATGAACAGAACATCTAGACAGGGGATCAATAAAGAAACAGAGAATTTGAATAACACAATAAATGAGCTAGATTTAACAGACATTTATAGAGCATTATGCCCCACAATAGTAGGATACACCTTCTTCTCAAGTGCTCATGGATCATTCTCAAGGATAGACCCTATGCTGGGTCACAAAGCAAGTCTCAATAAATATAAAAAGATTGAAATCATACAAAACACTTTCTCACATCATAAGGGAATGAAGCTGGAAATCAAATCAATAATAGGAAGAGTGCCAGAAAATTCACAAATATGTGGAGGCTCAACAATACACTCTTAAACAACCAATGGGTCAAGGAACAAATTACAAGAGAAATCAGTAAATATTTTGAGGCTAATGAAAATGAAAACACAACATATCAAAATTTATGGGATGCAGCAAAGTCAGTGCTACAAGGGAAATTTATTGCCCTAAATGCCTATATCAAAAAGGAAGAAAGAGCAAAAACCAAGGAATTAGCTGTCCACTTGGAAGAACTAGAGAAAGAACAGTGAGTTAACCCCAAAGCAAGCAAAAGGAAAGAAATAATGAAGATTAGAGCAGAAATAAATGAAATTGAGGATATGAAAACAATTGAGAAAATCAATAAAACCAGAAGTTGGTTCTATGAGAAAATTAATAAGACTTATGGACCCTTAGCAAGGTTGATGAAAAGAAGATGAGAGAGGATGCAAATAAATAAAATCAGAAATGGAAGAGGAGACGTAACCACTGACCCCACAGAAATAAAGGAGGTAATGAGAGGATACTATGAAAAACTTTATGCTAATAAACTCGATAATGTAGATGAAATGGACAATTTCCTAGAAAGGCATGGACAACCAACATTGACTCAAGAAGAAATAGATGACCTCAACAAACCAATCACAAGTAAAGAAATTGAATCAGTCATTAAGAAGCTCCACAAAAAGAAAAGTCCAGGACCAGATGGCTTCACATGTGAATTCTACCAAACATTCAAGAAAGAATTAGTACCTCTCTTGCTCAAACTCTTCAAAAAGATTGAAGAGGAGAGAAAGCTACATAGCTTGTTCTACAAAGCCAACATCACCCTCATATCAAAGCCAGCCGAAGATATTACAAAAAAAGAAAACTACAGTCCAATCTCTCTAGTGAATATAGATGCAAAAATCCTCAACAAAATCTTGCAAATTGAATCCAGCAGCACCTTAAAAGAACTATGCACCATGAACAAGTAGGATTCATCCCAGGTATGCAAGGATGGTTCAACATAAGAAAATCAATTAAAGTAATATACCATATCAACAAATCAAAGCAGAAAAACCACTTCATCACCTCGATTGATGCAGAAAAGGCATTTGACAAAATTCAACATCCTTTCTTTTTGAAAACACTTCAAAGGATATGAATAGAAGGGAACTTCCTCAACATGATAAAGGGAATGTATGAAAAACCCACAGCTAACATCATCCTCAATGAGGAAACACTGCAAACGTTCCCCTAAGATCAGGAACAAAACAAGGATGTCCACTATCATCATTGTTATTCAGCATTATGTTGGAAGTTTTAGCCAGAGCAATTAGATAAGAAAAACAAATACAAGGCATCAAAATTGGAAAGGTAGAAGTAAAACTCTCACTGTTTGCAGATGATATGATACTATATGTCAAAAATCTACAGCAAAGCTACTACAGTTAATAAATGAGTACAGCAAAGTGGCAGGTTACAAGATCAACACTCAAAAATCTGCAGTGTGTCTATACACTAGTAATGAACCATCTGAGGGGGAATTTAAGAAAAAAATCCATTTACAATTCCAGCCAAAAGAATAAAATATTTAGGAATAAATTTAACTAAAGAGACAAAAAATCTATACAAAGAAAACTACATGAAATTGTTAAAAAGAAATCACAGAAGACCTAAATAAATGAAAGGGCATGCCGTATTCATGGATTAGAAGACTAAATATAGTTAAGATGTCAATTCTACCTAAACTGATCTAGAGATTCAATGCAATACCCATTAAAATCCCAACAACTTACTTTTCAGAAATAGAAAAACCAATAACCAAATTTATCTGGAAGGGCAGGCAGAGTGCCCCGAATAGCTAAAAGTATCCTGAGAAAGAAAATTAAGTTGGAGGTCTCCCACTACCTGACTTTAAGGAATATTATGAAGTAACAGTGGTCAAAATAGCATGGTACTTGCATACAGATAGATATACTGATGAATAGAATTCAATAGAGTGTTCAGATATAGACCCTCTCATCTATGGACAATTGATCTTTGATAAGGCAGTCAAGCCAACTCACCTGGGACAGAACAGCCTCTTCAATAAATGGTGCCTAGAGAATGGATATCCACATGCAAAACAAAGAACGAGGATCCATACCTCACAACCTATACAAAAATTAACTCAAAATGGATCAAAGACCTAAACATTAGATTTAAGACCATAAAACTGTTAGAAGAAAATGTAGGGAAGTATCTTATAAATCTTATAATAGGAGGCAGTTTCCTAGACTTAACACCCAAAGCACAAGCATTGAAGAAAGAAAGAAAGGGGAACTCCTCAAAATTAAACACTTTTGTGCATCAAAGAACTTCATCAAGAAAGTAAAAAGATAGCCTACACAATGGGAGACAATATTTGGAAATGATACATCAGATAAAGGTCTAGTATCCAGAATATATAAAGAGATTTTTCAACACAACAATAAAAGACAGAGTATCCAATTACAAAATAGGCAAAAGACTTGAACAGACACTTCTCAGAAGAGGAAATACAAATGACCAAAAAGCACATGAAAAGATGTTCAACTTCCCTTGCTGTTAGGGAAATGCAAATCAAAACCACAATGAGATATCATCACCAGAATGGCCATTATCAATAAAACAGAAAACGACATGCTGGAGAGGATGTGGAGAAAGAGGCATGCTTACCCACTGTTGGTGGGAATGTCAAATGGTACAGCCACTGTGGAAGGCAGTTTGGTGGTTTTTCAGGAAGCTAAATATAGAATTGTCATATGACCCGGCAATACCGTTGCTAGGTATCTACTCAGAGGACATGAGGGCAAGGATACAAACAGACATTTGCACACCAATGTTTATAGCAGCATTATTTACAATTGCCAAAAGATGGAAACAGCCTAAATGTCTATCAACAGACGAGTGACTAAACAAACTGTGGTATACACATATGATGGAATATTATGCAGCTGTAAGACAGAATAAAGTTATGAAGTATGTCACAACATGGATGGATCTTAAGGACATTATGCTGAGTAAGATTAGCCAGAAACAAAACAACAAATACTGTATGGTCTCACTGATATGAACTAACATTAATGAATGAACTTGGAGAATTTCAGTTAAGAACAGAGGTCATCAGGAGATAGAAAGGGGTAGATAATGGGTAACTGGAACTGAAGGGAGACAGATTGTGCAATGGGGCTGATTATAAAAATTCAAAAATGGATAGCACAATACTTCCTAACTGTAATCCAATAATGTTAGAACACTGAATGAAGCTCAATGTGAGAATGATAGAGGGAGGAGGTGTGGAGGCACAAATTAAATCAGAAGGAAAGTTATACGATAAAGACTGAGATGGTATAATCTAGGAATGCCTAGAGTGTGTAATGATAGTGACTAAATGTACAAATTTTAAAAAGTTTTTGCATGAGGAAAATGAAGGAATGTCAATACTACAGGGTGTTGAAAATAGATGGTAATTAATAGTTTTAAACTTTAACTTGTGTGTGAGTCTAAAGCAAAAAATGTTTAGTACAAATTGCATATTTTGACTAGTGCATTTCATTTCCTAATATAACTTATGTAGACAGCTTAATTGAACACCATAAGTACATGGAACCTTGAGTAGGGCATGAGATTTTTAGGTTTGTCCAGAGTGATGCCCTGATAAATCCCAGAGTGCTTTGAACAGTGAATAAAAAAGTACTTGCAAAGTCCCCTTGAGGGAATGGTGAGAAAGGGGGAAAATTCAACTTCCCCAAATGGAGAATTCTTGATATTCTCACAAGCAGTGGGGACAACAAAAGCAATACACTGAGCCCCCATTCTTGGGGTTTATTCATATGAAACTTAACTCCACAAAGGACAGGCTAAGCCTACTTAAAATTAGGCCTAAGAGTCACCCCCAAAGAGAATCTCTTTTGTTCCTCAGATGTGACCTCTCTCTCTTAGCCAACATGACAAGCAAACTCACTGCCCTACCTCTCTGTATGTGGGACACGACTTCCAGGGTTATGGACCTTCCTGGCAATGTGGGACAGAAATCCTAGAGTGAGCTAGGACTCAGCACCAAGGGACTGAGAAAACCTTCTCTACTGAAAGGGGGAAGAGAGAAATGAGACAAAATAAGGTGTCAATGGCTGAGAGATTCCAAACAGAGTCAACAGGCTATCCTGGAGGTTATTCTTATACATTAAACAGATATTGCCTTTTTAACTAAGGTGTAATGGAGAGGCTGGAGGGAACTGCCTGAGAATGTAGAGCTGTGTTCCAGTAGGCATGTTTCTTGAAGATGATTGTATAAGGATACAGCTTTCATAATGTGACTGTGTGATTGTGAAAACCTTGTGTCTGATGCTTCTTTTATCTACCTTATGGACAGATGAATAAAACATATGGAATAAAAATAAATAACAAACAGGGAAACAAATGTTAAAATAAATTTAATAGATTGAAATGCCAGTGATCAATGAAAGGGAGCGGTAAGGGGTATGGTATGTATGAGTTTTTTTCTGTTTCCTTTTTATTCTTTTTTCTGAATAATGCAAATGTTCTAAGAAATGATCATGATGATTGTGGTAGTTAGGTTCAGGTGTCAACTTGGACAGGTGAATGTGCCTAGTTCTGTTGCTGTGGACATGAGACAATGGTATGTGAACCTCTGTTGTTCATTACATCTGCAGTTAGCTAAGAAGTGTGCCTGCTGTAATGAGTGATGTTTGATATAATTGGCAGGTGCTTAAATGAGAGAGCTCAACGTAGCACAGCCCAAGGCAGCTCAGCATACCTCATTTCAGCACTCGCAGCTCAGCCCAGGTCTTTGGAGATGCAGAAAGAAATCACCTGGGGGAAAGTTGTTGGAACCCAGAGGCCTGGAGAGAAGACCAGCAGAGATCACCCTGTGCCTTCCCATGTAAGAAAGAACCTCAGTTGAAAGTTAGCTGCCTTTCCTCTGAAGAACTAATGAAATAAATCCCCTTGTATTGGAAGCCAGTCCATCTCTGGTGTGTTGCATTCTGGCAGCTAGCAAACTAGAACAATGAGGATATATATATTTATATAAAAGAAATGGTGCATTTGAAGTAAATTATCTGAGTCCTTTCACATCAGAAAAAAAGCTTTCTCTTTGTTCTCCTACTTGATTAATGGTTTGGGCTATTAAATAAAATTTTTATTAAAAATCATATAACCGGACAGGCCACGGTGCTCAGCAGGCAAGAATGCTTGCTTGCAATGCCAGAGGACCCAGGTTCGATTCCCAGTGCCTGCCCATGTGTTCTGGTTTGCTAGCTGCTGGAATGCAATATACCAAAAATGGAATGGCTTTTAAAAAGGGGAATTTAATGAGTTGCTAGTTTACAGATCTAAGGCTGAGAAAATGTCCCAATTAAAACAAGTCTATAGAAATGTCCAATCAAAGGCATCTGGGGAAAGATACCTTGGCTCAAGAAGGCCGATGAAGTTCAGGGTTTCTCTCTCATCTGGAAAGGCACATGGTGAACGCAGTCAGGGCTTCTCTCTGAGCTGGAAGGGCACATGGCAGACACGGCATCATCTGCTAGCTTACTCTCCTGGCTTCTGGTTTCATGAAGCTCCCCGGGAGGCGTTTCCCTTCTTCATCTCCAAAGGTTGCTGGCTCACGGACTCTCTGCTTTGTGGTGCTGCAGCAGTCTCTGCTCTCTCTGAGTCTCTCTGAATCTTTCATTCTCCAAAATGTTTCCTCTTTTATAGGACTTCAGAAACTAATCAAGACCCACTCAAATGGGTGGAGACATGTCATCCCCTAATCCAGTTTAACAACCATTCTTAACTAAATCACATCAGCCAGGGAGATGATCTCATTACAGTTTCAAACATACAGTATTGAATAGAGATTATTCTACATTTATGAAATGGGATTTATATTAAAACATGGCTTTCTTAGGGGTCATATATCTTTTCAAACCAGCATACCATGTAAAAAAAAAAAAAAAGAAACAAAAAAAATCATATAACCAATCTTCTCAACTTGTAGTGCTGGAACAGTTGCACAAAAAAGATTAATTTGGACACATTGCACACCATTCACAAAAATTAACTCAAAATGGATATATAAAGAGCTATAATTATAAAACCTCTCAAAGGAAACCCAGAAAAAAAATCTTCATGATTTGGGTTGGGCAAAGAGTTCTTAAATATTTTATCAAAAACATGATCCATAACTGAAAAAAGTTGATAAATTGGATTTCATCAAAATTAAAAACTTTTGTGCCTTAAAAGATACCTATATGAAAAATGTTTTAAAAGAAGCCACTGATGGGGAGAAAATATTTCCAAATCATATACCCACTAAAGGACTAATACCCATAACATATAAAAAGCACAATTCAATAATAAGAGAAACAACCCAATTGAAAATGGACAAAATATGTGAATAGACATTTTACCAAAGAGGATATATGAATAGCTGATAAACACATGAAAAGATGCTTAACAACATTAGTCATGAGGGAAATGCAATCGAAACCACAATGAGATATTACTTTATATCCACTAAAATGACTATAATAAAAAAGACACAATAACAAATGAAAAGCAACTTGGCATTCACTCTAATTTTTTTTTTGTATGCTATATGGTGAAGGTCACATTTCATTCTATTTCCATGTGAGTATCCCATTATTGTAGCACCATTTGTTGAATTTTTGTTTGTTTGTATTTTGAGGAAGTGCATGGGCCGGGAATCAAACCCGGGTCTCCCACATGGCAGGTGAGAATTCTACCACTGAACTACCCTTGCACCTTTCCTCTCTAACTTTTTTAACTTTTCAAAAGTTAAAGATAAATTTACCATACAACCCAGTAATCTACTCTCGCTAGCTACCGAAGAGAAATGAAAATACATGACCATGCAAAGACTGATACATGAATGTTCATAGCATCATTATTCAATATAGCCAAAATTGGAAACAAACAATGTCAATCAACTGGTGAATTTAACCCCATAAAGGATAGGCTAAGCCTACTTAAAATTAGGCCTAAGAGTCACCCCCAAGAGAATCTCTTTTGTTCCTCAGATGTGATCTCTCTCTCTTAGCCAACATGACAAGCAAACCCATTGCCCTACCTCTCTCTATGTGGGACATGACTTTCAGGGTTATGAACCTTCCTGGCAATATGGGACCAAAATCCTAGAGTGAGCTAGGATTAAGCAAAATGCAATATATCCATAATGGAATACCATTCAGCAATGAATAGAAACTTTCTACTGATATATGTTACTTTACTGGTAAAGCGCAAATACACTAAGCTAAGTGAAAGAACCTAGATGCAAAAGACTACATACTGTATGATTGCATTTATGTGAAACATGGAAAAGGCAACTCTATGGAGACAGAAGTAGATCAGTGGAGCTTGGAGCTGGGCAGGGTGTGTGTGTGTGCCTGTGCATGCACGTATGCATATCCATGTGCTTGTGAAAAATGACTACAAACAGTTACAAAGGATCTTTTGGGGTGGTGGATATGTTCTAAAATCAGATGTGGTGGTAGGTTCACAACTTTGCAAATTCACTAAAAATCATTGAATTCTTCACTTAAAATGGGTGAGTTTTATGGTATGTAAATTATACCTCAGTGAAGCTATTTTAAAAATCATATAACCTCAGAATGTTAAATGGAACCCTCTATGTTGTCCAGTATGATGCCGGTCAGAATCATATTCTTGCTGGGTGGCCTGGATCATTTTTTTGTGTGTGTTTTCTTTTTTAAACCCCTGGAAACTTTTTTCTATTTTCACAATCCACCTGCTTTTTATTTTTTTACTCAACATTAGGTTTTTGAGAGTTATCCATGTCAATATATGGTAATTTTAAACACAATTATCTATTTTTCCTAATATAATGTTGCAGAGAATATTCTTGTTTGTGGTTCTTTAAGCACATGGAGCAGCTTCTCTGGGGAATATATGTATAAGTGGAAGTGTTAAGTCATAGTCTATGCACATCTTCAACTTTACTAAACATTGACAAAACACTTTCCAAAGCATTTGTTCCACTTTAAACTTCCACCTACAGTGTATGATAGTTCCCATTTTCTCACACCCTCACTTAGTATCTTTAGAATTTTATATTTGGGATGCAAAATACATTAGCAGAATGTTAGGAATGAAAATAATCTCCTTGTCCTCAAGATTCTGAAATTCCACAATGATGTGTTTAAGTACTGGTTTTTATGTTCATTTAGTTGGGCCTTAGATAGTCCCTTTGAATCTGAAGATGTTTATCTTTTAACTCTGGGGAATTCTCATCTAATGGTACTTGACCATTTTCTCTTCCTTATTGTTTCTAACCTCTCCTACAGGTTCACTTGTGTGGTCTTACAAGTTGTAAGATGCACACCTGCATAATCATAAACAGCTCACCTGCCTTTTGCTGGAATTTCTATTAGATGGATATCAGGCCCATTGAAATGACCTTTTCTGATTCTTACCTTATTTTTTCCAGCTCAACTTTCTGAGATCTTTCTTCAACTTCTGCTTTCCAAATATTCCACAGTGTTTTTCTTAGGAAGATCTCTTTCTTCTTAACTGATTATCCCTTTTTCAAGATAGCCTTCTCTTGTATTACAGACTTAGAATTTTAAAGAGGCTACTAATCATGCACAAAAGTTATATATTCTCTTAAATCCCCTGAGTCATCTCTGTTTCCTTTGAGTTCAATTTGTTTATCTTTGTTCTTCATATTTAAGATGGAGAATTAGAAAGGCTAATCAGAAGCTATTACTTATGGGTAATGTTTGTTTGTCTAATGTTTGCTTTAGAACGAGTAGGTAAGGACCAGCCCCGATATGCCAGGATGCCAAGGCTGCCCTGATTTTGCCCAGACACTTTATCAGAGTTGTCTATATTTTGCCCACTTGATTTAATGTTTTCAGAAGGAAAAAAAAAGTCCTCCATTATTTCTCACATTAATTTATCTGTTTTTAGCACCATCCACTATAACCTGGTGTCAGCAAAGTTTGAGTTCCTCCAAGGTTGCAGATTGGCTTCCATTTTATCAGCACTCCTCTCTGCGTGTTTTCTAGCCAACAGGTCATTTGCTCTATTTATTGTTATTGATACATCTATTTTTCACATCTTCCAGAAGCAAGTTAAAATTCTCGCCCTTGCTTCCTTTCCTTTTTTTTTACCTGACAATTTTATATATATTTTTTCCATTATTATAAGTTTTCATGGGGACTCCAGAGGGGAAAGTAAAACAGCATGAAATTCAGGTCACCAATTTGAACCAGAAGTCTCAAAATTAATTTGGAGATTAAAAGGAAATTTGTGTCCCAAACTAATGATTTAGAATATATTATTTATACCTAATTAAGACAACGTATTAAAAGGTACTAAATTATAATCCATAATTTAACAAGCACAAATTAATAGTGCACAAACTCTTCCTGATTTTACATAGAGAAGAATATTAGAAAATGAATGGATGGTGATGCCTTAACAAGTGGAACCCACAAAGTCAGTGGGAGAAATGTTCATGAAATCAGGGTCAGAGAATCAGGGTCAGAGAAAAAGAAGATGAACTGTCAAACAACTCTTCTTAAATTCGACCTCTTTGTTTTCAAGGGAAATAATTATAAGAGAGACTTAGAATATGAGGAATCTGCAATGTATTCAAGCTGGAAAGGGTATTCCAAACAGCATTTGAAAAGCACAAAGGTTTCAGGGGGCATGGTGCGTTTGAGGACTGAAAGTAGTTTTTTATATCTGGAGCATGAAGTATAGCTAGAGAATAATTTGCAACACAAATGTAAATTATTGTGACATGGACCATTACTGTCTCAAAAGTATTTATAAAGAATATTGCTATTAAATGTGCAAAAACATTGCGAGAACAGAAATCATGACATTTCCTTCTAAACCAAACTCATATTTCAGATTCTTTGAACTCTGGTTAGATTATCTCTCAGTTTCTCTGAACAAATTACGTTGGACAGGTTTTCTTCCTCCAAAATTGGAGTTTTCTCTTTCCCTTGGAAATATGTTGAAGCTAAAACTAATTTCTCCCATACCCATTTACTAGACAGTCGTGTAAGTGTTTTTATAAAACTCTAAATGCCATTTATTAATCATTTCCATCAGCTCAATGCAATTAGAGAAGTTTTATAGATAAATTCATTTATTCTAAGTTGGAAAATAGGAGTCATTTGCCCTTTCATATTTTAAGAAATCAGAGGTAGTTTCTATTTTCTCTTCATCTTATATGAGAAATATAATGGGTTCTGAAGATTAACAAATTCACCCAAAGACAACCATTGGTAAAGATTTTCAAATCAAACGAACTAGTTAGAACTCAAATTGATGAACACACTTAGTTTAAATCAAGGTCTCATTCATTAAACTAATCCCCCCCCCAAAAAAAGAAATCCAAATTGAAAATGGTATTTAAGACTTGTATTTTTGCTACAGTTTCATAGGCCTCACTTTTTCATTTCACATTTCTGCCTCACTTAAATATTCATGGAAGATTTTTTTTTTTTGAGTTTGTTCCAACATCAGTGCTTAAATATAGAATCTCTTGGATGAGTAAGCACTTAACCAGAGTTTACTCCTAAACAATCCCACATGCCCTTTTCACTCTTAACATTTAAGTTATATAATTTATTATTCTATGCCTTTCCTAACCAAAAAAAAGGAACATTTAAACTGGCGAGTGTTTGTTCTTCACAAACACTTCCTAATAGGGATCAGTGTTGCAAATCGTATCTTAAGAAAAGGTTTGTCTAGGCAAAAATTTTACCAGATGACCCATTTATTAAGTAGGAATTTGTAAAGCATCAGCTATCAGCATAATGTAGGCATGGAGTAGCAAAGAGAACAAATATAAATATAGTCACCATATATCAGGAGCACATTATCTTATGGGAGAGAAATACAAAGGAAATAGGCTGTTAACATGGCTATCCATGAGTGTAAGCCAAAAGAGAGTGCAGTAAGTCAGTTTTCTATACTTGCCTATTAAAGTATGCCCTGTGGAGATTCCCAGACCCCTCCTCAGGAGTTCACTGATTGAGTCTGGGAAGGACTCAAGTAATCCAAATGTACAAGAGCGAAGTATTAATTATTGTTACAATAAAGCAAAACAAACTGAGCTGATGTACCCAAGTAGTGTGCCATTAAGGAAATTAACTATCAGCTGAACCTAATAAGATAGAGGGGATTTAATTAGGTTGGAGAGGCAAAAGAAGTTTGTGAGTGTGTATGTATTTTAGCAAGAGCTATGCTAAATGATATGAACTAAAAACTTAGCATCAGCAATATGATTTGAGCCCTTGGGACTCAATGAATAGATGTGTTTGGCTGGAGTAGGAGGACTCATTTTAGCAGTAGGAAGTTAAGAGTGAAACAAGATATATAAATAATATATTATAAATTAATATTAAAATAAAATATATGTATAATAAGTGATACATATAAAAACATAAAATTTGGAAAACAAAGAAACAATTGATAAATTGATACATGATGTTTTGGATTTGGGTGGATTAGGGACAATAGAATAGGTACATCAACATCTAATCCAAGGGAAAATAAAGACAAACAAAAACAAAGGACAGGTAATTATGACTAAGAAAGGAAAGAAATAATAATTAAAGAATAAATTAAAATAGTAAGTCTTTTTTAAATAAATTAAAATGTCAATGAAATGAATAGTAATCTAAGGAAATACAAATTTCTAAAATTGACACAAGAAGAGTTTGAATGAGTTGAGAAGACTGAGAACATGTGAAAATTAAAATTTTGAGAAAATTAGTAAATAACTCAAAAGAGCACCCATTCCATATCATTTCATAGGGCAATTTGATAACCCCTAAAGAAACTGGTAACTATGATACTATTAAAACTGTTTTTACACATTTTTAAAACAAAATCTCATTTATTTTTGTCCTACATTGATCATTTTGCATCACTGTAATACCCAAATAAGTCACTTAAAATTTTTAAAAAACTTAGTATTTTCCTTTTCCAGTCATGTTGTAGAAACTGGTAACAGACCTGTCCTGAACTAAATATATGAAAGAAGGGTTTTCAGACATTGGGAAACAGGCCACATAAGACTGTGATCTCTGAAGAAGAAAAACAAATGAAGTGAACTCTATGACTGTCACAACTTTGTGTCTGGTGATACATTCCAAACCACATTGTGGGGATTGGTAAGTCCAAAAGAATATGGTAATCCTACCAAGTTGAGAAAAAAGAGATTCGAGTTCAGAAATGTTGAGATGCCTCAAGTTTTCCAGGCAAATTACCTTTGATGAGGGAGCTACACAGAGGAAGTACTCCAGAAATTTGCCAATGAGTCCTCTTGGGTCTTTGGTTGAATACTAAACTGCTCACACATATGGCAGAACTCCAAAAACTGACTAAGGAGCAATCACTGAGGAAAGTCCTTGAGAAATTCAAGATGGGCCTAGAATATATTACTGCCATAAGGCCAGTGTCCTTTCAAGAATTCTAACGAGATATGTTGTAATAATAGAATTTGAAGATAAAATAAATTAACTCTATAAAATTTGTAAGTTCACAGTGATTCTCAGAAGAAAAAATAAAATTCTCAAAAAAAAAATAGTGAAACAAGATTTTACTAAGATACATAAAGGCCAAGAAAACTCACTTTGTGGAAGAGACAATGTGAAGCCATGAAATACAAAGATATTTGAGCTGAGGAAGGATCTGATGAAATCAGTTCTTTAAAATTTTTATCAAGAAGTGGTATTTAGGATAAATGCATGGACAACGCCAGGAGACCAAGTCTACTCACTCATTCGCTCACTTAGCAAGCACCCAACATTATTGAGCACCCAAATGGGTATGTTAAATGTTCTCTGCAAAGTAGGATGAATGTCCAGCTATAAACATCAGTGGTCAGAAGAAATATAACACAAATTCTGTGAGTTGTCTATGTTTGATCTTTTCATTAACTAAAATTTCTCTTTGTAGTCTGAGTTAATTTGGGACTGGCCTAACAGCTTTAAGTTCTGTATTTATGCTAATTTGCCTAGCTATTTGGAGTCACTGCATTTACAATTAAAAGTTGTGTAATTATTACAAAACTACTCTGTAAATGAAATGAAAAGCAATTTTGTTCCATCCAAAATGTACTTGAAAGATTTGGGGGAGAAAAAACAGATTAAAGGCATACTGCAACTAGATTGGTAGGTGGCCAGACATCGAACTATATAGCCAAGTGAATTGGTTTAATGTTAAATGAATTTGGTAGAACAGAGAGGACTCAACCAGGATGCATAATAATAAATACTGAAACATATTTAAGTTTGGTAATCTGACTGGAGGTTTGACCCCTGGAATGGTGCTTGGAACGTGTCATATTTTTCACTTCAGAACTTTTGAACTCTCAGTAAGAGAAAGCACATCCAGATAAGTTATTTGTCTTGAGTTATTATGAGCATCAATAGCACACATTCCAACCTGCAAGAACTTGCAAATGTTTCTATTTTCTTTAAATCGACTTAAATCTCTTTCTGAGAACCCCATCCTACCAGATGATGGGAAATTTTATCTGAATTTTTATCTGTGTTAAGGGTCAAAGACAGAAAAGTCATGTTTCTAACAGGGTTGACTAAGTGGTGTCCAATGGACTAGATTTAGCTCATTGATGTGTTTTATTGGCCCCAAAAATAGATGGTATAAACAAACAGAATTCATTAGCCATTACAAAGTTTCTGCGTACAGGCCAAAATTAAAATCGGAAGCTCTCATGTAAAGTTTGCATTTTTTTGGCTTCTATTTAAAACTCAGAAGAATTGGCAATGTAGCCTACATTAATTCTTGGCAACAATTGACTGGAGCTGAACAGCACCTGTACCTTTTAGAATGAGTATTTTCTTGTGGCTTGCCACAGTGCCCAATCTCTTCACGATCTTACACCCAACTGTATCAGTCAGGCATTTGATTTTTGCCACTCAAGTCCCCGAGTTTTGGGGGGCAAATGTAAACAGGGCTAGATAACCCAGCACAACAACTATGCAGGTACTCAAGCTACCTTCCATACAGGGACATGAGAACATGGGAATTGTTTTTGAAACTGATATATTATTAAAATACTGATGCAATCATGAGGAATGCCAGAATTACATTGGATTTTCTACCAAAATTATTTTATGGTTTACAGTTTTTGTTTTCAATTAAATGGGGGAAGGAGCAAAGGGCACATCAACAATTTTTCTGTGCTTGGGGCTATAAAGGGCATTTATTACATGGACACTAAACTGGGACTCAAAGTTTCTACCTCGAATTCTCAGTTTTGTCTAGATTCAGAGATTATAGTACCTACAGTTGGAATTACTTAGAGTCCTTTGTCAGAGATCACAAATAAAATTAGCACTGTAGCCTGTGAACTCTTATCTTCTATGGTAAGGATATAAAAATATCCAAGGGCAGATGAGGGGAAGAGAAAAAGGAAGAGCTATGCTTGTTTCTAATTTTGCTCTTCATTAATTGGGATCAAAGTGGAATATACAGACCTGTGCCAAATCCCTTTGAACTTAGCTTGAAGTTACCACCTTTCCTCATATTTTAGTGAGACTAAGTTGTATTTGGTTCATGGCCAGACAGCATAGTTCAATAATGAGTGGTAAGAACTGAGACAAGGTAAAAAACATAAAAGTATAAACTTTAATGATTTTTTTTTTTTTTTTTTGGCATGGGCAGGCTCCAGGAATTGAACGTGGTTCTCCAGCATGGCAGGCAAGAAAAAAATATAAACTTTAAGACTGCTTTTGAAAAAAATGCTCAACACTAGTAAATTTCAAAACATATATAGTTATGAATATAGCAACATATTCCAATATAATTGCCAACAAAAATTGGTGGTGAACTATTTGCCAAGCATTATACAAAACTCTTTATGTATATTATTCCTTTTTAGTCCTCATAGTTATTTTCTGAAAGAGGAACTATTACTAACCCTTTCTCACAAATGAAGAAACAGCAGTAAAGAGTATATGACAGGCAGTACTACAGTGGCTCAGTGGCAGAGTTCTCGCCTGCCATGCTAGAGATCCAGGTTCAATTCCTGGTGCCTGCCCATGTAAAAGAAAAAAAAAGTATATGACACTTAGGATGACACAAAAAATCAGTTGTGGAACAGAAATTAAAAGCCAGATCTGCCTGATTCCAGAGCCTGAGTTCTTCATAGGTATAGCCTACCCTATACTAAAGTATTTAGAGAAGATACCAGAAAAGAAAATATAATTCACATGCAAAATTACAGATGACTGAAGAGAACAGGATGACAAAAGGAAGACATGATACATCATTCCTTTTAATAAACATATTTGTTTATTAAATTCCCATGTTAAAAAAAATTGTCTAGAATAGTCAAATACTTAGAGACAGAGATTAGATTACTGGTTACCAGATGAGAGGGGAATGGGAGTTATTATTTTATGGGTACAGAGTTTCTGTTTGGGGTGATGAAAGAGTTTTGGGAATGGATGGTAGCACAATATTGTGAATAATTAATGTCACTCAGTTGCAGTTAAAATGGGAAATTGTGTTGTGTTTATGTTACCACAGTAAAAATTAGAAAGAAAAAAAAATTGTCATAGCAGGTCCTAAAACAGATTCTAACTATATGCTGTCTATTGATGAACACATAAAAGAAAATGATGCAAAATGATTAAAAGTCAAATGTTAAGGAGAAATATTAGTTGAGTACAAAGAGTTGCTACCACTGCTTTAATATCAGATAATGTACTCTCAAAGTAGCATTGACAAAAAAGAGAACTATTTTCTAAATTATATTTATATATTCATAATAATGTTATATAAACATATTATTAAATGCAGACTTCAAAAACAATAATACTAGAATAAGAGATACCAGGGAAAATGGCATATGCAATATTGATGAGAGAATAGCAGATTCCACCCTACCCCATATCTGATGGGTAAAAAATAAGCAAAGATACAGGGGGTCTGAGAAAAGCACACAGATGAATTTAAAAGATAGTGTACTGGGGGAAAATTGTTACTGCATGCTATGGGCTGTGTTTAACAGGAAAACATCAGCAGTAACACAGCCACAGGAGGGGTAAATAATGGGGGGAGAGACAAGACTTAAGAGGAGGTTTGGATTACCTATTTAGTGAGGGTCTGTTTATTGGTTATCTTTCTCTTGGAAACAATGAAATTATCTGAAATCGAGAGTGCTGATAAACTGTGGACACTGGACATTATATATGATGCCTAATGAATGCAGATGGTTGAAGGATGCACTGAATGAGAACTAGAATGGCAAATGATGGTGTATACATATGATCGTATATTGTGCTGCTACAAAAAGGAACGAAGTCATGAGGCATGCAGCAATGTGAATGAACCTGTGAGACATTTGGTGAGGGAAAATAAGCCAGAAATGAAAGAATAAGTATTACTGGTCTCCTTTAGAAAATGCTTATAAGAAAACAAAGGGGATAGTGCCAAGATGGTGGCTTAGTGAGGTGTGAGATTTTGTTTGCCCTCCAGAACAGCTACTAAATAGCCAGGAACATTTCAGAACAACTCCTGGGGCCACGTCAGTGACTGGACACACAGTGTATCCCAGTCTGGACCAGCTGGACCAGCTGTGAGCCCCCCTAGAACAGTGAGTTCCCCAAGCCATGGTGGCCGGTGCCCCTCCCCCACAGGAATTTACCAGCAGCAGGGGCTGAGCACAACTGAGCTTCAATTGTGCAACTGAGCTTCATTCTAGAAAGGCATGAACAACAAATACTGACTGCTGAAAATAGGCCCCCAGCTCAGCTGAACCTGGTCAAAGCAGAGGTTGCTGATTTTTGCCCTGGTGCCGAGGGGGCAAGGCTGATGGAAAAAGAAAAAAGAAAAAAAGAAACACAGGATTTTTGTATCAGATAGTGCATAATACTTGAAAGAGTCTGGGCTCTTAAGGAAAGGAGGAGGCAGATAGGATCTGAAGGTACACAAAGCAACATACCAACTTATGCTCTTGATTGGCAAACCTGAGGAACAGGGGTCCTGCTCTGAGAAGGATATTTCTCTTTCTTTATTTCTTTCTTTTTTTTTTTTTTGTGGCTGTGTTTCTACAAAGGTTGGGCTGCCTTTGAATACAGCAGCAGGGCTTCTCAGGCTGCAACTGCCCTAAGCATAGGCAGAAAACAGCTTGTTGGAGAGCTTGTCTGGAGCCTGTGCCTTTCCCAGGAGAGGGGTGGGGCCCAGCTCAGGTGGATTCCCTCCCTCAAGGAATTCAGACCCCAGGGTTTGGAAACTTGAAGCAGTTAAAACCAGCCTACAACCTCTCCTCTGTCTCAACCATGCCCCCAGCAAGGAGAGTCTACTGAAGTTAAAGGTACTGCATCACCTTATGCTGGTGGGACCCTCAGGCAGACAAGCACCACATACTGGGCAGGATAGGAAAAACACAGAGTCCAGAGACTTCACAGAAAGTCTTTCAAACTGCTGGGTCCCACCCTCAGGGAAAGGGACACAGGTGACTCTTTCCTCCTGACAGGAGGACAGTTTGGTCTGGGGAAATCTGGCTAGGGTCTATAATTATTAAGTAGACCCTCCTAAGGGTGGGGGAAAAAGGCACCATACAGGCAGGGTAAGGAACAAGAAAATAAGAAATGAAAAAATCTGCTCTGTTAAACAAAACTAAGCTAGTGGTCTAGAATAAGCTGAACTGAATCTCAAAGATCAGATGGACAACAATGTCATCCAGAAGGAAATTGTAGGTAAAAGATGTGAAAACAATCCCCAGAATAAACTAATTAAGGTAATTAAATGCCTATACACCAGCGAAAAATAATGAATCACACTAGAAAAATTGAAGATATGGCCCAGTCAAAGGAAAAAAACAATTCAAATGAGATATAGGAGTTGAAACAATTAATTCAGAATGTTCAAACGGACATGGAAAATCTCATCAAAAATCAAATCAATGAATTAAGGGAGAATATAAAGGAGGCAAGGAATGAACAAAAAGAAGGAATCAAAAGTATGAAAAAAACATCGCATAACTTATGGGAATGAAAGGCACAGTAGAAGAGATGAAAAAAAAATGGAAACCTATGATGTCAGATTTCAAGAGGCAGACAATAGGATTAATGAAGTGGAGGATGAAACATCTGAAATCTGACAAGCAAAAGAAAATATAGGGAAAAGAATGGGAAAATATGAGCAGAGACTCAGGGAATAGAATGACAACATGAAACACATGAATATACATGTTGTGGGTGTCCCAGAAGGAGAAGAGAAGGGAAAAGGAGGAGAAAAAGTAATGGAGGAAACTATCACTGAGATTTTCCCAACTCTTATGAAAGACTTAAAATTACAGGTCCAGGAAGTGCAGCAAACTCCAAAGAGAATACATCCAAATAAATGTACTCTAAGACACTTACTAATCAGAATGTCAGAGGTCAAAGAGAAAGAGAGAATCTTGAAAGCAGCAAGACAAAAGCAATCCATCACATACAAGGGAAGCCCACCAAGACTATGCATGGATTTCTCAGCATTGACCATGGAGGCGAGAAGACAGTGGGATGATATATTTAAAATTACTAAAAGAGAAAACTGTCAACTAAGAATTCTATATCCAGCAAAATTGTCCTTCAAAAATGAGGGAGAAATTAAAACATTTTCAGACAAAAAAATCGTGAGAGAATTTGTGACCAAGAGACCGGCTCTGCAAGAAACATGAAAGGGAGGACTAGAGACAGACACAAAAAGACAGGAGAGAGAGGTGTGCAGAAGAGTGTAGTAATGAAGACTATCACTAAAGGTAAAAAGAAGAAAAATTAGATATGACATATAAAATCCGAAAGGCAAAATGACAGAAGAAAGTACTGCCCATACAGTGGTAACACTAAATGTTAATGGATTGAACTCCCCAAACAAAAGACATAGACTAGCAGAATGGATTAAAAAAACAGACTCATCTATATGCTGTCTACAGGAAACACATCTGAGACCCAAGGATAAATATAGGTTGAAAAGAAAGGTTGGGAAAGGCTATTTCATGCAAATAACAATCAGAAAAGATCAGGAGTAGCTATACTAATGTCCAACAAATTAGACTTCAAATGTAAAACAGTTAAAAGAGACAAAGAAGGACACTACGTATTAATAAAAGGAACAATTGAACAAGAAGACATAACAATCATGAATATTTATGCACCAAGCCAGAATGCTCCAAAATACATGAGGCAAACACTGAAAAGAAAAATAGACACATCTACCATAATAGTTGGAGACTTCAATTCTCCACTCTCATCAATGGACAGACTATCTAGGCAGAGGATTAAAAAAGAAACAGAGAATTTGAATAATACAATAAATGAGCTAGACTTAACAAACATTTATTGAACATTACACCCCACAAGAGCAGGATACACCTTTTTCTCAAGTGCTCATGGATCATTCTCAAGGACAGACAATATGCTGTGACACAAAACAAGTCTTAATAAATATAAAAAGATTGAAATCATACAAAACACTTTCTCACATCATAAAGGAATGAAGCTGGAAATCAATAATAGGTAGAGTGCCATAAAATGCACAAATATATGGAGGCTCAACAACACACTTTTAAAGAACCAGTGGGTCAAGGAAGAAATCACAAGAGAAATCAGTAAATATCGCGTGGTTAATGAAAATGAAAACACAACATATCAAAATTTATAGGATGCAGCAAAGGCAGTGCTATAAGGGAAATTTATTGCCCTAAAAGCCTACATCAAAAAAGAAGAAAGGGCAAAAATCAAGGAATTAACTGTCCACTTGGAAGAATTAGAGAAAGAACCACAAACTAACCCCAAAGCAAGCAAAAGGAAAGAAATAATGAAGATTAGAGCAGAAATAAATGAAATTGAGAATATGAAAACAATCAAGAAAATCAACAAAACCAGAAGCTTTTTCTATGAGAAAATCAATAAGATTGATGGACCCTTACTGAGGTTAACAAAAAGAAGAAGAGAGAAGATGCAAATAAATAAAATCAGAAATAAAAGAGGAAACATAACCACTGACCCCACAGAAATAAAGGAAGTAATGAGAGGATACTATGAAAAACGTTATGCTAATAAAGTAGACAATGTAGATGAAATAGACAACTTCCGAGAAAGGCATGAACAACAAATACTGACTCGAGAAGAAACAGATGACCTCAACAAATCAATCACAAGTAAAGAAATTGAATTAGTCATTAAGAAGCTCCCCATAAAGAAGAATCCAGGACCAGAAGGCTTCATATGTGAATTCTACCAAACATTCACATCCTGCTCAAACTCTTCAAAAAAACTGAATAGGAGAGAAAGCTACCTAGCTCATTCTACAAAGCCAACATCACCCTCAAACGAAAGCCAGACAAAGATATTACAAAAAAAAAAATCATAGATCAATCTCTAATGAATATAGATGCAAAAATCCTCAACAAAATTCTAGCAAATTGAATCCAGCAGCGATTAAAAGAATTATACACCATGACCAGGTAAGATTCATCCCAGATATGCAAGGATGGTTCAACAGAAGAAAATCAATTAAAGTAATACACCATATCAACAAATCAAAGCAGAAAAAACACATGATCATCTCGATTGATGCAGAAAAGGCATTTGACATAATTCAACATTCTTTCCTGTTGAAAACACTTCAAAGGATAGGAATAGAAGGGAACTTCTTCAAAATGATAAAGGTAATATATGAAAAACCCACAGCTAGCATCATTCTCAATGGGGAAAAACTGAAAACTTTCCCCCTAAGATCAGGAACAAGACAAGGATGTCCACTATCATCACTGTTACTCAACATCTGTTGGAAGTTCTAGCCAGAGCAATTATATGAGAAAAAGAAATACAAGTCATCAAAATTGGAAAGGAAGAAGTAAAACTCTCACTGTGTGCAAATTATATACTATATGTCAAAAACCTTGAAAAATCCACAGCAAAACTACTAGAGCTAATAAATGAGAACAGCAAAGTGGCAGGTTACAAGATCAACACTCAAAAATCTGTAGTGTTTCTATACACTAGTGATGAACAATTTAAGGGGGAAATCAGGAAAAAAAATCCATTTACAATTGCAACCAAAAGCATACAATATTTAGGAATAAATTTAACTAAAAAGACAAAAAACCTATACAAAAAAAACTACAAGAAATTGTTAAAAGAAATCACAGAAGACCTAAATAGATGGAAGGGCATACCATGTTCATGGATTTGAAGACTAAATATAGTTAAGATGTCAATTCCACCTAGTAGAATTCAATTCAATACCATTCAATGCAATACCAATTAAAATCCCCAACACTTACTTTTCAGAAATAGAAAAACCAATAACCAAATTTATCTGGATGGGCAGGGAGCCCTGAATAGCTAAAAATATCTTGAGAAAGAAAATGAAGTCTGAGGTCTCATGCTATCTGACTTTAAGGCACACTATGAAGCTACAGTGGTCAAAACAGCATGGTATTAGCATAGAGACAGATATACTGACCAACGGAATAGCATAGAGTGTTCAAATATAGAACCTCTCATCTGTGGACAATTGATCTTTGATAAGGCAGTCAAGCCAACTCACCTTGGACAGAACAGTCTCTTCAATAAATGGTGCCTAGAGAACAGGATATCCACATGCAAAACAATGAAAGAGGATTCATATCGTACACCCTATACAAAAATTAACTCAAAATGGATCAAAGACCTAAACATTAGATTTAAGACCATAAAACTTTTAGAAGAAAATATAGGGAGGTATCTTATAAATCGAGGTGGTTTCTTACACCTTACACCCAAAGCATGAGCATTGAAGAAAGAAAGAAAGAAATTGGGAACTCCTCAAAATTAAACACTTTTGTGCATCAAAGAACTTCATCAAGAAAGTAAAAAGATAGCCTACACAATGGGAGACAATATTTGGAAATGATACATCAGATAAAGATCTAGTATCCAGAATATATAAAGAGACTGTTTAACTCAACAAAATAAGCAGACAACCCAATTACAAAATAGGCAAAAGACTTGAATCGACACTTCTCAGAAGAGGAAATACAAATGGCCAAAAGGCCCATGAAAAGATGCTCAACTTCCTCTCTATTAGGGAAATGCAAATCAAAACCACAATGAGATATCATCTCACACCCACCAGAGTGGCCATTATCAATAAAACAGAAAATAACAAGTGCTAGAGAGGATGTGCAGAAAGAGGCAAACATCCATTTTTGGTGGGAATGTCAAATGGTACAACCACTGTGTAAGGCAGTTTGGCAGTTCCTCAGGAAGCTAAATATAGAATTGCCATATGACCCCACAATACCATTGTTAGGTATCTACTCAGAGGACATGAGGGCAAGGATACCAACGGACACTTGCGCACCAATATTTATAGCAGAATGATTTACAATTGCAAAGAGATGGAAACAGCCAAAATGTCCATCAACAGACGAGTGACTAAACAAACTGTGGTATGTACATACAATGGAATATTATGCAGCCGTAAGACAGAATAAAGTTATGAAGTATGCAACAACATGGATGGACTGTAAGGACATTATGCTGAGTGAGATTAGCCAGAAACAAAAGGAAAAATACTGTATGGTCTCACTTATATGAAGTAACATTAGTGAATGAACTTGGAGAATTTCATTGGTAACAGAGCCCATCAGGAGGTAGAAATAGGGTAGTATTGGGTAATTGGAGCTGAAGGGATACAGATTGTGCAACAGGACTGATTGTAAAAACTCAGAAATGGATAGCACAATACTACCTAAGTGTAATACAATTATGTTAAAATGCCGAATGAAGCTGAATGTGAGAATGGTAGAGGGAGGAGGTGTGGGGGCACAAATTAAATCAGAAAGAAAGATAGATGATAAAGACTGAGATGGTATAATCTAGGAATGACTAGAGTGTATAATAATAGTGACTAAATTTAGAAATTTTAAAAATGTTTTTGCATGAGGAAGAACAAAGGAATGTCATTACTGCAGGGTGTTGAAAATAGATGGTAATTAATATTTTAAAATTTTAACTTATGTGTGAGACGAAAGCAAAAACTGTTCATTTGGTACAAAGTTTATATTTTGTCTAGTGCATTTCCTAATATAACTTATGTGGACAGCTTAATTAAACACCATAAGCACATGGAACCTTGAGTAGGGCATGAGATTTTGTTGGTTTGTCCAGAGTGATGCCCTGATAAATCCCAGAGTGATTTGAACAGTGAAAAAAAAGTATTTTCAAAGTCCCCTTGGGGGAATGGTGAGTAAGGGGGGAAACTCAACTTCCCCAAGTTGAATTCTTGATATTCTCACAAGCAGTGGGGACAACCAAAGCAATAGGCTGAGCCCCTAATCTTGGGGTTTGTTCATATGACATTTAACCCCACAAATGATAGGTCAAGCCTATTTAAAACTAGACCTAAGAGTCACCCCCAAGAGAACCTCTTTTCTTGCTCAGATGTAGCCTCTCTCTCCAGCCAACACAACAAGCAAACTCACTGCTCTCCCCCTGTCTACATGGGACATGATTCCCAGGGGTGTGGACCTTCCTGGCAATATGGGACAGAAATTCTAGAATGAGCTGAGATGCAGCATCAAGGAATTGAGAAAAACTTCTCGACCACAAGGGGGAAGAGTGAAATGAGACAAAATAAATTGTCAATGCCTGAGAAATTCCAAATAGAGTCGAGAGGTTATCCTGGAGGTTATTCTTATACATTAAATAGTTATCACCTTGTTAGTCAAGATATGATGGAGAGGCTGGAGGGAACTGCCTGAAAATGTAGAACTGTTTTCCAGTAGCCATGTTTTTTGAAGATGATTGTATAATGATATAGCTTTCACATTGTGACTGTGTGACTGTGAAAACCTTGTGTCTGATGCTTTAACAAATGGAATAAAAATAAAAAAAAAATAGGGGGAACAAATGTTAAAATAAATTTAGATTGAAATGCTAGTGAACAATGAAAGGGAAGGGTAAGGGGTATGGTATGTATGAGTTCTTTTCTGTTGTCTTTTCATTTCTTTTTCTGAATTGATGCAAATGATCTAAGAAATGATCATGATGATGAATATGCAACTATGTGATGATATGAATTACTGATTGTATATGTAGAATGAAATGATCATAATTAAAAGAATTAAAAATTGAAAAAAAAACAGGGGCCTAGATTGTAAGCTCTTATAGCAGACTCATTTAGTCTTGAGTGGTAATTATTATTTCTGGGTTTTGAGAGGCTGCTCTATATATCTATAACGTGGTATTTAGAGATAAGAATGAAGCCAATCAGGTAGAGATTAAGGTAATTCAGAACACAGAATTAAGGAAGACATTGCCTATATTTTAGAACCCCACCTACTCTTTGAGAGCAAAGGAAGAAAATTTTATTTTTTCCAGAACCTAAATTTTCTGTAGTACATAATTTAACTCAACCTATCTGTAAAGCTCATTTGAACAACTGAAACACAGGGAGCCCCAAAATAAGAATGAGGGCCTTTAATCCTGTATAGTTTAATACAATGCCTGGATACATTCTAGAATATAGTAAGCAGATAATCAGAAAGTATTGGCAAAGTTCCTTGAGGGATGGGAGGAAAAGTATGGAACCTTTAAACTTACCATTAGGGATTCCCCTGATACTGTGTCAAAGATTAGGGACACCCAAATCAATAGGCCAAGCCCTTGATCTTGAGGCTTACTCTTGTGAAGCTTATGTAGGTAGTGAAGAAGCTTAGTGTTCCTCTAAGTATACCTAAGAGTTATTCTGGAGGACCCCTTTTTTACTTAGATGTGGCCTTGTTCTCTCTAAGCCAAGTCTATAAGTGAAATCATTGCCCTCCCCCGACATCCAGGGTGAAAGCCTCCCTGGAGGCATGGGAGATGACTTCCAGGGTTGAGTCCAGCTCTGTCACTGTGGGACCAACAATTCCATTCTGACCAAAAGGGGGAAAAGAAGTGTAACTAATAAAGTGTCAGTGGCTGAGAGAGTTCAAATAGAGTTGAGAGGCTACTCTGGAGGGCACTCTTATGCAAGCTTCAGTTAGGCATTGCTACTTATCATAACTTGCCAAACACCAAGCAAAACCATTCCAGCCAATCCTAAAGAACACTTGGGGCAATATATAAGATTCTACAAAGGTTCCATGTAAAGGGTAACTTTCCAGAAAGCTACAACCTCCAGATGGGTCCTTGGACCAAATAAGTCCTGGGACCTAGAGGGCCCAGCCTCTCCAGAACATCATCTAGTTCCATCTCCCTACCCCATATTATATTGACAGCCCCTTCCAACATGAAAACGTTAGAATGGCCATAGTACAAATACCCCTAAAGAGTGGACTAGAAAGACCAAAGGCGATGGTGGAGTTATACAGAGAAGGTAGGGTTTAACAAATGAGTGATTGCTGAATCATTAAATTGATATTTCTTTTAGTCTCCAGTGTCTTAGAGCAGCCAGAAGTAAAAACCTAAAATGGTGAAGTTGTAGCCCATACCGAACTCTGAAATCTATTCTACAACTAATTGTGGTGCTGTGCTTTGAAATTTATTGCTTTTTGTTTTGTATATATGTTATTTTTCACAAAAAAAGAAAAAAAATTCAATTATGATGATAAAAAAAATGTTTATTCCTTCTAGCCTCCTATATTCGGGAACAGCTAGAAGGAAAAATCTGAGTTGATGGTATGGTAGCCCATGACTAACTCGGGGATCTGTCCTGTAACTACTTGTTGAAGACTGCTTTGAAAACGATTGCTTTTTTCTTTCTCTGCTTTGTATATATATATGCTATATTATAAAATAAAGAAAGTTAAGGGGAAAAAAGTGAAAGGAGGCACCCTCTAGACCTCTACTCTGCCTCTCACTGCTCAAGGAAGGTTATGGCAATTCAGGGTGGCCAATCTGTCTTCAAGGACATGGTGATCAGATTGTGGCACCATTAGAAGATGGGTTGATTCAAAGATAGATAGATAGCTGAAAGTGGTGAAAAATAAAAAATCAAATGGACAGTCACAATTATTATTAGCTCATTGATTGAGAGTTATTCAGTTGCAACTGTCTTAGACAATCAAAATTACAAGGTTTGGATTTTCTTCAACTTTATCTTCCCATTTTATCGAAATTCTTTGGTTTCACATTCCTGTTAGTTTCTAGTTGTCCTTTCTTGTTTGTTTTTCAAAGCATTTTGTTTGTTTTACACTTTATTTTCTTTCTTGAATGATCTGTTTCCTCTGGGACTTTTTTCCTTGTATATCTTGGTCTAGCTCTTTCATATTGCTGTATATTTCTCACATATGTTGATCCTTTATAGTTCCTTCATAATTTAGAATTAAAGACTTGATGGATCATTTCATGTAGCTCATATGGTTCTCTCCTCCTGCTATATAATATGCAGACTTCCTGTCTTTCTATATTGAAATGGCACGTCAACTAGCATGCTGCTTTTAATGGTTAGCAACCATGTCAAACCCATCGTCTTGCTAATTTTATGTCTTCAAATTATTTAGTTTCTCTGAAATGAGGCTCATTCTTTTCTTTTTTCTGAAAAAAGTGAGAGAGGTAAGAGAGTGGGGAGTAGACTGGCACAACTGTTCTGTATTTTCAGGCCTCTTCTCATGCCCACTGTGTGTGTGTAGACTGGTTCAACTCCCAGTCAAGCTGCTTCCCCATTGTACTATAGTTTGGGCTTCATTTTGGCCATCTGTCAAACTTCTGTCAAACTTTGTCTTCCAGAATTCTGCTGAAATTTCCTACCTGCTGATGAATTATCTTATTATCTTCACTCATATAATGTTTATGTAACTTTTCATGTATCAATAATGCTATTTCAGTGGGGTCTCATAAGGGATGTGTTAGTTAGATTCAGTTGTCAACTTGGCCAGGTGAGCATACCTAGTCTTGTTGCTGTGGACATAAGCCAACAGTACGTGAACCTCATCTGTTGCCAATTACATCTGCAGTCAGCTAGGAGGCGTGTCTGCTGCAATGAGTGATGTTTGACTTAATTGGCTGGTGCTTAAATGAGAGATTGCAACGTAGCACTGCTAAGCAGCTCAGCATTCCTCATCTCAACACTAGCAGCTCAGCCCAGGCCCTTGGAGATGCAGAAAGAAGTCACCCTGGGGAAAGTTGTTAGAACCCAGGGGCCTGGAGAGAAGACCAGCAGAGACCATCCTTTGCCTTCCACATAAGAAAGAACCTCAGTGGAAAGTTAGCTCTCTTTCCTCTGAAGAACCAACAAAATAAATCCCCTTTTATTAAAAGCCAATCCGTCTCTGGTGTGTTGCATTCCGGCAGCTAGCAAACTAGAACAAGGGATATAAGGCAAATACATATGCTCAGGGTATTATCTAAGGCATTTTTTGTAGTGCTATATTTATAACATAAAAGGGCAGACTTTACAGTTTTAAAACCATGATACACAGCATGAAGTCCCACTTAAAGATGATTTATGAAAGGAATACTATAGCATTTAGAAGGAAGGCATCAACATTGCAGAATACTTTTGTAGACAAGCTGATGTAATGTGAGTGGATTTTTATTCAACAAAATAATCAGAAAAGACTGAAAGAGAGCTCTTTGATGCCAAACTGGGAAAGGGTTGAAAGGTAAATTGCAGAGTCCTTAATAATGAGACATTTTTGGTACAAACTAATAGAATGACTAATAGTGTGTGCTGATTAAATAAATCTTCAGATGAGGTAAAACTAGAAGGCTAAGATATTTAATTGAATCAGGATTTTTAAAATGTCATGACTTGGAACAATGGGCTTAATCTAAGAGAAAAAGTTTAATAACGATAAGTGTAGCCCCCGGAACACGGCCCAAGAAACCAACTGCACAAAAGTAGTTTAAGAGCAACAGGTGTGATGACATAGATGTTAAAAATAGCAAATGGAATTTGAAGTTATCTAATTAGAACCCTAAAAAAGGCCTGTATAGGTCTGTTCCTCTCTGAGTTAGTCAGTCCTTATCTGCAGTGTAGTATTTAGTTCTTGGAGCCACTATATAGGAGAAAAATTATACTGTGGAGCAGATTGGAGACACTCGTTTGGCTAGTGAAATGATCATGGGAAGAATGAATAAAAGAAATGAATGAAGTATAGCTGTTTATGTTGAGTAGAGAATATGAAAGTACAAAAAAATTTTTTTGAGAGATTTTATCGTGAAAGAGAAGTTAGACCTACACAATGTGGCTCTGGAATACAAAACTGAAACAACTGGGTGAAAGTTCTAGGGAAGCAGATTTTAGCTCAATTTAAGATAGAACTTAAAAGCCATCAGAGCTGAAATAAATTGGGTTCTTTGAGAGGAGTGATTTCCCCTTTCCTGGTGCTGTTAAGGCAGAACTGGACAATGCCCCGACAAAATTTGCATAGCAACTAAGCATTGGCTTAGGCTTAAATTCTTTTCAATTCTGAGGTTTTATGAGATATGAGTGGTAAGGGGGAATATATAGGTTTGACGGTTATGTTAAAAAAATCAGTCAACTCAGCTGTTTCAAAATCAATCACTGCTCTATAAATCACGGCCTTGTTTTCAGCAATATTTCCTAGGATATGTACCATAAGCTTCTATTTCATTTCTCAAATCCCTTACAAGGAAAGAAAAAAGAAAAGGAAATGGTATTTTATCTGTTTTGTTATTCTGATGTTACAAAAATTGAAGATGCTTAGACTTCTGATTGAACAATTTTCTTAATTGTTAGCTAAACTTTCACTATTATCTGTGAATTTCAAGTATTCATTCCATGTCTGTCTTTAATATCATAGATTATCAAGAATTATCTGGATGTGCCAAGGGCTCAACTACTTCTTTTAAAAATTATGTTAAGATTTTTATTTTATTTTTTATTTTTCACATGGGCAGGCACTGGGAATCCAACCTGGGTCTCCGGCATGGCAGGTGAGAACTCTGCCTGCTGAGCCACCATGGCCCACCCTAATGTTGAGATTTAAAAAGAGTATTTAACTGTTGCCCAAGCTCATGGCTATATGATAACTTCTGGAGCTATAGAAACATGTTCAGTTTGTAAAAATGCTAATAATTAAGCATTTTAATTAATTAAAATGATTAAGTGTACTATTGGCAGATTTATAGTTTGAAGAATAATCTCTAAAAAGCTAGTTTCACAAAAAAATTTACAAAATTATTCTAGTGTTACTAGTTTAAAAGACCTAGGAACACAACTAACAAAAAAGGTCACCATCCCTAATTCACTACATGTCCTTACCTCTTCTTATGCAGGTTAAATTTCATGGTCAGCTTCTATTATCTTTTCCAAGCATATCATCCTCAATACCTATGTTCTTTTCTTCCTTTGTGGCTCCTGCTTGATGAAACATTGAGTAGGTCCAATGCTCTGCCTACTCTGTGTTTCTACCCATGTAGATGAATATGCCTATGGAAAAACACACAATGATTCAGACTATTCTCCCTTCAAATTCACAGCTACTATTCTCAAATAGGCCCTTAATTCTGCATGATATTAATACCATATTCTCCTGGTACATTCATTTCTGTATTCTCATTGACACCCAATTTATATCTTCTCCCTTAGACTCAACCTTCTTAACACTGCCTCCTAGATCCTCAAACTGCACTGCTTCCTATTTCCCTGAGAAATAGGAAAATGTCTACACTAGCCTACCACCAACCACATCTACCTATCAAACTGCATCTCTGCTGTACACTCTGCTACTCTCTGCTTATTATGGATGAACTATTTTTATGCCTAGCAAAGGCCAGCCCTGCTAGCCTGGAACACTTTCCCAGATATCTGCATGACTTCTTATGTCACCTCTTTCAGGTCTATACTTCAATATCAATTTATCAGTGAGTCTGTTTTATTTAAAACTGCACCCTCCACCCGCACCTTCCAGTCTCCATATTTGTTCTCTTTAGCACTTATCACCAAGCAGTACATCATATATTTAACTTGCTATTTTGTTAAATGCCCATCTCCACACAGAAGGACCAACTTCAGAAAGATATCAGTTCTCCCTAATTTAAGTTGGTATACTTAGTAGGATGGCAATAAAAGTAACTAGATATCTATGGTACTATGCCAGTAAATTCTAAAGTTTCACATAGAAAAAAAAATTCAAAAAATAATTGTCAAAAATTCTCTGAAATTTGAGAGCAAAAAGGGGAAACTAACCATACCTTTCTAATAAGTAGATCATTAGATGATTAAAATAGTGTGGTACAGGTATATTAATAGACAAGTCAATGGAACAGAATAAGCAGCATAAAAGAATTTAACATATCAGAGGGGGTGTATCTCAAATTATTGGGGGAAAATATGTCCTCTTCAGTAAATGATTTGGGGACAATTCAGTAGCCATTGGGGGAAAAGTCAAATCCAAAGTATTTGTAAATTTATGGCAATTCCAATGAAAATCCCCAAAGATAACTTTGTTGGTTTTTGAACCTTGTAAATCACTTCTAAATTCCCACTAGGAAATGAGATGCATTAGAGTTTCCAAGAAATTTTGAAAAATAAGACTATAAATAGGGGAGTTGATACTACCAGGTATTAAAACTTAATATAAATTGATGTTAATAAAAAATTATGGCCTTGACCCATGAATAAGCAAATTTACCTACATTCATGTCCATCCCTTCCTAGAACATAATGGGTTCTTCATACATGTTTGTTGGAGATAGAATATAATTTTCAAGTCAGTAAATTAAATTTGCTCACTGATGCATTATTTACATTTGTGGAAACAATGCAATCTCCATCATCAGAACAATGATTTATTAAATTACACACACACACAAACATACACACTCAAAAACACATGGGTGAATCTCATAAGCTAACGATAAATTGAAATATTTTATTCCAGTTATATGAAGTTCAAAATATTGCAAAAATAAAAATAAATTTTATAGGCACATATATATGTAATAAATATATAGGACAAAAGCAAGGGGCTGCTACCTTTAGAGAGGCTTGCTAGCAAGGTTGTCCTTTGACTAGTATCAGGGAACATGCAGAAAGGAGAGGACATCACCATGTGAAGGGAAGTCCAAGGAACCCAAAGATTGCTGGCCAACCAAAAACACTACTGACCTCAGGAGTAAATAGGCATTTTAGCCTGTGAAACTATGAGGCAATAAATACCTGTTATGAAGCCAACCTATCTTGTGGCTGGCACATTAAGACATCCACTTGATCATATGTATTGTCTTTTCTTATTTTCCTAGATTCAATTTCCAATTTAAAAAAGTATCTGTGAGGCTGGGGCCAAAGTGGAGGCTTAGTGAGGAATGGGACTTAGTCCATCCTCCAGAGCACCTACTAAACAGCCAAGAATTGAACAGAATGTGGCTGGGGCCACATCAGTGACCAGACACACAGAGTACCCCAGTCTGGTCCACCTGGACTGGCTGCAAACCCACCCAGAACCATGAGTTCCCCAAGCCATGACAGCCAGCACCCCTCCCCCACAGGCTGCTTCCCAGAGGGGAAAGGAAAGAGACTTGACCAGCAGCAGGGGCTAGGTGCAACCAAACTGCAATTGTGGAATTAATTAACAAATTCTGACTCCTAAAAATAGGCCCTCAGCTCAGCTTAACCTTGAGTAAAAGTGGAGGTAGTGCAGAGCAGGCAGAGCTGATGGAAAAACAAAAAAGGAAAAAAAAAAACAGGTTTTTTGGATTGTATAGCACATAACACTTGAAAGGGTCTGGGACTTGAAGGAAAGGAGAGGGCACATAGGACATGGAGATACACAGAGCAACATATCAACTTGAGGTCTTGATTGGCAAACCCAAGGAACAGGGGTCCTACTTTGAAAAGGATTTTTCTTTTTGTGTGTGTGTGGCTGTGTTTTTACACATTGACTACTCTTTGGATATAGCCTCAGGGCTTCTAAAGCTCCAACTGCCCCAGGCATGGGCAGAATTGAGCTTGTTTGAGTGTATATCTGGAGCCTGTGTCTTCCACAGGAGAGAGGTGGGACCCAGCTCAGATGGGATCCCTCCCTCAAGGAATTCAGACCCCAGGGTCTGGAAAAGTAAAGCAATTAAAGCCATCCTACAACCTCTCCTCTGTCTCAATGATGCCCCCATCAGGAAGAGTCTGCTGAAGTTAAAGGTACCACATAACCTTATGATGGTGAGACCCACAGGAAGAAAAGCACCACATACAGGGCAGGATAGGAAAAATGCAGACTCCAGAGGCTTCATAGGAAAGCTTTCAACCTGCTGGGTCTCACCCTCAAAGAAAACCAACACAGGTGACTCTTTCCTCCTGATAGGCCAATTTGATCTGGGAAAACCTGGCTGGGGACTATAATACCTAAGTAGACCCTCCTAAGGGCAGGGGGAAGGGGGAAGGCACCATGCAGGCAGGGCAAGAAACAAGAACTGAAAAATTCTGATCTAAACAAAACCTAAGCTAGAGGTCTAGAACAAACTGAACTTAATGTCCAAGAACAGATAGACAACAAAGATATCCAGCAAGAAAATCCTAGGTTAAAAAAAGTGAAAACAATCTCCAGAATAAAGTAATCACAGGAATTAAATGCCTAGATGCCAGCAAAAAAATAACAAATCATACTAGGAAAATTGAAGCTATGGCCCAGTCAAAGGAACAAAACAAGAATTCAAATGAGATACAGGAGTCGAAACAATTAATTCAAAATGTTCAAACAGACTTGGAAAACCTCATCAAAAATCAAATCAATGAATTGAGGGAGGATATAAAGAAGGTAAGGAATGAACAAAAAGAAGAAATCAAAAGTATGAAAAAACATCGCAGAACTTATGGGAATGAAAAGTACAGTACAAGAGATGAGAAAAAACAATGGAAACTACAATGTCAGATTTCAAGAGGTAGAATATAGGATTAGTGAACTGGAGGATGGGACATCTGAAATCCAACAAGCAAAAGAAAATACAGGGAAAAGAATGGAAAGATATGAGCAGGGAATTGAATGACAACATGAAGTGCATGAATATATGTGTTGTGGGTGTCCAGAAGGAAAAGAGAGGGAAAAGGAGGAGAAAAATGAAATGTAGGAAACTACCACTGAAAATTTCCCAACTCTTATGAAAGACTTAAAATTACAGATCCAAGAAGTACAGCATACCCCAAACAGAACTGATCCAAATACATGAACTCCAAGACACTCACTAATCAGAATGTCAGAGGTCAAAGAGAAAGAGAGAATCTTGAACAGCAAGAGAAGAGCAGTCCATCACATACAAGGGAATCCCAATAAGACTATGTGTAGATGTCTTAGCAGAAACTATGGAAGTGAGAAGACAGTGGGATGATATATTTAAGTTACTAAAAGAGAAAAACTGCCAACTAAGAATTCTATATCCAGTAAAATTGTCCTTCAAAAATGAGGGAGAAATTAAAACATTTTCAGACAAAAAATCACTGAGAGAATTTGTGACCAAGAGACTGGCTATGCAAGAAATACTAAAGGGAGCACTAGAGACAGATACAAAAATCCAGGAGAGAGTAGAAATGAAGACCATCACTAAGGTAAAAAGAAGAAAAATTAGATACAACATATAAAACCCAAAAGGCAAAATCGCAGAAGAAAGTACTGCCCATACAGTGGTAATGCTAAATGTTAATGGATTGAACTCCCCAATCAAAAGACAGACTGTCAAAATGGGTTAAAAAACAGGATCCATCTATATGCTGTCTATGGGAAATGCATCTCAGTCAAGGATAAACGTAGGTGGAAAGTGAAAGGTTGGGAAAGGGTATTTCATGCAAATAACAATCAGAAAAGACCAGGAGTAGCTATACTAAGATCCAACAAATTAGACTTCAAATATAAAACAGTTAAAAGAGACAAAGAAGGACACTATGTACTAATAAAAGGAACAATTCAACAAGAAGACATAACAATCATGAATATTTATGCATCAAGCCAGAATGCTCCAAAACACATGGGGCAAACACTGAAAAGAGAAATAGACACATCTACCATAACAGTTGGAGACTTCAATTCTCCACTCTCATCAATGGACAGAACATCTAGGCAGAACAATACAATAAATGAGCTAGACTTAACAGACATTTATAGAACATTACACTCCACAATAGTAGGATACACCTTTTTCTCAAGTGCTCATGCATCATTCTCAAGGACAGACCATATGCTGTGACACAAAGAAAATCTCAATAAATATAAAAAGAATGAAATCACAAAAACACTTTCTCACATCATTAAGGAATGAAGCTGGAAATCAATAACAGGCAGAGTGCCAGAAAATGCACAAATATATGGAGGCTCAACAACACACTTTTAAACAACCAGTGGGTCAAGGAAGAAATTATAAGAGAAATCAGTAAATATCTCGAGGCTAATGAAAATGAAAACACAACATATCAAAATGTATGGGATGCAGCAAAGGCAGTGCTACAAGGGAAATTTATTGCCCTAAATGCCTATATGAAAAAAGAAGAAAGGGCAAAAATCGAGGAATTAACTGTTCAATTAGAACTAGAGAAAGAATAGTAAACTAACCCCAAAGCAGACAATAGAAAAGAAATAATGAAGAGTAGAGTAGAAATAAATGAAATTGAGTACATGAAAACAATCAAGAAAATCAGCAAAACCAGAAGCTGATTCTATGAGAAAATCAATAAGATTAATGGACCCTTAGTGAGGTTAACAAAAAGAAGAAAGAGGATGCAAATAAATAAAATCTGAAATGGAAGAGGAGGCATAACCACTGACCCCAAAGAAATAAAGGAGGTAATGAGAGGATACTACAAACAACTTTAGGCTAATAAAGTAGAAAATAAAGATGAAATGGACAACTTCCTAGAAAGGCATGAACAACCAACATTGACTCGAGAAGAAATAAATGACCTCAACAAACCAATCACAATAAAGAAATTGAATCAGTCATTAAGAAGCTCCCCAAAAAGAAAAGCCCAGGACCAGATGGCTTCACATGTGAATTCTACCAAACATTCAAGAAAGAATTAGTACCAATCCTGCTCAAACTCAAAAAATTGAAGAGGAGGGAAGGCTACCTAACTCATTCTATGAAGCTAACATCACCCTCATACCAAAGCCAGACAAAGATATTACAAGAAAAGAAAACTACAGACCAATCGCTCTAATGAATATGGATGCAAAAATCCTCCACAAAATTCTTGCAAATTGAATCCAGCAGCATCTTAAAAGAAGTATACACTGTGAATCTGGCAAGTAGGATTCATCCCAGATATGCAGGGATGGTTCAGCATAAGAAAATCAATTTATGTAATACACCATATCAACAAATCAAAGCAGAAAACCTCATGATCATCTCGATTGATGTAGAAAAGGCATTTGACAAAAGTCAACATCCTTTCTTTTTGAAAACACTTTAAAGGATAGGAATAGAAGGGAACTTCCTCAACACAATAAAGGAAATATACAAAAAACCCACAGCAAACATCATCCTCAATGCGGAAAAACTGAAAACTTCCCCCCTAAGATCAGAAATAAGACAAGGATGTTCACTATCACCATTGTTACTCAACATTTTGTTGGAAGTTCTAGCAAGAGCAATTAGACAAGAAAAAGAAATACAAGGCATCAAAATTGGAAAGGAAGAAGTAAAACTCTCACTGTTTGCAGATAATATACTATATGTCAAAAACCCTGAAAAATCCACAGCAAAACTACTAGAGCTAATAAATGAGTACAGGAAAGTGGCAGGTTACAAGATCAACACTCAAAAATCTGTAGTGTTTCTATACACTAGAAATGAACCATTTGAGGGGGAACTCAAGAAAAAAGTTTACAATTTTATAATTTACAATTTACAATTCCAGCCAAAAGAATAAAATATTTAGGAATAAATTTAACTAAAGATACAAAAGACCTATACAAATAAAACTACAAGAAATTGCTAACATATATTCCAGAAGACCTACCCTGGATAAAAGGAGTTGCAGACATAAGGTTTTCACAATCACATGGTCACACTGTAAAATCTATATAGTTATACAATCATCTTCAAAAATCAAGGATACTGGAATACAGTTCAACAGTTCAGGTACTTCCCTCTAGCCACTCCAATATACCATAAACTAAAAAGGGATATCTATATAATGCATAAGAATAACCTCCAGGATAACCTTTCAACTCTGTTTGAAATCTCTCAGCCACAGAAGCTTTATTATGTCTCTTTTCTCTCATCCCCCTTTTGGTCAAGAAGGCTTTCTCAATCCCATGATGCCAGGTCTTGGCTCATCCTTGGAGTCCTATTCCATGTTGCCAGGGAGATTTACACCTGTGGGAGTATACCCCATGTGTGTGTGTGTGTGTGTGTGTGTGTGTGTGTGTGTGTGTGTGTGTGTATGGTGGGGGGGTGATGTGAGGGCTGTGAGTTCACCTGTTGAGTTGGTTTAGAGAGACAGAGGCCACATTTGAGCAAAGAAAGAGGTTCTTCAGGGGTGACTCTTAGGTATAATTATAAGTAGACTCAGTTCCTCCTTTGCAAGAATAAGTGTCATAGGGGTGAAACACAGGATCAAGGGCTCAGCCTGTTGAGTTGGTTGTCCCCACTGCTTACAAGAATATCAGGAATACCCCAGATGGGGAAACTGAATATTTCCTCCTTTCTCCCCAGCCCCCCAAGGGGACTTTGCAAATGCATTTTTATTTTCTGCCCAAATTACTCTGGGATATATTAGGGCATCACACTAACCTGTACAGACCAACAAAATTGTTCACCCTATTTAAGATTCCATGTAATTATGGTGTTTGAATAAACTGATCACACAAGTTAAATTAGCTAATGCTCTACCCAAAATATAAATTTTGTACCAAATAAACATCTCTTACTTTGGTCTCACACAGAAGTTGAAGTTTTAAAATATGGACAATATTCTAGTTTGCTAGCTGCCAGAATGCAATATACCAGAAACAGAATGGCTTTTAAAAAGGGGAATTTAATAAGTTGCTACTCTACAGTTCTAAGGCCGAGATAATGTCCCAACTAAAACTAGCCTATAGAAATGTCCAATCAAAGCCATCCAGAGAAAGATACCTTGGTTCCAGAAGGCCAATGAAGTTCAGGGTTTCTCTCTCATCTGGAAGGGCACATGGTGAACATGGTATCATCTGCTAGCTTCTTCTCCTGGCTTCCTGTCTCATGAAGCTCTCTGGGAGGCATTTTTCTTCTTCATCTCCAAAAGTTGCTGGCTGGTGGACTATGCTTCCTGTGACTATGTATTTCTGCTCTGCTCTGTCTGAATCTCTCATTCTCCAAAATGTTTCCTCTGTTATAGGACTCCAGAAACTTATCAAGACTCACCCAAAAGGGTGGAGACATGTCATCACCTAATCCAGTTTAGCCACCACTCTTGATTAAATCACATCTCCAGGGAGATGATCTGATTACAGTTTCAAACATACAATACTGAATGGAGATTCAAAGAAATGGCTGTCTTTACAAAATGGGATTAGGATTAAAACATGGCTTTTCTAGGGTACATACATCATTTCAACCAGTACAGAAAATATCATCTTTTATCCTGTATTCTGATTTACCTTTGTCCTATCCATATCAGCTTCATTTATATCTGTAGTCAAAATCTGATCCCTTTTATAGCTTTTTAAACAGTTGCTGTATGGGGTATTGCCTCTCATAGCTTCAGAGCTCTAATTTCGAGTCTCAAGTGTCACATAAATAACTGAAGTTTTAAGGAACTTCCAGGTTATACACAAATAGCTAAGTATCTCAGAATTAGAAATAACAGTTACAACTCTGGAATAGATGTGACTGCTATAAGAGTTTGCAATCTAGGTTCCTGTACAGTATACCCCAACCTGATAACCCATGCTCTTGACTTCAATTCTCTGAGTTTGTATATTATAGTTAGCCCATATGAATGGGGCATGATAATATTTGTCTTTTTGTTTCTGACAACAAACTTAATTTTATTATAAGATATATAACTATTCAAATTTTCTATTTCTTGTGTCTATTATTCATAATTTTATCTTTTCTAGGAAATTGCCATTTCACATAAATTGTTGAAATTAATGGTGCAAATATGTTCATAATATCCCCTTATTATCCATTTTCTATCTGTTGGGTCTATAGTGATGATCCTTTTTCATTCCTAGTAATGCTAATCTGTGTTTTATCTCTTTCTTTTGATAAGTCTAGCTGGAGGCTTATCAATTTTAGTGATCTTTTCAAAGTAAAACTTCTGGTTTCACTGATTTTCTGTACTATTTGTCTTTTTTTAATTTCAGTGATTTCTACTCTTATCTTTATAATTTCCTTCTTTTGGGTCTAATTTACTCTTTTTCCCAAGTATTTTTTTTTAAGTAGATGCTTAGATCAATTATTTCCAACCATTTTCTTTTTGAATATTTATAGCCATAAATTCCTCTCTCAATACTACTTTAGGTGAATCTAAAATATTTTGGTATGTTGTGTTTTCACTAAAAGTTAGTTCAAAACATTTTCTATTGCCTCTTGTAATTTCCTTTTTGACTAGGCTATTAAGAACTGTGTTAATTTTGAAATATTTGGGCAATTTAGGTATGTTTTGTTATTCATTTCTAATTGAATTCAATTGTGATCAGTTAAAAAATTCTGTAGGTTTCAGTTATTTTAAATATATTGAGATTTATTTTATAGCCCATCATAAGGCCTAAATTCCATGTGTGAATGTTCCATGTGTTCTTGAAATGAGTATGCTTTCTGACATTGTTGGGTATAACATTCTATAAATGTTGATCAGGTCAAGTAGGTTGTTGTTCGTTCACAACTTCTGTATTACTTACTGAGTTTCTGTTTATATGCTCTATCAATTATGAGAGAATAGTCATAATCTCCAATTATATTTGTAGTTTTTCTTTTCAGTTTTATCAGTTTGCTTTACATATTTTGAAGTTCTACTAAAGGGTTCACAAAAGTCACAAAAGACTTTTGACATGGTTATGTATTACTGATGAATTGACTCCTTTATCATTTTAAAATATCCTTCACCTCTAGTGATGAAGCCTACTTTGTCTGATATTAACATTACCACGACAGATATGTTAATATACATTGTATGTTCCTTTTATATCCTTTTAAAATTTAACATATCCATGTCTGTATTAAAGTGCTTTTCTTATAGACAGCCTATAGTTGTCTTTATCTTTAGTCTAATACTCTCTGCCTTTTATGTAGAATGTTTAAACCATTTAATTTTAATGTAACTATAAAGTGGTGATTTAATTCTAACATCTTTTTTTTTTTTTTAACATGGGCAGGCACCGGGAATCGAACCTGGGGCCTCTGGCATGGCAGGCAAGCATTCTTGCCTGCTGAGCCACCATGGCCCGCCCTAATTCTAACATCTTATTATTTGAGTTGTATTATCCTGTTTGTTATTCATTCTTTTCCTCCTCTTTTCCTGCCTTTCTTTGGATTAATCGTTTTTCATTATTCCATTTTGTCTCCATCATGGCTTATTAGTTATACTGCATTATTTTTTCAAAGTGGTTTTACGTTTAAAAATTTTCATCTTTAACTTATCATGGTCTACCTTCAAATAATATTATACCATTTCATGTATAATATTAAAACCTTACCGCCTTCTGGCATCGGAGGCAGTGGCTTAGGGGGCAGCAGAATTCTGCAAGCCAGTTATGTATTAGTGAACTGCAAGGAGTTTTAGTGGTCTGAAGGCCGAGTAAGTTGGGAGGTTGGGAGTATTTAGAGGAATAGCTTAGAATGAAGCTAAGTCTTATCAAGGTAATTAATGTCTGTCACCTAGGAAAAATAACAAACCTAGGTAAAACTGGGACCACACCATGGACATTCCAGGTTGCCTTCTGTACACCAAGACTGGATCTGTCCCAGACCTGACCCATCACACACTGCATAATATTCCCGGAATTCCAGCCATAGCTCAGTTCACACTATCGTCACTGATGGAACATCATGAAGTCTTGGCAGAACATAAGGAAGGACTTGGAAAGTTTATAGGCATGCCTATACTGCTCCCTGCACTATTCAGTGAATCCCTGCCCAGCTGGTTATGTAACAAACAAGTCTGTGTCTGTGTCAGGTGTTGGAGGCTGAGTGAAAATGATTGCTTCCAGCAGGCAATTCAGCAGGCCCTTCAGCCAGACTAGTTCCAGTCCCCAGATGGAGAGGCATCTTGCATGGAGAAACTTCTATAAAAAGAGCCAGAAAGTCAGTTGACTGATCTCTTCTGTTTCTGGATAATTGTCTGCAACTACAGGTAGAGTCAGGCTTCCTTCAGAGAAATGTGATCATTGGAGTGATTGAAGGTGTGGAGACATGATGGAGGAGAGGCTGCGTCTCTATCATGAAATGGAGCACGAGAGACAGTCAAGCATCCTATAGGTGGCTTCCTTCTGGATGGCTTTCAAGGGAATCCCACCATCTTAGAGATGAGACTGCACTTGCTTTCCTCAGTCACTGTGGAGCTGCCAGAGAACAACTCAAGGTTTATCTGTGGTTAACCGGCCAGATGAGGTGCTTGAGTGCATTGAAAATGGAGTGAACTTATTTGTGAGTTTCTTTCCTCATCAAGTGACAGATCGGGTATGTGCCCTGACTTTTAGCTTTGATTACCACCTGAATCCTGAAGAGACATTATTACAACAAAATGGGACACAAGAAGAAATTAGACATCTGGATCAAACAAAGAAAGCTAAAACAACTAGTTGCACTGAATAAATGACATCATTTGAAATTAATCTGAAGGAAAAAGAGTACCAGAAGGACTTTGGCCTGCTGGTGAGGGGCTGTTCCTGTTACTGCATACAACTAACACTTGTGCATATAGTCACCACCACCTGGTAACCAGTGAGCTGCTGGCTGGGGTCCTTATTACGATTCACAACTTTGAACACTACTTTGGATAATGTTATTCCATCCAGAAAGCACTAAAAAATGACAGACTGGTACAGGTGAAAAAGCTCATCCACAGGCAAGCATCTTGAGATTTGGCAAGTACGGGTCTGACTCTTAACACTGAGCCTGTAACACTGTTATAATGTGAGAAGAGAAGAAATGGTGTTAGCTTTAATTATTTATGCTTGGGAATAATGTCTGCCCCAATAAGGAATGTCTGTACCAAACTATGCATTTGTGAGGCTGACGAGATTTCTTTTAAGGACTTAAATGACCTGGATTGATCAGACAGAACTGAACCATGACCTTGTTTTTTCTTTAAAATATTTATATTAAGATATCTTCATGCACCATACAATTCATCCAAAGTTACAATCAGTGACTCAAAATATCATTACATAGTTGTGTATGCATGATCATGATCATTTTTAGAACATTTACATCACTCCAGAAATAGAAATAAAAAGAAAAAAGAAAAGCTCATACATTCCATACCCTTTACCCCTCCTCTCATTGACCACTGGTATTGCAATCTACCCTTTTTTCACCCCTTATTTCTCCCCCCATCATTTTTTTTTTCCTTATTTTTTTTTACTCATCTGTCCATATCCTGGATAAAGTGAGCATCAGCCACAAGGCTTTCACAATCACATGGTCACATTGTAAAAGCTATGTAGCTATGCAGTCATCTTCAAGAATCAGTGTTGCCGGAATACAGTTCAACATAACCATGATCTTTTAATGTTTCTAGGATAACTCTTTTAGTCACTAGGCTATTAAAGGCAAAGCTTTAGATGCAAGAGGGACAGCCTCAGAGAGGGGATATTGAGATCTGACAGTCTACTGAGTTGGATTGAGAGAACTGGTCATAAGTTGTACAACTTCTATGGATATATGCCTGAAACAGAGAAGGAGTCTGGCTGAGTCAAGAGTTTTCTTTATTTTGATCCTTATACTCTCAGGAGATTCTTTTGGACACTTCCACTTTCCAAGCTGCCCTGGCAGGGCAATTAAACAGAAATGATTCTCGTGACTTAACAGGTCGCATCTCTCTGGAATGTGGGACCCACCCATTGCTCCTGTGACCCAGTGGCCCAGGCCATACTCCCTCAATTTAATCCCATAGTTTATTTGTGACTTGTCTTCCTAGAGCTGATATGGTTACGTGTTAGGAGCTGAAAGTTTGGTCTGTCCTTCAGCCTCACTAAAAATCTAACCACCTAATAACTATAGTCTCATCACTTGTGGAGATTTATTCACTGTGCTCACTGCATTGAACTCTGGCATAGCAATTGGAGGATAGGGTTTCTATTCTCCTCATCTGTGGAGCCCAGCTGAATCACTTAACCTCTCCATTCCTATTTCCTCCTGAATAAATGGGGATAGGGACAGTGAATAGGGCTAAATGAACTTCTAAGATTCTGTCTAGCTCTAAATTTTAAGAAAAAAATTTTAGATTAGAGCCATAACCTCACTTGCCCTCCTTGTTTATTGATCATTGTAGACCTATTGAAAAATGCAGCAGGGCCAGGAGTGAAACAACAGCAGAGATATTGAAAAAATAAATGGTTTGGCCTGTGGACTTTGAAATGGTTGATGAATTGGTATCAGCAGATTCTGAAACTAGGAAGGACTTCCCAAGCCATTTCAGAGTATTGGTTTTAGTGGCATTTGTGTTGATGACATGTGACAGGGATTTTCATTTTCTTTGTAATTTTCTATATTTTTCAAGTTTTCCATAAGGAATGCATAATACCCACACATGTACACACACAGTTTTTGTAACAACAACAGCAAAACCAAAAAAGAGATACTTTTTTTGTGTAGGGGGGAGAAATGTATTTGTTTTACATTCTTATGCTGTATTTTGCTGTTTGTTATTATTTTAATGGGCATTACTGGATGTTTTAAATTATTATGTGGTTCTGTGTTTTTATGTATTGAGAGTACATTTATATGGTTTTCTTTTATTCATGGTAGTTATAAGTTTTGAATTCATAGAAATTTCTATAACTCTCCTCCAGGAATGGTTAAGGACATTAAATATAGAAGAGAGTTTCTGTTCTCAAGGATCTGATTGTTTTGAAATGTAATTGGATTGAGCATATTCACATGTTCATGTTTCTGCTTGGTGCCAAAGCCATGGATTTGGAGGAGTATCCATAAGTATCCCAAATTTCAAATAAAATTATTTTTATAAATTATAAACATAATTTACAAAATATAAAATTATATATTTTATATAAATATAAGATTATATTTTATATGAAATATAAAAATTATAATTTATATTTATAAATTTTATTTATGTCCTAAACACTGAAGTTCTGCCCAACATTATTGTTTCCTGGGTCTTTTTCTTATTAGTACATTTGAAAAAATGTTTCTTTTCTTTAATGCTGTAAATTTATTAAAGGCAATCATTTTGAAATTAAAAAAAGAGTATACTTCCATTTCCCTCTTCTATCCTTTCTGCTATTTTTGCTTTTACACATAATATAAGCCCCACATACAATATTAGTGTTTTACTTTAAATTGTCAATTACTTTATTTCAGCATATATGCTTTGTCCCTCAACCACAACTTCAGTTACACATATATTAGATAGTTCAGTATTTTCACGCAAGTCACTGACACTCTTTTTAATTTTTAGCCTTTTTCATTTTCCTGTGCTTCAGTGTAAATAATTTCTATTCCTATGTCTTCAAGTTCATAGAGCTTTCCTTTTGTATAGTTTAATTAGTTGGGAAGCCAAAATAATATATTTAGGGAAAAAACTACCTTTGGGAATAATTATTAATTCACAAGAAATTGAAAAGATAGGACAGAAAGTTCTTGTGTACCCTTCATCCACTTTCCCTCAATGTTAAATTTTATATTTACAGTACAATATCAAAGGCAGGAAATTGACATTTGTGCAATGTGTGTGTAGAGTTTGATGTCATTTTGTCACATGTATAGATTCATGTAATCTCCATCACCTAATATCTTGATTTTTAAATAATAAATTATGCATTTTAGAATAGTTTCCTATATACAGAAAAGTTAAAAAGATAGTACAGTTTCCATATACTTGGCACCCCATTTTCCTCATTATTATCAGCTTTTATTAGGATAGTACACTTGTTACAATTAATGAACCAATATTGACACATTTTTATCTAAAGTCCATAGTTTATTATGGCAGTTGTAGGTTTACATGATAACATGCAGAAAGTGCAAAGTTTCCATATGTCCCCCTTCACACACAGTTTCACCTATTATTTATATTTTGCATTAGTGAGATAATCTTGTTGCAATTGATGAAACATTATTATTATAATTACACTACTAACTATAGTCCATAGGCTACATTAGGGTACACTATTTGTGTAGGGCAGTTCTATGTTGATTTTTCCCCTGGTAACATATTCAACTTAAAATTTTCCATTTTGCCCACTTTCAAATGTACAATTCAGTGGTGATTATTATATTCCAAAGTTGTGCCTCCATCACCATAATCCATTTCCAACCCTTTTCCGACACCCCAAACATAAAGTCTACACCAATTAAACATTAAATCCCCATTATCAACCCCCACCCAGACTCTGGTAAACAGTATTCTAGTTTCTGACTTTCTAAATTTGCATATTCTGCTTATTTCATGTAAGTGAGATCATGCATTATTTGTCCTTTTGTGTCTGGCTTATCTCACTCAACATGATTTCTTTAACACTCATCCATTTTGTAGCATGTCTCAGAACTTCATTCCTTTTTACAGCTAAGTAACATTCCATTGTTATGCACATACCAAAATTTGTTTATCCATTCATCTATCAGTGAACATTTATGTTGCTTCTACCTTTTTTGGCAATTAAGAGTAATGCTGGGCGGGCCACGGTGGCTCAATGGCAAGAATGCTTGCCTATGATGCCAGAGGACCCGGGTTCGATTCCCGGTGCCTGCCCATGTAAAAAAAAAAAAAAAGAAAAAAAAGAGTAATGCCACTATGAACATCAGTGTGTAAATGTCTGTCAAGTCCCTGCATCAAATCTTTGTGGTATAAAACTAGAAATAGGATTGCTAGGTCATATGGTAACTCTATACTTAACTTTCTGAGAAATAGCCAAACTGATTTTCAGTGTACCTTCATAATTAGACATTCCTATCAACAATATACAAGGGTTCTTATTTTTCCACGTCATCTCCAACACTTATTTCCCATATGTAAAATAGTAGCCATTCTAGTGGTGAAATGGTATCTCATTGTGGTTTTGATTTGCATTTCCCTAATGGTTAATAAAGTTTAGCATCTTTTCATGTATTTATTGGCCAGTTGTATATCTTCCTCAGAAAAATATCTACTCAAGTGTTTTTCCCATTTTTTAACTGGGTTGTTTACTCTTTGTCATCGAGTTCTAAGGAGTTCTTTATATATTCTGGATATTAATTCTTGTCAGAATATGGTTTCCAAATATTTTCCCCATTCTGTAGGATGTCTTTTTACTTTCTTGATAAAGCCCTTTGCACAAAATTTTGTAATATTTATTAAGCCCTAATTATCTTTTTGTTGTTGTTATTACTCATCTTTTTTATATAAAATCTAAACCATTGCCTGATACAATGTTCTAAAGATGTTTCCCTAGGTTTTCCTCTAGAAATTTGATAGTTTCAGTTCTTATATTTAGATCTTTGACAAATTTTGAATTAATTTTTGTTTATAGTGTGAGGTAGGGGCTTACCTTCATTCTTTTGCATGTGGATATTCAGTTTTCCTAGCACCATTTGTTGAAGAAACTATTATTTCCCTGCTGTGTGGACTTGGCCTCCTTGTCAAAAATTAGTTGGCCATAGTTATAAGGGTATATTTCTGAATTCTCAATTCAATATTATTTGTCTATATGTCTGTCCTTGTTTTGATCAGTGTAGTTTTAAGTTTTAAAATCAGGAAATAGAATCCAACAACTTAGTTCTTTTTCAAGAAGATTTAGTAATTCATGACCTCTTACCCTTCCATGTGAATTTGATGATTGGCTTTTCCATTTCTGCAAAGGAAGCTGCTGGAATTTTGTTTGGAATTGCATTTAATCTGTAAATAACTTTGGGTAGAATTGAAATCTTAACAATATTTAATCTTCCATTCCAAGGTTGGATATCCTTCCATTTATTCAGGTTTTTAAAAATTTCTTTCAGCAATGTTTTGTGGTTTTCCATGTATAAAGAAAGTCCTCTACATCCTTGGTTAAATTTATTCCCAGATATTTTATTATTGTAGTTGCTATTCTAAACAGAAGTTTTCCCTTATTATTCTCTTCAGATTGCTCATTACTAGCGTATAGAAACACCACTGATTTTTGCATGTTGGTTTTATGCCCTACCACTTTGCTGGATACATTTATTATCTCTAGTTGCTTTGTTGTGATTTCTGAGGATTTTCTATAAATAGGCTCATGTCACCTGCAAGGAAAAGTTTTATTTCTTCCTTTCCAATCTGGGTGACTTTTATTTCTTTTACTTGCCTTTTATAGCAAGACCTTTCAGTGGTGAAAGTAGACATCCTTGTCTTTCCCAATCTTAGAGCAACAGATTTCAGTTTTTCACCATTGAGTGCGATGCTGGCTGTGCCTTTTCATATATGCCCTTTATCATGTAAATGATGTTTCTTTCTATTCTTAGTGTTTCTTTTAGTATTTTAATCAAGAAGGGATGCTGGATTTTATCAAATGCCTTTTCTGTATCCATTGAAATGATTATGTGGTGTGTTTCACTAATTGATTTCCTTATGTAGAGCCACACTTGCATTCCTGGGATAAATCCCTCTTGAGCATGATGTCTAGTTCTTTGAATGTGCTGTTGGATTCAGACTCTTGGTATTTGCTGAGGATTTTTGTATATTCATGAGGGATATTATGGTCTGTAATTTTCTTTTCTTGTGATATCTTTATCTGAGTTTGTTATTATGGTAATACTGGCCTTAAAGAATGCATTTGGAAGTATTGGTATTAATTCTTATCCGAATGTTTGGTAAAATTCACCATTGAAACCATCTGGTCCTGGGCTTTTCTTTTGGGGAAGGTTTCTGATGACTGATGCTAATTTTTTTTGCTTATTATTGATTTGTTGACATCTTCAATTTCTTCTTGAGTCAGTACAGGTTCTTTGTGTGCTCCTAGGAATCTGTGCATTTCATCTAGTTTTCTAATTTGTTGGCATACAGTTGTTCATAGGACTGTAGTCTCTTATATTTCCTTGGGGTTGCTAGTCCTCAAATTACATTTTTGGTTTAGTTATTTGCAACCCTTCTATTTTCCTTTGTTAGTAAAACTAAGCATTTGTCAATTTTATTTGTCTTTTCAAAGAACCAACATTTGGTTTCATTGATTGTATTATTTTATGTTTTTAAAACATTTTTATTATATAATCTAACATATGCACAAAGCAAAGAAAGATGAAAAGCAATAGTTTTTGAAGCACACTTCTACAGGTAGTTACAGGACAGATCCCAGAGTTTGTCATGGGCTACAATACCATCAACTCAGATTTTTCTTTCTAGCTGCTCCAGAATATTGGAGACTAGAAGGAGTAAATATTTTCTCATCACAATTGACTTTTTTTTTTTCTATTTTGTGAAGAATAACATACATACAAAAAAGCAGTAATTTTCAAAGCACAGCATCACAATTCATTGCAGAACATATTTCAGAGTTTGGCATGGGTCACAATTCCACAATTTCAGGTTTTTACTTCTAGCTGTTCTAAGACACTGGAGACTAAAAGAAATATCAATTTAATGATTCAGCTATCATATTCTTTTGTTAAACCCTACCTTCTCTGTATAACTCTACCACCACCTTTGATCTTTCTATCCATCTCTTTGGGCTATGGGCATTCTAATGTTTTCATATTGAAAGGGGCTGTCAGTAATATGGGACAAGGAAATAGAAATAGCTAATGTTCTGGAGAGGCTGGGTCCTCTAGGTTTCAGGATTTATCTGGTCCAGGGGCCCATCTGGAGGTTGTAGGTTTCCGGAAAGTTATTCTAGTGCATGGAACCTTTGTAGAAGCATATATTGTCCTAGGAGTTCTTTAGTATTGGCTGGAATGGTTTTGGCTGGGTTTTGGCAAGTTATGATAGGTAGCAATGTTTAACTGAATCTTGCATAAAAGCAATCTCCAGAGTATCCTCTCTACATTATTTGAACCCTCTCTGCCACTGATACTTTCTTACTTATACTTCTTTCCCCTCTTTTGACCAGGATGGAATTGTTGATCCCATGATGCCAGGGTCATCCATGGGAGTCATCTCCAATGCGGAGAAAGGGAGACTTTCACTCCTGGATTGTCATGTCCCACGTAGAAGGGATGGCAAAGATTTTACTTACAGAGTTGGGCTTAGAGAGAGTGAGCAACAAAAGAGGTCCTCCAGAAGTAACTCTTAGGCATACCTACAGGTACACTAAGCTTCTCCACTACCTTCATAAGCCTCACAAGAGTAAGCCTCAAGATCAAGGGCTTGGCCTATTGATTTGGGTGTCCCTAATGTTTGGCACAGTATCAGGGGATTCCTTAATGGTTAAGTTTAATAGTCCCATATTCTTTTCCCATCCCTCAAGGGACTTTGCCAATACTTTTTTTATTATCTGCTTACTGTATTCTAGGATGTATCCAGACATTACATTAAACTATACAGGATTAAAGGCCCTCATTCTTATTTTAGGCTCCCTGTGTTTCAATTGTCCAAATGAGCTTTACAGATAGGCTGAGTTAGATTATGTGCTATAGAAAATTTAGGTTCCAGACAAAATAAACTTTTCTTCCTTTGGTCCCAAGTAGTAGGTGGGGTTCTAAAATATAGATAATGTCTTCCTTACCCCTGTGTTCTGAATTACCTCAATCCTGAGCTGATTGGCTTCATTCTTATCTTTAAATACCACATTATAGATATGTAAACAGCCTCTCAAAATCCAGAAGTAATAATTACCACTCCAGACTAAATGTATCTGCTATAAGAGCTTACAGTCTAGGCCCCTGTTTTCTTATAACTATTTTCTACAGGAGATCAGCAATACTTATTCTTTTTTTTTTCTGGCTTATTTTGCCTCACCAAATGTCCCACAGGGTCATTCACATCATTACATACCTCAGGACTTCATTCCTTTTTGTAGTAGCACAATATTTGATCATATGTATCCATCATCATTCTCCAATCTAGTACTCAGTCAGAGCACCCTTCAGCCATTTGCATTTATTAGGTATCATGTAAAATTCCCAAAGTCCAAAGTCCATCAACACTCTCATTTTAGATAATTTCATTGTTTCCAAGAGAAAGATTACCCATAAACACACCCTCACCAAGTAGGAAATCTAAACCTCCTCTGAACTCTTGTCCCTCCCCACATTATTTAACTCTGCTGTTGCTGTGGTAGTGCTGATGCTTTCCTTTTAAACAAAGCCCATAGCATGCAATAGCAGTTTTCCCCCTGTACCCTAGACTTAAACACTCTTTGTACATGAATCATACCTCTGAAGTAGTTCTTGCAAGAACTAATTCATATTTCTAGTGTTAATCAGTGGGACACATAGGACTGTACAACCCCTTTAAATCTTGCTCACCTTCAATATGGTAATATTACTTATAGACTGACTAGAGAGCCACCTTCACTTCTATTTATTCCCTTACATTTGAGTTCAACCTCATTGGGTAACTGGTCACAAATCCCTACCTTCTATGTATCTCTAAGTCCCTTAAAAAATATTCTGGCTTTCTGCCTCCGCTGCCACCATGGCGCCCGTGAAAAAGCTTGTAGCAAAGGGGGGCAAAAAAAAGAAGCCGGCTCTGAAGTTCACCCTCGACTGCACCCACCCCGTAGAAGATGGAATCATGGATGCTGCCAATTTTGAGCAGTTTCTTCAAGAAAGAATCAAAGTTAATGGAAAAGAATCAAAGTTAATGGAAAAGCTGGTAATCTCGGTGGAGGGGTTGTAACCATTGAAAGGAGCAAGAGCAAGATTACTGTAACCTCAGAGGTGCCTTTTTCCAAAAGGTATTTGAAATGTCTCACCAAAAAATATTTGAAAGAAGAATAATCTACGTGATTGGTTGCGCGTAGTTGCTAACAGCAAGGAAAGCTATGAATTACGCTACTTCCAGATCAACAAGGATGAAGAGGCGGAGGAAGATGAGGATTGAAACTCGCTTTTCCTGGAATGTTTTATATAAATCCTTGAATAAAACTTGGGAACCAAAATGGTGGTGATCCTTGTAACTTTGTGCTGTGTATTGAGCAGAAAACTGGAAATCATAGTAAAAGGGCTTCACTTGGGTTGACACACTTAATTGTAATAAGAATTTTTTTTTCTTGAAAATTTCTGTTCTAGTAGTCTTACCAAATAGAAAGGCTCCTTGAAGGGAACCGATGATGCTCCATTGAACCAGGTAGAAGGTGGTGTGGAGTGTCGGCTTCAGGCAGTCACTATTTTATTTTAAAAGTATGACCATACATTTTATCTAGTGCTTTTCTCAAAGGACAAGTTCCAGGCAGATTCCTAATTGAAAGCAAAACTAATGGTTTCTGTCTGAAGTTCTTGTAGTGAGAAAATGGCAGTGTCAGTTTTAAAAATGCAGGTTTCTGGGCATTGGTCTTTTTCTAAATTACAAATTACTCTTAATATACTATTAAGTATGTTAAACCTTTTTCTTCCTATAGCAATAAGATACGGTCTTTTAGAATGGCTACCTATTCTCCTATTCAGAAAAGGGTTTAGAGAATGATTATCAAAGTCCCAGGTTTTAAATTAAAATTGTGTTAAAAAATGAATTGGTAAATAATCACTTTCTGTGAGTCCTGGCTTTGTAACAACGGGAGATGAGATCCTGACCTTGCAGATGTGGAGGGCTGATTGTCTCAAAGTAATGTGGATTCTTTGGTGCTGAGAGTTTAGGAATCTTTTCATTGAGGGTGGGGCATGGAAGAGAAGTTATTGGGAAACAATTCATGCTTAGGACCGTCGAAAGAAATTTTGAGATTCCAGGAAATAGTTGCTTCCACACCATTTAAGCAATGACTGGTTTTAATGTCAAAAATGATGCTGCAAATTAATGTAAAGAACCAAACTGAAAGTGTTCCTGCAAGGCATTGGGGAAAAAAAACATGTCTTGTCCCCTTAGGATTTTGTTGCCTCATATTCAGAGACAACAAAAGTGGTTATTAATGAGGCTGTAAAGATGTCATTGCTGGCAGAAAAATGCCTAAGGGTGGCCTTGAAAAGAGACCCTGATGCCTTGTGTTGCCCATTTAAAAACTTGGAAACAATTCTGCAGAAATGTCTTCATTGTTCTATAATCATGGTGCATAAAATTCATGTTTCTAAAGAGCTCGCTACAGCTAATTTCCACACCTGAGCTTCTTGTGATCCGCTAGTTGCATAGCCGGAAATTAAATGTGCCAGCCCAACGTTGGCTCCAGTTTGACATTCGGTATTCCTTGGATTGAATTGAATATGTTGAAGCTTTGCTATTTCATTTGCGGTAAAGGCTCTAGCATTTTCTATTTCTATGCAAATTTCTTGAAGCAGAATTGTTTGCACATTGCTCCTCTGCCCTGGCAGGAGTCAGGATTGTCTTTCAAACTTAACTGAGGCATCAGTTGCTTTAGAGGGTCTGTGTGACTGTCCCTTGCCCTGACTATTAACTCTGAAGTTTGTGATTTGGGTCAGCAAATGTTGCTGGTTTGTTGCATTGATGTTCCTATGTAGCAGTTCCTAGTTTGGTTGTAAAAAAAAACTAACCCTGGGCTGAAATTAGCTTATTAGTTTTTTTAAAACTGAATTTTCCCAGATTTAAAAACTTGTAATAAAATTGAAGCACATTGGTTTTTCTATTCCTTTTTGATCTCTTGTAATTGAGGGTTTTAATTACATTTTATATTAAAGTGGCTGACACGTGAAAAAAAAATCTGTATTATAAGCCTCTGATTTTACCTTTACCACGGTCATAAAACTGGAATCATCAGTCTGGATTATTTCACTCAGCAATATGTCCTCAAGGCTCATCCATCTCATCATGTGCTTCAGAACATTTCATCTTACTGCTGCATAATATTCCATCATGTGTATATACCACATTTTGTTATTTCACTCATCTGTAGATGGGCATTTGATTTGTTTCCATCTTTTGGCGATTGTGAATAATGCTGCTATGAACATCGATATGCAAATGTCTGCTTGTGTCACTGCTTTCAGCTCTTCTGGGTATATACCAAGTAGTGCTATTGCTGGGCCATAGGGCAACTCAATATTTAGTTTCCTAGGGAACTGTCAAACTGTCTTCCATGGTGGCTGCACCACTATACATTTCCACCAGCAGTGAATAAGTGTTCCAATTTCTCCACATCCTCTCCAACATTTATAGTTTCCTCTTTGTTTAATAGCAGCCATTCTTATAGGTGTGAGGTGGTATCTCATTGTAGTCTTGATCTGCATTTCCCTTATAGCCAATGAAAATGAACATCTCTTCATGTGCTTTTGAGCCATCTGTATTTGCTCTTCAGAAAAATCCCTTTTCATGTCTTTAGTCCATTTTATAACTGGGTTGTTTGCTCTTTTGTTGTTGAGTTGCATGATTTCTTTATATATACAGGATATCAAATCTTTCTCTGATATGATTTCCAAATACTTTCTCCCATTGAGTTGGCTGCCTCTTCACCTTTTGACAAATTCTTTTGAGGGGCAGAAACATTTCATTTTGAAGAGTTCCCATTTATCTATTTTTTCTTTTGTTGCTTGTGCTTTGGGTGTAAAGTTTAGGAAGCTACCTCCTAGTATTAAGTCTTGAAGATGTTTCTGTACATTTTCTTCTAGAAGCTTTATGGTGCTAGTTCTTATATTTAGGTGTTTGATCCACTCTGAGTTAATTTTTGTATAGGGTGTAAGGTAAGGGTCCTCTTTCATTCTTTTGGCTATTGATATCCAGTTCTCCTACACCCATTTATTGAAAAAAACTGTTTTGTCCGCATTTAGTGGATTTGGGGGCCTTGTCAAAAATTAGTTGATCATAGATTTGGTGGTCTATTTCTGCACTCTCGATTTGATTCCATTGGTCAATTCTTGGAAGTACCATGCTGTTTTGGCCACTGTGGCTTTCTAATAAGTTTTAAAAGTCAGGGAGTTTTAATCTTCCCACTTCGTTCTTCTATTTTTAGGATGCTTTTAGCTATTCTGGGTCTCTTTCCCTTCCAGATGAATTTGGCGACTAGCTTTGCCAAGTCTTCAAAGTAGGTTGTTGGCATTTTTATTGATACTGAGTTGAATCTGTAGGTCAATTGGGGGGAATTGATATCTTCACTATATTTAATCTTCCTACCCATGAGCAGGGAGGGTCTTTCCATCTATATAGATCTCTTTGATTTCTTTTAGCAATGTTATATAACTATGTAGTCCTTCATGTCCCTAGTTAAGTTCATTCCTGAGTACTTTATTCTTTTAGTTGGTATTTTGAATAGATTTTTTTTCTGTAAATTACTCCTCAATTAGGTCGTTGCCTGTGTATAGAAACATTACTGATTTTTGCACATTAATTTTATATCCCGCCACCTTGCTGAATTTGTTTATTAGCTCAAGTAACTTTGCTGTAGATGTCTCCAAATTTTTCAAGTATACCATCATGTCATCTGCAAATAATGAAAGTTTCACTTCTTCCTTTCCAATTTGTATGCTTTTTATTTCTTTGTCCTGCCTGACTGCTCTAGATAGAACTACTAGTACAATGATGAATAATAGTGGTGACAGTGGCCTCCTTGTCTCATTCCTGATCTTAAGGGAAAAGCTTTCAATCAGTCTCCATTGAATACAATGCTGGCTCTTGGTTTTTCACTTATGCCCTTTATCATATTGAGGAAGTTACCTTTGATTCCTACCGCTTAAAGTGTTTTTATCATAAAAGGATGTTGAATTTTGTTGAATGCTTTCTTAGCATCAATTAAGACAATAATGTGATTTTTCCCTTTCAATTTGTTAATGTGGTGAATTACATTAATTGATTTTCTTATGTTGAACCATCCTTGCATTCCTGGTATAAACCCCACTTGTCATGGTATATAATTCTTTTAATGTGATGTTTGATTTGATTTGATAATGTTTTGTTAAGAATTTTTGTATCTCTGTTCATTAGAGAGATTGGCCTGTAGTTTTTATTTTATAGTATCATTACCCAGTTTTGGTATTAAAATATTAGCTTCATAAAATGAGTTAGAGAGTGTTCTTTTTTTTTCCTCTCATTCTCTCTCAACTTTTTGGAAAAGTTTCAGCAGGATTGGTGTTAGTTCTTTTTGGAATGTTTGATAAAATTCCACAGTGCAGCCCTCTGGCCCTGGGCTTTTCTGTGTAGGAAGATTTTTGATGATTTGTTGAATCTCTTTACTTCTGATTAGTTTGTTGAGAGCTTCTATTTTTTCCTGAGTCAGTGTAGCTTCTTTGTGTGTTTCCCAAAATTTGTCCATTTCATCTAAGTTGTCTAGTTTGTTGGCATACAGTTATTCATAGTGTCCTCTTATGATTTCTTTTATTTCTTCACAGTCTGAGGTAATGCACCCCTTCTCATTTCTGATTTTGTTTATTTGCATTCTCTCCCTTTTTTTCTTTGTCAGTCTTTGTAGAGGCCCATTAATTTTATTGATTTACTCATAGAACTATATTTTGGTTTTATTGATTCTATTGTTCTTTTGTTCTCCCATTCATTTAACTCTGCTTTAATCTTTGTTATTTCTCTCCTCCTGTTTGTTTTGGGTTTAGTTTGTTTTTCTTTCTCAAGTTCCTCCAGGTGTGCTGTTAAGTCCTCGAGTTGTGCCCTTTCTTGTTTTTATTTTTTTATTAATTTTTAAATTTTTTTTTAAAAATTACAAGAAAGAAACACAAACATTCCTAACATATGATCATTTCGTTCTGCATATAAAATCAGTAATTCACAATATCATCACATAGTTGCATATTCATCATCATGATCATTTCTTAGAACATTTGCATCAATTCAGAAAAAGAAGTAAAAAGATAACAGAAAAATAAAACCAAAACAGAAAAAAACTTATACATACCATATCCCCTGCCCCTCCCTTTCATTGATCACTAGCATTTCAAACTAAATTCATTTTAACATTTTTCCACCTATTATTTATTTTTATTCCATATGTTCTACTCATCTGTTGACAAGGTAGATAAAAGGAGCATCAGACACAAGGTTTTGACAATCACACAGTCACACTGCGAAAGCTATATCATTATACAATCATCATCAAGAAACATGGCTACTGGAACACAGCTCTACATTTTCAGGCAGATCCCTCCAGCCTCTCCATTAAATCTTGGATAACAAGATGATATCTACTTAATGTGTAAGAATAACCTCCAGGATAACGTCTTGACTCTGTGTGGAATCTCTCAGCCATTGACACTTTATTTTTTCTCATTTTGCTCTTTCCCCTTTTGGTTGAGAAGGTTTTCTCAATCCCTTGATGCTGGGTTTCAGCTTATTCTAGGGTTTTTCTCAATTCCTTGATGCTGAGTCTCAGCTCATTCTAGGATTTCTGTCCCACATTGCTGGGAAGGTCCACACATCTGGGATTCATGTCCCATGTAGATGGGGGTGGTGGTGGTGGTGGTAAGTTTGCTTGTTGTTTTGGCTGGAGAGAAAGGCCACATCTGAGCAACAAAAGAGGTTCTCTTGGGGGTGACTCTTAGGCCTAATTTTAAGTAGGCTTGACCTATCCTTTGTGGGGTTAAGTTTCATATGAAGAAACCCCAAGACTGGGGGCTCAGCCTATAGCTTTGCTTGTCCACACTGCTTGTGAGAATATCAAGAATTCAACTTGGGGAGGTTGAATTTCCCCCCATTCTCACCATTACCCAAAGGTAAATACTTTTCCACTCACTGATCAAATTTGGGATTCATCAGGGCTTCACTTTGGACAAACCAACAAAATCTCATGTCCTACCCAAGGTTCCATGTACTTATGTTGTTCAACCAAGCTATCTACATAAGTTATATTAGGAAATGCACTAGTCAAAATATAAATTTTGTACCAAATAAACATTTTTTTTGCTTTAGTCTCACACATAAGTTGAAATTTTAATATATTAATTACCATCTATTTTCAGCACCCTACAGTAATGACATTCCTTTGTTCTTCCTCATGCAAAAACATTTTTTAAATTTGTACATTTAGTCACTATCATTATACACTCTAGGCATTTGTAGATTATACTATCTTAATCTTTATTGCCTATCTTTCTTTCTGATTTCATTCATGCCTCAGCCCTCCTCCCTCTATCATTCTCATATTCAGCTTCACTCAGTGTTTTAACATAATTGTATTACAGTTAGGTAGTATTGTGCTGTCCAGTTCTGTGTTTTTATATTCAGTCCTGTTGCACAATCTGTATCCCTTCAGCTCCAATTACCCAATATCTTACCCTATTTCTATCTCCTGATGGTCTCTGTTAACAGTGAAATATTCCAATTTTATTCACTAATGTCAGTTCATATCAGTGAGATCATACAGTATTTGTCCTTTTGTTTTTGGCTAATCTCACTCAGCATAATGTCCTTAAGGTCCATCCATGTTGTTACATGCTTCATAACTTTATTCTGTCTTAAGCTGCATAATAATCTATGGTATGATATACCACAGTTTGTTTAGCCACCCATCTGTTGATGGACATTTTGGCTGTTGTCATCTCTTGGTAATTGTAAATGATGCTGCTATAAACATTGGTGTGCAAATGTCCGTTTGTGTCCTTGCCCTCATGTCCTTTGAGAAGAGGCAACATATAGATGGGTCCTGTTTTTTAATCCATCCTGCCAGTCTATGTCTTTTGATTGGGGAGTTTAATCCATTAACATCTAGTGTTATTACTGTATGGGTAGTACTTTCTTCTACCATTTTTGCCTTTTGGATTTTATATGTCATATTTAATTTTCCTTCTTTTCACCTTTACTCATAGTCTTCATTTTTATACTCTTGTCCACACCTCTCTCTTCTGTCTTTTTGGTGCTCCCTTTAGTGTTGCTTGCAGAGCTAGTCTCTCGGTCACAAATCCTCTCAGTGATTTTTTTGTCTGAAAATGTTTTAATTTCTCCCTCATTTTTCAAGGACAATTTTGCTGGATATAGAATTCTTGGTTGGCAGTTTTTCTCTTTTAGTAATTTGAATATATCATCCCACTGTCTTCTCCCCTCCATGGTTTCTGCTGAGAAATCTGCTGAGAAGTCTTATTGGGCTTCCTTTGTATGTGATGGATTGCTTTTCTCTTGCTGCTTTCAAGATTCTCTCTTTCTCTTTGACATCTGACATTCTGATTAGTAAATGTCCTGGAGTATGTCTGTTTGGATCTATTCTCTTTGGGGTATGCTGCACTTCTTGGATCTGTAATTTTAAGTCTCTCATAAGAGTTGGGAAATTTTCAGTGATAATTTCCTCCATTAGTTTTTCTCCTCCTTTTCCCTTCTCTTCTCCTTCTGGGATACCCACAACATGTATATTCATGCGCTTCATATTGTCATCCAATTCCCTGAGTCCCTGCTCATATTTTTCCATTCTTTTCCCTATATTTTCTTTTTCTTTTCAGATTTCAGATGCTCCATCCTCCAGTTCACTAATTCTATCTTCTGCCTCTCAAAATCTACCATTGTAGGTTTCCATTGTTTTTTTCATCTCTTCTACTGTGTCTTTCATTCCCATAGGTTCTGTGATTTGTTTTTTCAGAATTTTGATTTCTTATTTTTGTTCATTCCTTGCCTTCTTTATATCCTCCTTCAATTCATTGATTTGGCTTTTGATGAGGTTTTCCCTGTCTGTTTGTATATTCTGAATTAATTGTTTCAGGTCCTGTATCTCATTTGAATTGTTAGTTTGTTCCTTTGACTGTGCCATATCTTCAGTTTTCCTAGTGTGATTTGTTACTTTTTGCTGGTGTCTAGTCATTCAATTACCTTAATTAGTTTATTCTGGAGATAGCTTTCACTTCTTTTACCTAGGGTTTTCTTGCTGGATGAATTTGTTGTCTATCTGTTCTTTGACATTCAGTTCAGCTTTTTCTGGACTTCTAACTTAGGTTTTGTTTAACAGAGGAGAATTTTTTGGTTCTTGTTTTCTTGTTTCTTGCCCTGCTTGTATAGTTCCTTCCCCCACCCACCCACCCTTAGGAGGTTCTTCTTAGGTATTATAGACCCCAGCCGGATTTTTCCAGACCAAACTGGCCTCCTATCAGGAGGAAAGAGTCACTGGTGTCGGTTTTCCTTGAGGGTGAGACCCAGCAGGTTGAAAGACTTTCCTGTGAAATCTCTGGGCTCTGTTTTTCTTATCCTGCCCAGTATGTGGCACTTGTCTGCCTGCAGGACCCACCAGAATAAGATTATGAGGTACCCTTAACTTTGGCAGACTCTCCCTGCTGGGGACATGGTGGAGACAGAGGAGAGGTTGTAGGCTGGCTTTAATGGCTTCAAATTACCAAGCCCTGGTGTCTGAATTCCTTGAGGGAGGGATTCCACCTGAACTGGGCTTCACCCCTCCCTCGGGAAGGCACAGGCTCCAGAAAAGCCCTCAAACGAGCTTATTTCTGCCTGTGCCTGGGGCAGTTGCAGCCTGAGAAGCCCTGTCACTGTCAGACAAAATAGGTCTTTATCAATTTTAAAACATTGAAATTATTCAAAGCACTTTCCCTGATCACAATGGGATGAAGCTGGATCTCAATAACCACCAAAGAACAAGAATATTCACAAATATGTGGAGGTTAAATAACACACTCTTAAACAACCAATGGGTCAAAGAAGAATTGCTAGAGAAATCAGTAGCTATCTGGACATGACAGTCAAGCCTTTGTAGAAACATAGCCACAAAAACCTCTGTTTCCTTTTTTTTTTTCTTTTTCTGTCAGTGCTGCCCCCTTGGTGCTAGGGCAAAAATGAGTGACCTCCACTTTGACCAGGTTCACCTGAGCTGGGGGCCTATTTTTAGTAGTCATAATTTATGAATTAATTCCACACTTGAAATTTAATTTCACTCAGCCCCTGCTGCTGGTAAAATTTCTTTCCTTTCCCCTCTGGGAAGCAGCCTATGGGGGAGGGGTGCCAGCCACCGCAGCTTGGGAAACTCATGGTTCTGGGTGAGTTCGCAGCCAGTCCAGCTGGTCCAGACTGGGGTACACTGTGTGTCCAGTCACTGATGTGGCCCCAGGAGCTGTTCTGTATTGTTTCTGGTTATTCAGTAGTTGTTCTGGAGGAAGAACTAAAATGCACACATTGCTAAGCCGCCATCTTGGCCTTTCTTGTTTTTTAATATAGGCATTTAGGGCAATAAATTTTCCTCTCACCACAGCCTTTGCCACATCCCATAAGTTCTGATATGTTGTATTCTCATTTTCATTCATCTCCAGATAGCTACTGATTTTTCTAGCAATTTCTTCTTTGACCCATTGGTTGTTCAAGAGTGTGTTATTTAATCTCCACATATTTGTGAATGTTCTTGTTCTTTGGTGGTTATTGAGATCCAGCTTCATCCCATTGTAATCAGGGAAAGTGCTTTGAATAGTTTCAATATTTTTAAATTGATAAAGACCTGCTTTGTGCTCCAGCATATGATCTATCCTGGAGAATGTTCCATGAGCACTAAAGAAGAATGTATATCCTGGTGTTTTGGGGTGTAATGACCTATATATGTCTGTTAGGTCTAATTCATTTATCAAGTTGTTTAACTTCTCTATTTCCTTGTAGATCTTCTGTCTAGTTGTTCCATCTATAGGGAACAGTGTTGTATTGTATTCTCCTACAATTATTGTTGAAACATCTATCACACCCTTCAGCTTTGCCAATGTCTGTCTCATGCACTTTGGAGCTCCTTGAGTGGGAACATAAACACTTATGATTGTTATTTCTTCTTGGTGAATTGTCCCTTTAATTCATATATAGTGTTCTTACTGGTACTCTTACTGGTACTAGTACACCTACTGGTACTCTTCTATTCTGTTTCCTCTTCCAGACCTCCCTCTTCTGTCTTTTCTTTTTTCTCAACTGGCAGAACTCCCACTAGTATTTCTTGTATGGCCGGTCTCTTGTTGACAAATTCTTTCAGGATTTGTTTGTGAAACTTTTAATCTCTCCTTCAGTTTTGAAGGATAATTTGGCTGGGTACAGAATTCTTTCTTTTTCAGGATCTTAAATATATCATACCACTGCCTTCTCACCTTCATGGTATCAGTTGAGCCATCTGAACTCAATCTTATGTAGTTTCCCTTGTATGTTATAGATTGTTTTTTTCCTTGCTGCTTTCAGAATTTCCTGCTTTTCTTCAGCACTTGATAGACTGATTTGTTATGTGTCTTAGGGAAGGCCTGTTTGGATTTATTCTCTTTGTAGTTCATTGAACTTCTTTGACTTGTGTATTTATGTCCTTTGTAAGGGTTGGGAAGTTTTCTCCGACTGTATTCTCAACTAATCTTCATAGTCGTTTACTCTTCTCTTCTCCTTCTGGGACACCAATGATTCTTATATTTATGCTCTTTGTCTTGTCCTTCATTTCCCTGCGATCCAATTCAAAATTTTCTATCATTTTTGCCATCTGCTGTTTTGGGTATTCGAAATCAGTTGTCCTGTCTTCTGTATCACTTATTCTTTCTTCTGTCTCTTCAAATCTTCTGTTGTGTGTCCCTAGTATGTTTTGTATTTGGTCTATGGAATCTTTAATCTCTGTGATATCTGCTGTCTTTCTATTTATTCTTTCAAATTCTTTGTTATGCTCTTCTAGTGTCTTCTTGATCTACTTTATATCATTCGCCCTCCCATTTATTTAGTAGAGTTATATGAATATCTTCGATTCATTGTTCCAACGTCTGTGTCTCTTCTGGTGTTTTAATTTGGTCATTAGGCTGGGCTTTATCTGTCTGCATTGTGACATGTTTAGTGTTCTTCTGTTGTTTTTGCTGCATGCAAATATCTTGATTGATTTATTTTGGAAATTGATTTCCTTCAGTAGTCTAAACCCTTGTGTTTGTGTGATGGATGTGTAGCAGCATATAAAGCATGGTGTGGGGCACAACAGTGAAGTGATGCATTGCACCTCAGATATAGGCACAGGTTGGTGATACTATGCTGGTTCCTGTGAACATGGGCGCCCAGTAGTGGGGAAGGATGTGGCTCTGTGGGTGCACAGGTCTGCGGTGGGGGGGGGGGTTGGCTCTGGTATACGCTGTTCTGGGGTGCAGGGCCCTTTCTCTGCAGAGCTATGGAAGCAGGTGGCATTATGCCTGCATGGGCTGGGGGTAGATGTGATCTGGCTTCAGAGGTCAGAGCCTTCACAGAGGTGGGGGATGTAACTGTGGTTTGTGTGCATGCATGGATCAAGGAGTGCCATAATCTGATGTAACTGTGTGCAATGCTCAGGGGTGGTGGGGTGGGTCTGTGCTACTCTATGGGCTTGGGGCAGGTGTAGCTTGGGTATGGAGGTAAGCACCTGAAGCCTTTATGCACTGGCGACAGCCTGCAGGGAGCAGCGAAGGGGAGGTAGTGTTCTGGAGGGACACAAGAGAGGTGGGTTGGGCTGCACTTGGGGTGGGGGTGGGGGGCGGGTATGCGTGTGAGGAGTTGGTGGGGAGGGGGCACTTGGAATAGAGTGTGGGGGTGGTAAAAGGGGTTCAGATAGGTGGGGGGGGTTAGTCGTGGGTCATAGGGGCCGCACTGGTAACTGTAGTGCTTTCAAGAAACATGGGTTGACTTACTTCCTAGTCCCCGTCTCCTCATCTGTGCACTTCTGAGGGCTCCCAGCTCCTGTATTAGGCTCTTTGCACTAGCCAGACAGTCTCCAGTTCTCTGCTTCTCAGTTCCTCAGCTTTTGCTACTAGGGCTGCCCTATGTGGTGCAGAAGACTCTCCCAGGTCACTTACACACTGGAATCACCATCTCAGTTGCCCTCCCATCCATTCTCTAACTGTTCCTAGAAGCTGAGCTGAACTCAATTTATCCTATTCTGCCTTTGTCGTGGAAGTCCCTCTACTATTTTTATTCTCTATTTCATTTATTTTCATTCGAATCTTTGTTATTTCTTTCCTTCTGTTTGCTTTCAGTTTAGTTTGTTCTTTTTTCCCTAGATCTTCTCATTGTGAGCCTTGGTCTCTGATTTGAGATTTTTCTTCTTTCTTAATGTAAGCATTCAGAGTTATAAATTTTCTCTTACCACTGACTGACTTTGCTGCATCCCATAAGTCTTTTTTTTTTTACATGGGCAGGCACCAGGAATCGAACCCGGGTTCTCTGGCATGGCAAAAAAGCATTCTTGCCTGCTGAGCCACCGTGGCCCGCCCCCCATAAGTCTCTTTTTATGTTATGTTTTAATTTTCATTTGCCTCAAAATAGTTTCGAATTTCTTCATGACTTTTTCTTTGGTCCATTTGTTGTTTAAGAATATATTGTGTGGGACTTCCGGAGAACATGGCGGCTTAGTAAGACGTGCGGATCTTAGTTTCTCCTCCAGGACAGCTACTAGGGGAGTAGAAATGATACAGAACAGCTCCCAAAGCCACGACAGAGATAAAAAAGACAGCGTAGCCCATCCTGGAATGGCTGGCTGGCTGAGAGAACCCGCTCTGGTGAGATCGCCGAGGGGCGCGGGCTTCACCGGGCAGGGCGGCAAGCAGCCGGAGTCACTCCCTTCCCCCTCCCTGGGCCGGCTGGGAGAATTGGACAGGCGGTCCCCTCAAACCGCGAAGGCTGGCGCCCACACCACGCGCGGCCCCCCGAACCAACTGAGAGAATTGGATCGGAAATCCCCAGGCTGCGGAGAACGGCGACGGGGGGGGGGGCCCTTACAAACCCGTGACTCCCCGAGAACGTGCACTCTCCCGGGTGGGCCGCTGTGGCTGGCGCCCTCCCGCCAAGCTTGGCGCCCCGGGCCGACTAGGAAATTCGGACGGGCGCTTTCCCGGGCTGCAGCAGCCAGCGACCCTCCCCGCGTTCAGACCCCGGGCTGGCTGACACTCTTCCAAGCCGCTTCTGCTAGCAACCTCCAGGACAGAGAGAGTTTCCCAAAGTTAAAGGACCCACAGCACCTTTTACTGGTGGGACCCACAGACAAACGTGTGCCATGAGCGCCACCTACTGAGCAGGATAAGAAAAACAGAACCCAGAGATTTCACAGAAAAATCTTACAACCTTGTTGGGTCCGACACCCAGGGAAATCTGACTAAATGCCCAGACGCCAGCAGCAGAGGTTAACTGTCCACGCTCAGAAGATTGAGAATATGGCCCAGTCAAAGGAACAAACCAATAGTTCAAATGAGATACAAGAGCTGAGACAACTAATGCTGAATATACGAAAAGAAATGGAAAACCTCTTCAAAAAGGAAATCGATAAATTGAGGGAGGACATGAAGAGGACATGGGCTGAACATAAAGAAGAAATAGAAAAACTGAAAAAACAAATCACAGAACTTATGGAAGTGAAGGATAAAGTAGAAAAGATGGAAAAAACAATGGATACCTACAATGATAGATTTAAAGAGACAGAAGATAGAATTAGTGATTTGGAGGATGGAACATCTGAATTCAAAAAATAAACAGAAACTATCGGGAAAAGAATGGAAAAATTTGAACAGGGTATCAGGGAACTCAAGGACAATATGAACCACACAAATATACGTGTTGTGGGTGTCCTAGAAGGAGAAGAGAAGGGAAAAGGAGGAGAAAAACTAATGGAAGAAATTATCACTGAAAATTTCCCAACTCTTATGAAAGACCTAAAATTACAGATCCAAGAAGTGCAGCGCACCCCAAAGAGAATAGACCCAAATAGGCATTCTCCAAGACACTTACTAGTTAGAATGTCAGAGGTCAAAGAGAAAGAGAGGATCTTGAAAGCAGCAAGAGAAAAACAATCCATCACATACAAGGGAAACCCAATAAGACTATGTGTAGATTTCTCAGCAGAAACCATGGAAGTTAGAAGACAATGGGATGATATATTTAAATTACTAAAAGAGAAAAACTGCCAACCAAGACTCCTATATCCAGCAAAATTGTCCTTCAAAAATGAGGGAGAAATTAAAACATTCTCAGACAAAAAGTCACTGAGAGAATTTGTGACCAAGAGACCAGCCCTGCAAGAAATACTAAAGGGAGCACTAGAGTCAGATACAAAAAGACAGAAGAGAGAGGTATGGAGAAGAGTGTAGAAAGAAGGAAAATCAGATATGATATATATAATACAAAAGGCAAAATGTTAGAGGAAAATATTATCCAAACAGTAATAACACTAAATGTCAATGGACTGAATTCCTCAATCAAAAGACATAGATTGGCGGAATGGATTAAAAAACAGGATCCTTCTATATGCTGTCTACAGGAAATACATCTTAGACCCAAAGATAAACATAGGTTGAAAGTGAAAGGTTGGGAAAAGATATTTCATGCAAATAACAACCAGAAAAGAGCAGGAGTGGCTACACTAATATCCAACAAATTAGACTTCAAATGTAAAGCAGTTAAAAGAGACAAAGAAGGACACTCTATACTAATAAAAGGAACAATTAAACAAGAAGATATAACAATCATAAATAATTACGCACCAAACCAGAATGCCCCAAAATACATGAGGAATACACTGCAAACACTGAAAAGGGAAATAGACTCATATACCATAACAGTTGGAGACTTCAATTCACCACTCTCATCAATGGACAGAACATCTAGACAGAGGATCAATAAAGAAATAGAGAATCTGAATATTACTATAAATGAGCTAGACTTAACAGACATTTATAGGACATTACATCCCACAACAGCAGGATACACCTTTTTCTCAAGTGCTCATGGATCATTCTCAAAGATAGACCATATGCTGGGTCACAAAGCAAGTCTTAACAAATTTAAAGAGATTGAAATCATACACAACACTTTCTCAGATCATAAAGGAATGAAGTTGGAAATCAATAATAGGCGGAGTGCCAGAAAATTCACAAATACGTGGAGGCTCAAAAACACACTCTTAAACAATGAGTGGGTCAAAGAAGAAATTGCAAGAGAAATTAGTAAATACCTCGAGGTGAATGAAAATGAAAACACAACATATCAAAACTTATGGGACGCAGCAAAGGCAGTGCTAAGAGGGAAATTTATTGCCCTAAATGCCTATATCAGAAAAGAAGAAAAGGCAAAAATTCAGGAATTAACTATCCATTTGGAAGAACTGGAGAAAGAACAGCAAACTAATCCCAAAGCAAGCAAAAGGAAAGAAATAACAAAGATTAGAGCAGAAATAAATGAAATTGAAAACATGAAAACAATAGAAAAAGTCAATAAGACCAGAAGTTGGTTCTATGAGAAAATCAATAAGATTGATGGGCCCTTAGCAAGATTCACAAAAAGAAGAAGAGAGAGGATGCAAATAAATAAGATCAGAAATGGAAGAGGAGACATAACTACTGACCTCACAGAAATAAAGGAGGTAATAACAGGATACTATGAACAACTTTACGCTAATAAATACAACAATTTAGAGGAAATGGACGGGTTCCTGGGAAGACATGAACAACCAACTTTGACTCAAGAAGACATAGATGACCTCAACAAACCAATCACAAAAAATTGAATCAGTCATTCAAAAGTTTCCTAAAAAGAAAAGTCCAGGATGAGACGGCTTCACATCTGAATTCTATCAAACATTCCAGAGAGAATTAGTACCAACTCTCCTCAAACTCTTCAAAAAAATCGAAGCGGAGGGAAAACTACCTAATTCATTCTATGAAGCCAACATCACCCTCATACCAAAACCAGGTAAAGATATTACAAAAAAAGAAAACTACAGGCCAATCTCTCTAATGAATATAGATGCAAAAATCCTCAATAAAATTCTAGCAAATCGTATCCAACAACACATTAAAAGAATTATACATCATGACCAAGTAGGATTCATCCCTGGTATGCAAGGATGGTTCAACATAAGAAAATCAATTAATGTAATACACCATATCAACAAATCAAAGCAGAAAAATCACATGATCATCTCAATTGATGCAGAGAAGGCATTTGACAAGATTCAACATCCTTTCCTGTTGAAAACACTTCAAAAGATAGGAATACAAGGGAACTTCCTTAAAATGATAGAGGGAATATATGAAAAACCCACAGCTAATATCATCCTCCATGGGGAAAAATTGAAAACTTTCCCCCTAAGATCAGGAACAAGACAAGGATGTCCACTATCACCACTATTATTCAACATTGTGTTGGAGGTTCTAGCCAGAGCAATTAGACAAGAAAAAGAAATACAAGGCATCAAAATTGGAAAGGAAGAAGTAAAACTATCACTGTTTGCAGACGATATGATACTATACATCAAAAACCCGGAAAAATCCACAACAAAACTACTAGAGCTAATAAATGAGTACAGCATAGTAGCAGGTTACAAGATCAACATTCAAAAATCTGTAGCATTTCTATACACTAGCAATGAACAAGCGGAGGGGGAAATTAAGAAACGAATCCCATTTACAATTGCAACTAAAAGAATGAAATACCTAGGAATAAATTTAACTAAAGAGACAAAAAACCTATATAAAGAAAACTACAAAAAACTGCTAAAAGAAATCACAGAAGACCTAAATAGATGGAAGGGCATACCGTGTTCATGGATTGGAAGACTAAATATAGTTAAGATGTCAATCCTACCTAAATTGATTTACAGATTCAATGCAATACCAATCAAAATCCCAACAACTTATTTTTCAGAATTAGAAAAACCAATAAGCAAATTTATCTGGAAGGGCAGGGTGCCCTGAATTGCTAAAAACATCTTGAGGAAAAAAAACGAAGCTGGAGGTCTTGCACTACCTGACTTTAAGGCATATTATGAAGCCACAGTGGTCAAAACAGCATGGTATTGGCATAAAGATAGATATATCGACCAATGGAATCGAATAGAGTGCTCAGATATAGACCCTCTCATCTATGGACATTTGATCTTTGATAAGGCAGTCAGGCCAACTCACCTGGGACAGAACAGTCTCTTCAACAAATGGTGCCTAGAGAACTGGATATCCATATGCAAAAGAATGAAAGAAGACCCATATCTCACATCCTACACAAAAGTTAACTCAAAAGGGATCAAAGATCTAAACATTAGGTCTAAGACCATAAAACAGTTGGAGGAAAATGTAGGGAGATATCTTATGAATCTTACAATTGGAGGCAGTTTTATGGACCTTAAACCTGCTCTTAAAGCAAGAGCACTGAAGAAGGAAATAAGTAAATGGGAACTCCTCAAAATTAAACACTTTTGTGCATCAAAGAACTTCATCAAGAAAGTAGAAAGACAGCCTACACAATGGGAATCAATATTTGGAAACGACATATCAGATAAAGTTCTAGTCTCCAGAATTTATAATGAGATTGTTCAACTCAACAACAAAAAAAGACAGCCAACCCAATTACAAAATGGGAAAAAGACTTGAATAGACACCTCTCAAAGGAGGAAATACAAATGGCCAAAAGGCACATGAAGAGATGCTCAATGTCCCTGGCCATTAGAAATGCAAACCAAAACCACAATGAGATATCATCTCACACCCACCAGAATGGCCATTATCAACAAAACAGAAAATGACAAGTGCTGGAGAGGATGCGGTGAAAGAGGCACACTTATCCACTGTTGGTGGGAATGTCAAATGGTGCAACCACTGTGGAAGGCAGTTTGGCAGTTCCTCAAAAAGCTGAATATAGAATTGCCATACGACCCAGCAATACCATTGCTGGGAATCTACTCAAAGGAATTAAGGGCAAAAACTCAAATGGACATTTGCACACCAATGTTTATAGCAGCGTTATTTACAATTGCAAAGAGATGGAAACAGCCAAAATGTCCATCAACAGACGAGTGGCTAAACAAACTGTGGTATATACATACGATGGAATATTATGCAGCTTTAAGGCAGGATAAACTTATGAAGCATGTAATAACATGGATGGACCTAGAGAACATTATGCTGAGTGAGTCTAGCCAAAAACTAAAAGACAAATACTGTATGGTCCCAATGATGTGAATCGACACTCGAGAATAAACTTGGAATATGTCATTGGTAACAGAGTTCAGCAGGAGTTAGAAACAGGGTAAGATAATGGGTAATTGGAGCTGATGGGATACAGACTGTGCAATAGGACTAGATACAAAAACTCAAAAATGGACAGCACAATAATACCTAATTGTAATGTAATTATGTTAAAACACTTCTGTGAAGCTGCATCTGAGCTATAGTTGTTTTTTTAAATATATTTTTGTATTTTTTATTTTTATTTTTATTTTTTCTCTATATTATCATTTTATTTCTTTTTCTGTTGTCTTGCTATTTCTTTTTCTAAATCGATGCATATGTACTAAGAAATGATGATCATACATCTATGTGATGATATTAAGAATTACTGATTGCATATGTAGAATGGAATGATTTCTAAATGTTGTGTTAGTTAATTTTTTTTAATTAATAAAAAAAATAATATATTGTGTAATTTCTACCTATTTTGACTTTCCATTTCTCCATCTGTTATTGATTTCTACTTCATTTCATTGTGGTTGGAAAAGATGCATTGTATGATTTCAATATTTTAACATTTATTGAGGCTTGTCCTGTGACCTAACATGTAGTCTATTCTGGAGCATGACCCATGTATACCAGAAAAGAATGTGTATTCTGCTGCTGTGAAGTGAACTGTTCTATATATGTCCATTAGGTATAGTTGGTTTATAGTATCACTCAAGTTTTCTATTTCCTCATTGATATTCTGTCTAGATGTTCTATCCATATTGAAAGTGGTGTACAGAGCCTCCTACTATTAATGTAGTACCATCTATTTCTCCCTTCAAATCTGCTATATATGCTTCATATATTTTAAGGCTCTGCCATTAGGTGCATATATATTTATAAGTGTTATGTCTTCTTATTGAATTGGTCCACTTTTCAGTGTATAGTGACCTCGTTTATCCCTCATAATAGTTTTTAAATGTGATTTTATTGAGCTATATTTACACACCAAACTATCCATCAAATGTATACAATCAGAGGGTTATGAGGATAGTTCAGTGGTAGAATTCTCACCTGCCATGCAAGAGACCCAGGTTCGATTTCCAGTCATGCACTTCCCCAAACAAACAAAGAAATGAACAAAAACAGACATACAAAAATTCAGCAAATGGTGCTGTAATAACTGGACACTAACATGCAAAAAGAATAAAATGTGACCCCAACATACAGCATACAAAAAAAAAAACCCATAAAATCAATGCTTACAGTATCACCATATAGTTGTACAATCATCACCACAATCAATTTTAGAACACTTTATAATGCTTTTTTACATGAAGTCTATTTATCAAATATTAGTATAGCTACCCATGCTGGTTTTTAGTCACTATTTGTATCCTTTCACTTTATACCTATCTGTATCTTTTGGTCAAATGTGTCTCTTGTAAACAACAAATAACAAGCTCATGCTTTTTTTTTTAATCTATTGTGTCAATCTGTGTCTTTTGATTGGAGAGTTTCATCTCTTTACATTCAGTTTAATTACTGATAAGGCAGGACTTAGTTCAGCCATTTTGTTCATTGTTTCTTATAGGTTTCATATATTTTCATCTCTTTATCTTTATTGAAGCCTTCTTTGTGATGTAACTGACCACCTTTTATGATATAACATATTTTTCTCATTTTGTTTTTGTATATTTTTAAAATACTTTATTTGTATTTTAGAAACCTTGGGGTTTCTATAAAACCTAAGTCTATAACTCACAAGATCGAAATGATACCAACTTAACTTTAATAGTACATATAAGCTATGTTCCTATACGTTTCTATACACCACCTTTACATAGTTCACCTCACAAATTACATATTTATATATTATGAGTCCCAAACCATTGATTTGGATACATTTTATGCATTTGCCTTTTACATCATGTAGGGGGTAGAAAGTAGAGTTACAAATAAAAAATATAACAGTACTGGCATTTATATTTACCCATGTCATTATCTTTACCAGAGATTTTATTTCGTCATGGGGCCTCAGTCAATTGTCCAGTATCCTTACTTTTTACCTGAAGAATTTCCTTTTACATTTCTTGTAAGAGCTGGATACAAACAATGATCTTATGTTTTTCTTGGAATGTCTTAATTCCTCCCTCATTTTTGAAAGACAGTCTTTCTGGATATAGAATTATTGTTTGGCAATTTTTTTGCTTTCAGCACTTTAAACATGTCTTCCTCTGCTTTCATGCCTCCATGGTTTCCAAAGGGATACAGACAGTCTTATTAGGGTTCCCTTGTATGTAACATGTTGCTCCCTCTTGTGGCACTCAGAATTCTCTATCTTTGGATTACATTGTTTGATTATAACATGGCATGGTATGAATCAATTTGGATTTATACTGTTTGGAGCCTATTGAACATTCACGTCTTTTTTAAAATTTACACCGTTTTTTTTTTTTTTGAGGGAAAGCCATGCCATACATAGAATTCTTGGCTGGCAGTTTTTCTCTTTCAATACCTTAAATATGTCATACTACTGCTTTCTTGCCTACATGGTCTCTGATGAGAAATTGGTTCTTAGCCTCATGGAGGATCCCTTGTAGATGAATAAATTACTTTTCTCTTGCTTCTCCCTTTATCTTTGGCATTTGACATTTTGATTTCTATATGTCTTATAGTAGTTCTATTAGGGTTTATCCTGTTTGGAGATTGTTGGAATTCTTGTGTGTGTATATTCATCTTTCATCAGATTTGGGAAAATTTCAGCCATTATTTCCTCAAATATTTTTTCTGCCCCTTTTTCTTCTCCTCTCCTTCTGGAGCTTGCATATTGTGTATATTGGTATGCCTCATGTTATCCCACAGGTTCCTTAGGCTCTACTCAATATATTACACTCTTTTCTCTATCTGTTCTTCCAACTATATGCTTTTAATTGTCCTGTCTTTTAGTTTGACTATTTTTTTCTTCTGACTGTTCACATATGCTATTGGATGCCTCTACTGTATTTTCACTCTCAATTACTGTATTTTTCATCCCTATAAGTTTCTTGTATTCCTTTTAAAATTTTCAAATTCCTTTTTTCTCATACATGGTCTCCTTGATACCCTTTAGATTTATATCCGTATTTTCCTTTAGCTCATTGAACTGATTTAGGAGATCTGACTAAACATTTTTATTAGTTTTTCCAATGTTTGTGCTTACCCCAGTAATATCCATTTTTCCCTCATAACCATACATATGAGAAGCATCCTGATTCTCAACATGTGCAAAGAACATTCACTACCTTCCACAACATCAGGCTTCACTGAATCTCCATTCTGATATTCATCCTTCAAGTTGAACTCTAAACCATATTTTCTTGTTCTGCTTTTTTCACTCTCACCAAAGTGACTAGTCTTTTTTCTCTATATTATACTTAGTTGAATTGAATTGGTTTTGGTTTTGAAGGCAGAAAGAGAATAAAATAGCTGTGAAAGAAGCTGAAATCCATACTGGCTTTTTTTTTTAATGGTCAAAACATGCAATATTCTAGTTTTTTCTATGCATAACTCTTTATAGATTTTTTGGGTAACATTTTGATAATTCAGACCTTTTTGATTTACAGGCTGTCTTCTTAGGGACTACTTGGAAAAACAAATGAAAACAAATGTGGTTAGAAAAAAAGTTACTTGAACAGATTTATTGCTGCCTATTACAGTCAACCACTGTATTGTCTATAAAAGTTTAACTATTGGAATTTGAGAATAAGAGATAAAAAGAAAAATGATAGAAGTTTCCAAATTCTCTGTGAAATATCTTAATGGAAACTGATCTTGAGAAGAATCATTTTCTCCATGGATACTTCTTTTTTAAATATCACTCATATAATTGTGGTGCTTCATCAATGCTAAGTTCCTTTTGTGGAAGAAGTATGGTTTTAACTTGCACAATTGAGGTTAGGTACTTTTTGAATCTTCTTGTAAAATTATTTCTGCATTTATTTATTTATTATTATTATTTAATTTTTTTAAACATAACATAGAAACACGAACATTCTTACCATATGATCATTCCATTCTTAGTATATAATCAATAACTCACAATATCACCACATAGTTGTATATTCATCACCACAGTCACTGCTCAGAACATTTGCATCAATCCAGAAAAAAGAAATAAGAACAAAAATGAAAAAACTTCACACACTATCCCCCTTCCCCCTCCCCTTCACCAATAAACAGCATTTCGATCTACTAAATTTATTTTATCATTTCTTCCCCCAAATATTTATTCATTTCTAACCCATATGTTTTACTCATCTGTCGATAATGTACATAAAAGGAGCATCAGACACAAGGTTTTCACCATCACGCAGTCACATTGTGAAAGCTCTATCATTATACAATCATCTTTAAGAAACATGGCTACTGGAACACAGCTCTACATTTTCAGGCAGTTCCCTCCAGCCTCTTCATTACACCTTAACTAAAAAAGGTGGCATCTATATAATGTGTAAGAATAACCTCCAGGATAACCTCTCGACTCTGTTGGAATCTCTCAGCCATTGACACTTTATTTTCTCTCATTTCACTCTTTCCCCTTTTGGTCAAGAAGGTTTTCTCAATCCCTTGATGCTGAGTCCCAACTCATTCAAGGGTTTCTGTCCCACACTGCCAGGAAGGTCCACATCCCTGGGAGTCATGTCCCACTTAGAAAGGGGGAGGGCAGTGAGTTTGCTTATTGTGTTGGCTGAGAGAGAGAGAGAGAGGCAACAACCGAGTGACAAAAGAGGTTCTCTGGGGGTGACTCTTAGGCCTAATTTTAAGTAGACTTAAATTCTACTTAAGGTTCTCTGGGGGTTAAGTTTCATATGAACAAACCCCAAGATTGAGATCTCAGCCTATTGCTTTGGTTGTCCCCATTGCTTGTGAGAATATCAAGAATTCTCCACTTGGGAAAGCTGAATTTTATCCCTTCCTTGCCATTCCCCCATGGGGACTTTGCAAATACTTTTTTATTCACTGTTCAAATAACTCTGGGATTTATTGGTGCATCACTCTGGACAAACCTACAAAATCTCATGCCCTACTCAAGGTTCCATGTACTTATGGTGTTCAATATTAGGAAATACACTAGTCAAAGTACACATTTTGTACTAAATAAACATTTTTGCTCTAGTCTGATGCATAAGTTAAAGTTTTAAAATATTAATTACCATCTATTTTCAACAACCTGCAGTACTGACATTCCTTTGTTCTTCCTCATGCAAAAAAATTTTTAAATTTGTACATTTAGTCACTATCATTATACACTCCAGGCATTCCTAGATTATAACATCTCAGTCTTTATCATCTATCTTTCCTTCTAGTTTCATTTGTGCTAACACGCCTCCTCCCTCTATCATTCTAACATTTAGCTTCATCCAGTGTTCTAACATTATTGGATTACAGTTAAGTTGTATTGTACTATCCATTTCTGAATTTTTACAATCAGTCCTGTTGTACATTCTGTATCCCTTCAGCTCCAATTACCCAATATCTTATCCTATTTCTATCTCCTGATGGTCTCTGTTCTTAACTGAAATTCTCCAAGTTCATTCACTAATGTTACTTCATATCGGTGAGGCCATACAGTATTTGTCCTTTTATTTCTGGCTAATCTCACTCAGCATAATGTCCTTAAGGTCCACCCTTGTTATTACACACTTCATAACTTTATTCTGTCTCATAGCTGTACAATACTCCATCATATGTATATACCACAGCTTGTTTAGCCACTCATCTGTTGATGGACATTTCAGCTTTTTCCATTTCTTGGCAATTGTAAATTATGCTGCTATAAACATTGGTATGCAAATGTCTGTTTGTATCCTTACCCTCATATCCTCTGAGCCGATACTTAGCAACTGTATTGCTGTATCATATGGCAGTTCTATACTTAGTTTCCTGAGGAATCGCCAAACTGCCTTCCACAGCAGTTGCACCACTTGACATTCGCACCAACAGTGGATAAGTGTGCCTCTTTCTCCACATCGTTTCTAGCACTTGTCATTTTCTGTTTTATTGATAATGGCCATTCTGGTAGGTGTGAGATATTATCTCATTGTGGTTTTGCATTTCCCTAATAGCCAGGGAAGTTGAGCATCTTTTCATGTGCCACTTGGTCATTTGTATTTCCTCTTCTGAGAAGTGTCTGTTCATGTCTTTTGCCCATTTTGCAATTGGTTTGTCTTTTTGTTGTTGAGTTGAAAAATCTCTTTATATATTCTGGATACTAGACCTTTATCTGATATATTGTTTCTAAATATTGTCTCCCGTTGTATAGGCTGTCTTTTTACTTTCTTGAAGAAGTTCTTTGACACGCAAAAGTGTTTAATTTTGAGGAGTTCCCATTTATTTATTTATTTATTTATTTATTCAATGCTCAAACTTTCAGTGTAAGGTATAGGAAACTGCCTCCTATTATAAGATTTATAAGATATTTCCCTACTGTTTTCTTCTAAAACTTTTATGGTCTTAGATCTAAGGTTTAGGTCTTTGATCCATTCTGAGTTAATTTTTGTATAGGGTGTGAGATATGGATCCTCTTTCATTCTTTTGCAGTTCTCTAGGCACCTAAAGAAGAGGTGTTCTTCTTGAAGAGGCTGTTCTGTCCCAGGTGAGTTGGCTTGACTGTCTTATCAAAGATCAATTGTCCATAGATGAGAGGGTCTGTAACTGAACACGCTATTCAATTCCATTCAACAGTATATCTCTCTGTATGTCAGTACCATGCTGTTTTGAACACTGTAGCTTCATAATACACCTTAAAATCAGGTAGCATGAGACCTCCAATTTCATTTTTCTTTCTCAGGGTATTTTTAGCTATTAGGGGCACCCTGCCTACCCTTCCAGATAAATTTGGTTATTTGTTTTTCTATTTCTGAAAAGTAAGTTTTGGGGATTTTAATTGGTAATGCATTGAATCTATAAATCAATTTAGGTAGAACTGACAGCTTAACTATATTTAGTCTGCCAATCCATGTACACGGTATGCCCTTCCATTAATATAGGTCTTCTATGATCTCTTTTAGCAATTTCTTGGTGTTTTCTTAGTATAAGTCTTTTGTATCTCTAGTTAAATTTATTCCTAAATATTTTATTCTTTTGGCTGGAATTGTAAATGGAATTTTTTTCTTGATTTCCCCTTCAGAGGGTTCATTCTTAGTGTATAGAAACACTACAAATTTTTGAGTGTTGATCTTGTAACCTGCCACTTTGCTGTACTCATTTATTAGCTCTAGTAGTTTCACTGTGGATGTTTTGAGGTTTTTGACATAGAGTATCATATCATCTGCAGTGAGAATTTTGCTCCTTCTTTTCTAATTTTGATGCCTTGTTTTTTTGTTCTTTTTTGTATAATTGCTCTGGCTAGAACTTCCAACACAATGTTGAATAACAATGGTGATGGTGGCATCCTTGTCTTGTTCCTGATCTTAGGGGGAAAGTTTTCAGTTTTTCCCCATTGAGGATGATGTTTGCTGTGGGTTTTTCATATATTCCCTTTATCATGTTGAGGAATTTCCCTTCTATTCATATTCTTTGAAGTGTTTTCAAAAAGAAAGGATGTTGAATTTTGTTAAATGCCTTTTCTGCATCAATCTAGATGATCATGTGGTTTTTCTGCTTTGATTTGTTGACATGGTGTATTACATTAATTAATTTTCTTATGCTGAACCATCCTTGCATACCTGGGATGAGTCCTACTTGGTCATGGTGTATATACTTCTTTTAATGTGCTGCTGGATTCAATTTGCAAGAATTTTGTGGAGGATTTTTGCATCCATATTCATTAGAGAGGTTGGTCTGTAGTTTTCTTTTCTTGTAATATCTTTGTCTGGCTTTGGTATGATGGTAATGTTGGCTTCATAGAATGAGTTAGGTAGCCTTCCCTCCTCTTCAATTTTTTTGAAGAGTTTGAGCAGGATTGGTACTAATTCTTTCTTGAATGATTGGTAGAATTCACATGTGAAGCTATCTGGTCCTGGACTTTTCTTTTTGGGGAACTTCTTAATGACTGATTCAATTTCTTTATTGTGATTAGTTTGTTGAGGTCATCTATTTCTTTTCGAGTCAATGTTGGTTGTTCATGACTTTCTAGGAAGTTGCCCATTTCATCTACATTGTCTACTTTATTAGCATAAAGTTGTTCATAGTATCCTCTCATTACGTCTTTTATTTCTTTGGGGTCAGTGGTTATGCCTTCTCTTCCACTTCTGATTTTATTTATTTGCATCCTCTTTCTTCTTTTTGTTAACCTCACTAAAGGCCCATCAATCTTATTGATTTTCTCATAGAACCAACTTCTGTTTTTTGCTGATTTTCTTGATTGTTTTCAGGTTCTCAATTTCATTTATTTCTGCTCTAATCTTCATTATTTATTTCCTTTTGCTTGGTTTGGGGTTAGTTTGTGGTTCTTTCTCTATTTCTTCCAATTGGACTACTGATTCCTTGATTTTTGCCCTTTCTTCTTTTTTGATATGGGCATTTAGGGCAATAAATTTCCCTCTTTGCACTGCCTTTGCTGTATCCCATAAATTTTGATATGTTGTGTTGTCATTTTCATTTGCCTCAAAATATTTACTGATTTCTCTTGTGATTTCTTCTTTGACCCACTGGTTGTTTAAGAGTGTGTTGTTGAGCCTCCATTTATTTGCGAATTTTCTGACACTCTGACTACTATTGATTTCCAGCTTCATTCCTTTATGATCTGAGAAAGTGTTTTTATGATTTCAATATTTTTAAATTTAGTGAGGCTTGCTTTGTGACCCAGCATATGTCCATCCTTGAGAATGACCCAGGAGCACCTGAGAAAAAGGTGTATCCTGCTCTTGTGGGGTATAATGTTCTATAAATATGTTAAGCCTAACTCCTTTATTGCATGACTCAAATTCTCTATTTCTTCATTCAGCCTCTTTCTAGATGTTCTGTCCATTGATGAGAGTGGAGATTGAAGTCTCCAACTATTATGGTAGATGTGTGTATTTCTCTTTTCAGTATTTGCCTCATGTATTTTGGAGCATTCTGGCTTAGTGCAGAAATATTTATGACTGTTATGTCTTCTTGTTGAATTGTTCCTTTTATTAATGCATAGTGTCCTTCTTTGTCTCTTTTAACTGTTTTATATTTGAAATCTCATTTGTTGGATATTAGTATAGCTACTCCAGCTCTTTGCTGATTGTTATTTGCATGAAACAGCCTTTCCCAGCCTTTCACTTTCAACCTATGTTTATCCTTGGCTGAGATGCATTTCTTGTAGATAGCATATAGAGGGGTCCTGTTTTTTAATCCATTCTGACAGTCTTTGTCTTTTGATTGAGGAGTTTAATCCATTAACATTTAGTATTATTACTACGGGCATATGGGCAGTATTTTCTTCTACCATTTTGCCTTTTGGATTTTATATGTCATACCTAATTTTTCTTCTGTTTTACCTTTACTGATAGTCTTCATTTCTACACTCTTCTTCACACCTCTCTCTCCTATATTTTCCTATCTTTCTCTAATGGTCCCTTTAGTATTTCTTGCAGAGCTGGTCTCTTGGTCACAAATTCTCTCAGTGATTTTTTTGTGTAATAATGTTTTAATTTCCCCCTCATTTTTGAAGGACAATTTTGTAGGATATAGAATTCTTAGTTGGCAGTTTCTCTCTTTTAGTAACTTAAATATATCATCCCACTGTCTTCTCACCTCCATGGTTTCTGCTGAGAAATCTACACACAGTCTTATTGGGCTTCCCTGGTATGTGATGGATTGCTTTTCTCTTGCTGCTTTCAAGATTCTCTCTTTCTCTTTGACATCTGACATTCTGATTAGCAAATGTCTTGGAATACGTCTATTTGGGTCAATTCTGTTTGGGGCATGCTGTACTTCTTGGATCTGTAGTTTTAAGTCTTTCATAAGAGTTGGGAAATTTTCAGTGATAGTTTCCTCCATTAGTTTTTCACCTCCTTTTCCATCTCTTCTCCTTCTGGGATACCCACAACACGTATATTCATGTGCTTCATGTTGTCATTCAATTCTCTGTGTCCCTGCTCATAATTTTCCATTCTTTTCCCTATATATTTTTTTGCTTGTCAGATTTCAGATGTCCAATCCTCCAATTTACTAATCCTATCTTCTGTCTCTTGAAATCTAACATTGTAGGTTTCCATTGCTTTTTCATCTCTTCTTATACTGTGTCTTTCATTCCCATAAGTTCTGTGATTTGTTTTTTCAGCCTTTTGATTTCTTCTTTTTGTTCATTCCTTGCCTTCCTTATATCCACCCTCAATTCATTGATTTGATTTTTGATGAGGTTTTCCATGTCTGTTTGAACATTCTGAATTAATTGTTTCAACTCGTATATCTCATTTGAATTGTTAGTTTGTTCCTTTGGGCCATAGCTTCAAGTTACTAGCATGATTTGTTATTTTTTGCTGGCATCTGGGCATTTAATTACTTTAATTAGTTTATTCTGGAGATTGTTTTCACTTTTTTTACTTAGGATTTTCTTGCTGGATGACTTTGTTGTCTATCTGTTCTTTGACATTCAGTTCAGCTTATTCTAGACCTCTAGCTTAGGTTTTGTTTAACACATTAGAATTTTTCAGTTAGTTTATTGTTTCTTGCATTGACTGTATGGTGCCTTTTCCCCCCTTTAGGGTGGTCTTCTTAGGTATTATAGACCCTAGCCAGATTTTCCCAGACCAAACTGGCCTCCTCTCAGGAGGAAAGAGCCACCTGCATCAGTTTTCCCTGAGGGTGAGACCCAGCAGGTTGAAAGGGTTTCATATGAAGCCTCTGGACTCGGTGTTTTTCCTATCCTGCCCAGTGTGTGGTACTTGTCTGCCTGTGGGTCCCACCAGCATAAGGTGAAGAGGTACCTTTAACTGCAGCAGACTCTCCCTGATGGGGCCATGGTTTGAGATAGAGGAGAGGTTGTAGGCTGGCTTTAATCACTTCAATTTTCCAGACCCTGGGGTCTGAATTCCTTGAGGGAGGTGATTCCACCTGAGCTGGGCCCCACCCCTCTTGGGTGAAAGGCACAGGCTTCAGCCAAAAAGCACTCAAACCAGCTTACTTCTGCCCATGCCTGGGGCAGTTGTAGCCTGAGAAGCCCTGCAGCTGTATCCAAAGAGTAGTTAACCCATAGAAACACAGCCACAAAAAAGAAAAAGAAAAATCCTTTTCAGAGCAGGAGGCCCATTCCATGGGTTGGCCAATCAAGAACTTAAGTTGGCATGTTGCTATGTGTATCTCCAGGTCCTATGTGCCCCCTCCTTTCCTTCAGAGCCCAGAACCTTTCAAGTATTGTGTGCTGTCTGATCCAAAAGACCTCTGTTTCCCCCCCTTTTTTCTTTCTCCATCAGCCATACCCCTCTGCGCCAGTGCAAAAACCAGCAACCTTAGCTTTTACTTGAGGTTCAGCTGAGCTGGGGGACATTTTTAGTAGTCAGAATTTGTTAATTAATTCCACAACTGGAGTTTGGTAGTGTTCAGCCCCTGCTGCTAGTAAAGTTTCTTTCCTTTCCCCTCTGGGAGGCAATCTGTGGGGCACTGGCCACTGTGACTTGTGGAACTCATGGTTCTGGGTGGGCTCACAGCCAGTCCAGCTTGTCCAGACTGGGGTAAGCTGTGTGTCTGGTCACTGACATGGCCCCAGCAGTTGTTCTGTACTGTTCCTGGCTATTTACCAGCTGCTCTGAAGAACGAACTAAATCCCACACCTCACTAAGCCACCACCTTGGCCTGAGAGCTTCTTCCTGTGTCTTTATATGACTTGAGTTTTTGTCCATGACTTGGCATTTGATTATTTTGAGGTGCTAACTATAGAATTTAGTTTCTCCTCCTTGCCTAAGGTTTTAGTGTAGATTGCTGTATGTTAATGCTTTCCTTCAATATTTGGTGCAGTTTATATTGCACCTTTAGAGTAACCCCTGATTAAAAGTTCAGTTTTTCTTGGATCTTTTTGCACCTGCACCTACCCTCTGTGTGTGCAGTAACTTTCAAAATTACTCTTGTATGTGTGATTGTTTCCCCTCCATGAGATGATTTCCTTTCTCCTGCTTCTCCTCTGGGAGTCCTGAGCTGCTCTCTTTGCATCTGTGCAAATTTCACCCCTATTTGCTATTATTTTTTCCATGCATCTCTGATGCTTTGGAGTGCCCTTTCACTTCAGCTCTCCACCTTGAGTCTGCACTGCCATTCAGAGACTCAGTTTCCTCTTTCTGTGTGGCTACTCCTTCTCCAGTAATTTCCACTTTAGGGGATCTGGACCCATAGAGCCAGATGTGGGCAATATTCAAAGATACTCATTTTTTTCATTTAGGTGCACCAGGAATTAGGGTCTGGGCTAGAAGTGTACACAGCTTGCTAAAAGTTCTGCTGTGAATCACTTTGATTTCCTGGGGACACTTTGAATGCATAAGCATCCTAACCACTAGTGATCAAGAATGGGCCTATATGACCTTGGGTTCTCATGCTTGAGTGTGCATGATTCTCTAAGTTGCTGCCATGGGTGGCTCTGTGGTCAGCAACCACAGCAGGAGGTGCTGCAGCCAGAGAGCTGCCATTGTGCATCTCTTGAGCCATGTGGTTCATGCGGGACAGGTCCAGACTAGCAAATCTACTGTACCACTTTCCTACCTTATATAGTTGTTTTGCTTCCTTAATTCATCATTTTAAGAGTCATTTTCCAGTCCTGATCATCCTCCAGAGTTCTAAGATAGCTGAATTTGCCCTGTATTTAGTTGACTCTGTTTTCCATCATTTTCACCTAATGACTTCTTTCTATTGTGGGACCCATCTTGGCTGTGACAGTTTTTCAGACTTTCTTTCTGTTTGATATCCTTGATACTTTTCAGGAATAATCTTAGGTATTTTGTAGAAGGACCCTCAAATGGATTTGTCTGATGTTTGCCTCATGATTAGATTGGGGCTATAGGTTTTGGGGATGAGGATCATAGAATTAAAATGCCATTTTCATCACATCATATCAAGGGTGCCTACTTTCAACATGACATTATCAGGCTTGAGGTAGGGTTTTCTGTTTCTGTACTGTAATTTACTCCTCTTCTCCCTTTTCTGCATTGTACTCTTTGGAAGGAAGTAATTATTTGTAGTCCACACTTAAGGAGTAAGGAATTATGCTCCACAACCTTGAGAACAGAGTACCTACAAAAATTATTTTAATTATTTTGCAAGGGAGATTTTTCTATCCTCCCCCATTTATATAATTGAATAAATATTCAATAGTTGAAATATCAGTATGGGCTCATGGGAATTTAGCTTACACTTTGGATTATAGTCCAATATTACTTTATTTTGTTGTTCAATTTTTCCAGCTTTGTCCACATTTTTAGTCACCTCCTGGATCTCTATGACATATTCCCATCAGTGTGGGTGTGTATGCATGTGCATGCACATGTTTAGTACTTCCTTGCCTTCTTGTACTACAAGATGCTCCAGATTCATCTTGCATCTTACGTTCTTCCAGCTCCAGTCTTAAAATCAGCCATTACTCCAAATTCCCTGGTTGCTTCTATTGGAGAATGGAATTAACAACTGAGGTCTTGGTACTAGGTGCATTTGTGGCTACTGGGATATTGTTGCTTCTAGGCCATCTCAAGAAAATAGATACTTGGAAGCGAATATATATGTGTATATACTAATATATATGGATTATATACACATGTGTGTGTGTATACACATATATATATACACACACACACACAGACACATACATATAGTTCTGTATGTAATGATCTGTATCTATATTAAGTAAGCATGAGTTCATATATCTCCAAATCACTCATCACTATATGGATAACTCCAGCCATTCTCTTAGCTTATCTGTAAACTCTAACACCAACAATAAGGAACCTGAGTCCCAACTCTTTCATCTATTTACTTACTTGTTTGAATTAGTTTATTATTACTTCAGATATTTTAATTTTTCAGCTCTAGAAGTTTCATTTGGCTCTTAAAGTTTCCAGTTTTCTCTTCATTAGTTTCATGCTTTCCTTTAAATTGGTGCATTTATTTCTAATGACTGTTATAATCATCTCTGTCACTTCTGGCTTTCTGTCTATTGATATTTATTTATTCTGATTTATTGATCTTATTTATCTTGAGTTACATAGTCTTGATTTTTCATGTCCAGTAATTTTGAATTTGTTGAATGCTGGTTATTTTTAATGTTGTAGCAGTGACTGTCTATATATCTTCCCTTCAAGAATATTGAATATGTTTAACTGGTAGTTAAGTCACTTGCTTTGTTAGGATGGGTGTAGTTGATCTAAGGCTGGTTGTGACTCTTTAGGGTATCCACTGAATGCCCCAGGTATTCAAAAAGATTTCTCCATTCAGACTGTTTGGAATTCAAAGCTCTCCTAGCTCTGGGAATTATTCAGCTTTCAGCAACCAGGGACTTTTATTTGCCTGGTGCTGCGGTGTTTTACCCTATGCATATGTTGCTTAGTATTTGGACCAAACTCAAGATGACCTTTGCAGATTTCTTGAACTCCTTTTCCACATGGCTTACTCCTATCTATTACCCTGCTCTGACAAATTCCAAGCACTTAACTTTTCCAAAATCTACCTCTTCAGCTCAACAAGATTATCAGATCATTTGGGTTCTTCCTTTTTGCACCATGGTCCAAAAAGTACCTTCATGCAAGAAGGCAGAGGTGATTTTCTTCTCTATTACCCAAAGTCTGAAAGTAGCTTAAGGTAAAAAATCAAATGTGGTACCAGTTAACCAATCATGGTAAGACCCTCTACAGTTCTGATTGCTGTTTTAGGGCATATATATTTAAAATTAATTACATTTTCTAATGTGATGTCATATGTCAGCATATGAAAATGTAATTATCTTGAACCCTTATTATTTCTACAGTTTGTCTGTAAATATAATTTTGTTTTCCATATAGGGAATTATGACAATTAAAAATGACCATTTTTTTTTCAATTCTTAGAATTTTTATTTCTTTCTCATGCTGCATTGTCTTGGACTTCCAGTACAATGTAAAATAGAAGTGGTAATGATAGGTGTGCTGGTTTGAGAGTAGTATGTTCCCTATAAAAACCATGATTTAATCCTGATCCAGTTTTTTGGCAGCAACCATTTCTTTTAATCCTGATACAATATGGTAGGTTGGAATCTTTGATTAGATTATCTCCTCAGAGATGTGATGCATCCAATTCTGCATGTGACTTTTGATTAAGTGGAGATGTGACTCCACCCATACCATGTGTGTCTTGATTAGTTTACTGGACTCCTTTAAAAGAGGAAACATTTTGGAGAGAGTCAGAAACAACAGAAACAACAGAGCCACCAGAAAGCAAGCCAACAGAAACTTCAGAGCTGACAGAAAGAATAGAGACATGGATGTCTGGAGATGCTTGGAGCCCAGCAGATGCTGCCATGTGCCTTCCATGAGATGTTAAGCAGACCAGAACCTGGAGAGAGCCAAGGGAAGTCAAGACACGAAAAACAGTCCAGAAAAGGAAAATGAGGAACCCTACAGAAACAGAAGCTGAAAGCAACAGAGCCTAGGAGCAAGAGACCAGCATCTGCCAGCCACTTGACCTCCTAGCAGATATAGCTGTTCCAGACCCATGGGCCTTTCTTGAGTGAAGGTAACCTCTTGTTGGTGCCCTAATTTGGACACTTTCACTTCCTTAAAACTGTAAACATGTAACTTATCAAATTCCCCTTTGGAAAAGCCATTCCAGATCTGGTATATCGCATTCCAGCTGCTTGCAAAACTAATATAATAGTGTGTTAGTTAGGGTTCTCTAGAGAAACAGAATCAACAGGGAACACATGCAAATATAAAATTTATAAAAGTTTCTCATGTGACCGCGGGAACACAGAGTCCAAAATCTGCAGAGCAGGCCGATGCAGGATCTAGACGAACTCCACAGGAGAGGCTCACCAGCCGAAGCATGAAGAGCCTGTCTCTTCTGAATCCTCCTTAAAAGGTTTCCAGTGATCAGATTAAGCATTACTCATTGCAGAAGACACTCCCCTTTGGCTGATTACAAATGGAATCAGCTGTGGATGCAGCTGACATGATCATGATATAATTCTATGAAATGTCCTCATCAAAACAGACAGGCCAGCACTTGCCCAACCAGACAAACAAGTATGACCACTTGGCCAAGTTGACACATGAACCTGACCATGACAGTCCACCCCTTGTCAACTTGGCAGCTATACATACCACCTTAAACCATACCTAATTTCTAAATAAAATACAATAAAACATGCATTTTTTTCTTTCACCTAACAATACTCAACTGTCCTGCATATAACTGGAAACACATTAAATCTCTCCAGAATAGGATGCAAATCCTTGGGTAATATTCATTCTTAAACTTGATATCTTACAACTTAAATAGTATAACATGAACGAAACAGCATTACAGTCCTGTTTTTGTAACTAATTACGTGTTTGTAGTTCATATTTATCACTACCTTCTTCCACTACCCATTCAATGTTCCCTTTACCCTCAGCAAGCACTTCAGCTGGCCATGGTTCTTTGCCTGGTGGGGTGACCCAAACCTTCATTCCTGAAGTTTCAGAGCCATTGGTAGTCTTGCCTGGATTGGGTTGTTGCAGTTTTCCATTGGTTTTAATCACAGGGCATGGTAGTACTAAAAGATGCCCTAGGGGATCTCCTATATTACAAGAAAAATCCTCTTTACCTCCATTATGTAGCTGCAGTCCTACTTCCTCCTGATAGTCAGGCTCAATCACCCCAGGTAATAATGTAATCTCCTTCTTGGCTTGTTGATTCAGTGGCATAAGTAGCCCAAAGTGACCAGGTGGCAGTCTTAACTTCCAGTTCAATGGAATTATTGTCATTTCTCCTAGTGGAAGCACTCCCTGTTTTGGAACCAAAACCTGTAGACTAGCAGCGCTCATTTTCACAGGGACGGGAAGCAAAAATTTTCCTAGTAGATCACTAGGGGTAACAGTGAGTGGTACCACTCCCATTTCCACCCCTTGGTTCCTGGACCCATGGATCCTGGCTATGGGAGGAAAAGCACCATATAGCAGATGCTGACTCAGAGCATATACAGCTATCTGGAGAACATTACCCCAGCCTTTCAAGGTATAGTTGAAAATTGGCACCATAACTGAGTTTTCAAAACCTAGTTGGCACCAAAACTGAGTTTTCAAAAGGCCATTCCACTATTCTATCAATCCAGCTGTTTCTGGATGATGGGGAACATGGTAGAACCAGAGAATTCCATGAGCATATGCCCATTACCACACTTCATTTGCTGTGAAGTGTGTTCCTTGATCAAAAGCAATGCTATGTGGAATACTATGATGATGGATAAGGCATTCTGTAAGCCCACGGATGGTAGTTTTGGCAGAAGCATTGAGTGCAGGGAAAGCAAACCCATATCCAGAGTATGCGTCTATTCCACTTAAAACAAATTGCTGCCCCTTCCATGAAGGGAGTGGCCCAATGTAATCAACCTGCCACCATGTAGCTGGCTGGTCACCTTGGGGAATGGTGCCATATTGGGGGCTGAGTGTGAGTCTCTGCTGCTGGCAGACTGGGCACTCAGCAGTGGCTGTAGCCAAGTCAGCCTTGGTGAGTGGAAGTCCATGTTGCTGAGCCCACACATAACCTCCATCCTTACCACCATGACCACTTTGTTCATGAGCCCATTGTGCAATGACAGGAGTTGCTGGGGAAAGAGGCTGACTGGTAGCCATAGAATGGGTCATCTTATCCACTTGATTATTAAAACCTTTCTCTGCTGAAGTCATTCTCTGGTACGCATTCACATGGGACACAAATATGTTCATGTTTTTACTCCACTCACAAAGGTTTATCCACATACTTCTTCCCCAGACCTCTTTGTCACCAATTTTCCAATTATGGTCTTTCCAAGTCCCTGACCATCCAGCCAAACCATTAGCAACAGCCGATGAGTCAGTATACAAACGCACCTCTGGCCAGTTCTCCTTCCAAGCACAATGAACAACCAGGTGCACTGCTCAAGGTTCTGCCCACTGGGAGGATTTCCCCTCACCACTGTCCTTCAAGGACACCCCAGAAAGGGGTGGTAGTGCTTCAGCTGTCCACTTTCAGGTGGTACTGCATATCGTGCTGAACCATCTGTAAATCAGACCTGAGTTTTCTATTCCTCAGTCAATTCACTGTAAGGAATTCCCCAAAAAGAGAAGGTAATGTGGAAGGAGTAGAGACCATGGGCATTTGGGCCACTTCTTCATGTAACTTACCTGTGCCTTCAGGACCTGCTCGGGCCCTATCTCGTACATACCATTTCCATTTTACAACAGAGTGCTGCTGCACATGCCCAACTTTATGGCTTGGTGAGTCAGACAACACCCAGCTCATGATAGGCAACTAAGGTCTCATGGTAACTTGGTGGTCCATGGTGAAGCATTCAGTCTCTACTAAGGCCCAGTAACAGTCCAAAAACTGTTTCTCAAAAGGAGAGTAGTTATCTGCAGCAGATGGTAAGGCTTTGCTGCAAAATCCTAAGGGTCTGTGTTGTGATTCTCCTATAGGGGCCTGACAGCATCTCTATTTGCCACTGACACTTCCAGCTCCATTGGATCTGCTGGATCATATGGCCCAAGTGGTAGAACAGTTTGTACAGCAGCTTGGACCTGTCACAGAACCTCCTCTTGTTCAGGTTCCCACTGAAAATTAGCAGCTTTTCTGGTCACTTGATAAATGGGCCAGAGTAGCACACCCAAATGAGGAATATGTTGCTGCCAAAATCCAAAGAGACCAACTAGGCGTTGTGCCTCCTTTTTGGTTGTAGGAGGGGTCAGATGCAGCAACTTCCCCTTCACCTTAGAAGGGATATCTGGACATGCCCCACACCACTGGACACCTAGAAATTTCACTGAGGTGGAAGGCCCCTATATTTTTGTTGGATTTATCTCCCATCCTCTGACATGCAAATGCCTTACCAGTAAGTTTAGATTAGTTGCTACTTCTTGCTCACTAGGTCCAATAAACATGATATCATCAATATAATGGACCAGTGTGATGTCTTGTGGGAGTGAGAAATGATCAAGGTCCCTGCGTACAAGATTATGACATAGGGCTGGAGAGTTGATATACCCTTGGAAGGTAGGACAGTGAAAGTATATTGCTGACCTTGCCAGCTGAAAGAAAACTGTTTCTGGTGGTCCTTACTAATAGCTATAGAGAAAAAAGCATTTGCCAGATCAATAGCTGCATACCAGGTACCAGGGGATATATTGATTTGCTCAAGCAACGATACCACATCTGGAACAGTAGCTGCAATTGGAGTTACCACCTGGTTGAGGTTACAATAATCCACTGTCATCCTCCAAGACTCATCGGTTTTCTGCACAGGCCAAATAGGAGAGTTGAATGGGGATGTGGTGGGAATCACCACCCCTGCATCCTTCAAGTCCTTAAGAGTGGCAGTAATCTCTGCAACCCCTCCAGGAATCCGGTATTGCTTGTTAGTTACTATTTTTCTAGGTAGGGGCATTTCTAGTGGCTTCCACTTGGCCTTTACCACCATAATAGCCCTCACTGCATGAGTTAGAGAACCAATGTGGGGATTCTGCCAGTTGTTCAGTATGTCTATACCAATTATACATTCTGGAACTGGGGAAATAACTATGGAATGGGTTCATGGGCCCACTGGGCCCACTGTGTGATGGACCTGAGCTAAAACTCCATTGATCAACTGGCCTTCATAAACCCCCACTCTGACTGGTCAACCAGAGTGATGTTTTGGGTCCCCTGGAATTAATGTCACTTCTGAACCAGTGTCTAATAATCCCCCAAATATATGATCATTTCCTTTTCCCCAAAGCACAGTTACCCTGGTAAAAGGCTGCTGGTCTCCTTGGGGAAGGCTTGGAGGAAGATTAACAGTATATATTTGTGGCAGTGTAACAGGGTTCTCCCCCAAAGGGACCTGGTCTCCCCTTCATTCAAGGGGCTCTGGTCTGTAAACTGTTTCAGGTTTGGAAATTGATTAAGGGGCCGTGACTCTGTGTTTTTGTAATTCAGGTTAGACTTCTGTTCACTTGACCTAGAACTCTTTTGTTTATACAGCTCAAACAAGAATTTAGTAGACTACCCTTCTATTGTATTTCTAGATACCCCATGATTTACTAGCCAATGCCACAAATCTCTGGGAGTCATATATAATTTTGATGTCTGCTTTGAGTTTGCTGTCTATTATAATAGCCATGCCTACCCCGTTTTTGGCAATTGAGTGCTACCACCTGGCTTCTGCCAACTCAGGATCCCATCATCCCCATTGTGTTTATGGATTCCATCTCACTGATAGCAGTTCCTACAGTAATATCTGACCTACAAAGAAGTGCAACCACAGGGCTCTTCAGGGATGATGGTGCTAGTCTCACAAATTTATTTCTCATTGTTCTGGTAAAAGGTGCATCCTCTGGACATTATTGGGGTGTAAGAGCAGGCTTTGCATGATAAATCCACTATAACATTCTAATCTCTCTAAGCCTCTGGATCCCCTCATCGACATTATACCAGGGCAGTTCTGGCATTTCAACCTCAGGTAATGTAGGCGACCTTTTGATCCATGTTTCAACGAACCATCAAACAAATTGTTAATACCTTTTCTAACCCCTCATGCTATAACACCGAATGCAGAATCTCTGCTTAGTGGGCCCATATCAATAAATTCAGCCTGATCAGCTTTATATTTCTCTCACCATTACCCACACCTTTAAAATCCATTGCCACACATATTCCCCTGATTTCTGTCTCTATAAATTGGAAAACTCACACAGTTCTTTTGGAGTATAACGTACCTCCTCATGTGTGATACTTTGTAACTCACCTTTAGGGGCCTGTTGGGACTTTAGTCTAGTTATAGATCTGGAAGAAATGAGGGGTGGTGGGGGTGAGTCATGAAAAGAATTAGAAATATCTTCCAAGCCATTTGCTTTAGGGCCTTCATTTGCAGTTTCATTTGGTGAAACAGGATTAATCACTCTATGGCTAATCCCTTCAGGAGGAGGTTGGGTGGCCAACTCCTCAAGGTAGGCTGGAGGTGGGATGGTTATGTCCTCAGGGAAAACTATTACAGGGTTGTCTAGAGAAGACTCAGCATGACCTATGGTTTCAACCTTACCCCCAACATCATTACCAATCCATATGTTGCCATCCCATTTTTTTAGGGTCCCACTCCTTTGCAATCAATGCCCTCACTTTAATGGCAGACACCATGCAATATTGAGATTTCAGTTTACATTGTAAAGTTGCTACTCTAACAATAAGATTCTGAGTCTGATTTTCAGAGATCTGAAGTCTATGGCTACAGGAAATAAGATTTTCTTTCAGGATACTCATAGAAACGTCTACATCTTTCAGAAAGTGCTTAAGCTTCTTGTTTGAAGCCTCAAGCCCATCCTTTTCACTCCTTAATGTAGTCAGTGTATCTAACAACAACCAGCCAACATCTCTATACCTCTTATTTCTACAAAACTCTGTAAATATGTCAAAAACATTATCCCCCAGAGCCTGGCTTTGTACAAGAGAAGCATTAGGAGAATCGAATGTTGATATTTTGACTATCTCTTTTGTCAACTCACTCCATGGATCAGGAGTGTCATTCTGATTATGGGAATCAGAGTCCTTAGTGCCTTTGAGTCCAGTCAGAGTAGAAAACCATTCATAAAAACCCATTTTTAAGATTCTGTTTCTTAAGAACCACTCCTGGTACTAAGATGTATTAGTTAGGGTTCTCTAGAGAAACAGAATCAACAGGGAACACTCACAAATATAAAATTTATAAAAGTGCCTCACGTGTCCGCAGGAAAATCCACAGGGCAGGCTGTGAAGCCAACGATTCCGATGGAGGATCTGGACGAACTCCACAGGAGAGGCTCGCCAGCTGAAGCATGAAGAGCCTGTCTCTTCTGAATCCTCCTTAAAAGGTTTCCAGTGATCAGATTAAGCATTACTCATTGCAGAAGACACTCCCCTTTGGCTGATTACAAATGGAATCAGCTGTGGATGCAGCTGACATGATCATGATTTAATTCTATGAAATGTCCTCATCGCAACAGACAGGCCAGCACTTGTGCAACCAGACAAACAGGTACCACCACTTGGCCAAGTTGACACATGAACCTGACCATGACAAATAGGAATAGTTTCTTGCTCCTGGTTTTAAAAGGAATGCTTTTTTGGCATTTCAGTCCGGTGTTTGATGCTTACTGTAGCTCTTTTTCAGTTCCTGATTCAGATGCAGATTAAGGAAGTTGTCTTTTATAACAAGTGTTAGATTTTGGGGCAGGGGTAGGTTGAAAAAAAATGGCCCCCTAAATATATATATATATATAACCTACTCCTTGAACTTGTGAATATTACATTACATGGGAAAAGATGTGATTAAGTTAAGGATCTTGAAAAGAGGAGATTATCCTGAACCATCTGGGTTGCCCTAAATCTAATCTAATGTATTCTTAAAAAAGAGAGGCAGAGGAAGGATTTTACACAAAAACACACACAGAAGAGAAGGCAATGTGAACATGGAAGCAGAGACTAAAGTGATGTGGCTACACTCAGGGAATGCTACAGAAGCTAGAAGAGGCAGGGAACAGATTTCCCCTTAAAGCCTCTGGGTGTATCATGGCCATGCTAACACCTTGACTTCACAATTGCCCTCTACAATTTTTAAAGCATAAATTTCTGTTGTTTTTAGCCATCCAGTTGGTGGGAATTTGTAATGGCAGCTAAAGTAAGTGAATATAGTTTTTATTTAATAAATGATGTTGTCACAAAAAATGAATTTTCTGCATCTATTGAAATAATCAGATAATTTCTCTCTTAATCACTTAATATATGAGTTACATTAATGGAGTTTTTCTAAATTTGAACCAAGCCTATAGTGCTAGGATGAGCCCAACTTGTTCATGATATAGGCATATATATGCTTTATCTGTTATTTCTTCTGATTCTCTAGCACAATACATTGTTTCTTTGAGTTCAATTATTTTTGACTAAGCAATACTAACTTTAGCAGGTAGAAATAATGTTTTTCCCCTAAAGATGTCCACACTATAACCTCCAGAACCCAGGAGGTTCTATAGCAAAAGGAACATTTGCAGTTAGAGAAGGCCACAGGGAGAAGCAGGACGTCAGAGAGAACCTACAAAGCAAAGGAGAGGACATGTGATGAGAAAGCTATGGAACCCCAAGGATTGCCAACAAGCAGCCCCAGAATGCTAGTCTTTGGAGAGAAAGAAAGCCTTGCTGATATCTAGATCTTGGACTTTCAGCCTCAAAACAGTGAGCCATTAAATTCTATTGTTTAAGCAAAAACAAAACAGTATTTTGCAGATATTATTATGCTAATAATCTTGAGATGGGAGACTATCCTGGATTATTCAGATGAGATTAAGGTAGTCAGAACAGTTCTTTTAAGTGAAAGAGGGAGGCAATAGATGTGCAAGAAGGGAAATGTGAGGAAGGAAGTAGCATCTGCATGATTTGATGTGAAAAGGACCCAATTCTCTTGCTGGCTTTGAAGATGGAGGAAAAGGGCCACAAGCCAAAGAATGCAGGTAGCCTCTAGAAACTAGAAGAGGTGAGGAAACAGATTCTTCCTTAGGGCATCCAGTCAGAAGAGGTGCAATAAGGCTGACACCTTTTTAAACCCTCAACTTTCCATAAGAAGATAATTTTGTGCCATTTTAAACTATCAACAGTGTGGCAATTTGCTACAGCAGAAATAGGAAATGCATTCACTCATTATCCTTGAAAATTTATTTGCAGAATTTTTTGCAGGAGTTCCTGAAGGCCTCAGATGAAGGTGCAGTCCTCCAGAGATTTGTCTTTACTGCTAGGTGCCTGTGTGGGTTTGAAAGTATTATGTACCCCAGAAAAGTCATGTTTTAATCCTGATCCAGTTTGTGGGAGCAATCATTTCTTTTAATCTTGATTCAATATTGTTGATTGGAAACATTTGATTAATTATCTCCATGGAGATGTGGCACATCTAAATGTGGATGTGACCTCTGATTAGATGAAGATGTGATCCAATCCAATTCAGGTGGGTCTTGGTTAGTTTACCAGAAGCCTTTAAAAGAGGAAACATTTTGGAGACAGGCAGAAACGACAGAAATGACAGAAACCTCACAGCCGACAGAGCAGATGTAGACGCCTGGAGAACAGTTACTTCAGAGATCAGAGACATGGATGTTTGGAGATGTTTGGAAGCTATCAGATGCTGCCATGTCATATTGGCAAGCCAGAACATGGAGAGAGCCAAGGGAAACGAAGTGATGAAAGCCCGCCCCAGAGAAGCAAAGAGAGGAACCGCCACAAAAACAGAGGCTGAAAGCAATGGAGCCCAGGAGCAAAGGGACCAGCAGATTCCAGACACATGACCACCCAGCTGACAGAGGTATTCCTCACCCATCAGCCTTCCTCGAATTGAGGTATCTACCCCTGGATGCCTTAGCATGGACATTTTTATAGGCTTAGAATTGTAAACTTGTAACTTATTAAATTCTGCTTTTTAAAAGCTATTTCAGTTCTGGTATGTAACATTCTGACAGCTTGCAAACTAATACAGTGCCTATAGGTGCTACTAGTCTGGAAGCACATTAAACTACATGAAAGGCTTTTGGTAATGTACATCTTAGCTGCAAGTTCATGTAGAGGTTAGGTTTTGTTACACTTTTCTGCCTTGCCCTGCCCCCCTTCTTGATCTAATAAAACAAGGAAATTTTTCTCATAGACCTCTTGTGTAGAGAAAGAGGAATGAGTTTACTTCATTTTTACCCTTATCCTGGGCTATAACCCTTTGAGGTTCCAGCTTAATCCGTGGGGACTCTCCTATTAGACTTTCCGACTTGGGTGGACTTTATGCTTTGACTTCTGTCCCTTTACCCCAAAAGGCTATCAAAATCCAAAGTTCAAGTTTGCCTGGAATGGACAATGTCTGCAAAGCAAAAGCAATTTTGGGGTTCTGATTACCACTTTGGGTTTTCCCTTTATTTAGTTTTTGTCCTGGTTTCAATGCTTTCAAAGCTTTTCAGACTTTTTTTTTCTCTTTTAGCCAGCATTTGTAGTTGTTTCAGTAATGGGGCTGGGCTGAATAGCCTAGTCCATCATATTCCATGAAACCTATTGAATATTTGGCATTCTCTGTCAATTCCATTACCTAAATTTTTTACTTATCTGGTTCTGCTGTGTTTTATTTCTAGTGGCTCACACTCATGAGGCTTTGTTTTCCTGTTCATTAACCTACTATTCTGTCTAATTATAATCTTATTTTCAATAGAACTTTGTCTAAATTCTTTGAAGGCTAATTTGAAGTTGCTTTCCTCCAGAAAGAATGCACATTTACTTCTGTCAGTTTCCTGGAGGCATGCCAACTCAGTACCACTTTAGAATCATCTCTTTGCTTGAGGTTTTTCATAACACTCAGGTAGTATACATTTGGACCACAAACTTGCATCAGGTCTGACTTGTGGTTAGCATTTTTCTTCCCTCTCTTCACTCAGTTCCAATGTGGATACCGGCAAATTTGCTTCATAGCTACTTACTTGCTATGTCATTTAGTAAATTAATACCCTTGCATTCTGGGACGGTATCTCTTTCACTGTTCTCTGTTTGGTTACCGTTAAATTGTCCATGAACCTCTCATCTACCCTGGGTGTGTTAACAAATTGAGTTGTTAATCTGCAAACACATGAAGAAGACAATGATTACAAGAAGATATTGTGAAGCTGTGAGGCCTTATTTGGATGGCCACCTTGATAACTCCTATTACTGTACCCTCAATTTATAATAGGTATTTGTAGCAGAAAGTTAGAGCCCAGTGATGTAAGCCATTTGGCTTTTCATTGATAGTCCCTGTCTTATCACACTCTCGGTATTCTCTCACTGTGTTGCAACAAACTAATTTGGTCTCTTTCAATGATGGTCTGAAATTAGTAAAAATTTGTAGAGTCAGTATAATCTGTTATTTCACAACAGCTACATAAAACTTTAATGTGTGTAAAAATCCTCTTTCCATAAGCAACTTGTACTGGTGTTCACTTGGAAAGCCTGTGAGGGAAAATTTATCTGTGGGGTGGACAAATAAATTGGGTTGGGAGTAAAGAGATATTCATGGGAAGGAGGAGGACATGAATCAGCTACTCTAGTCATAAGGGGACAAATGTTAATCTTAAATCAATATTAAATCACAAAGGCCATGAATTTAGAAGTTTTTCATTATTTTTTATTTTACTGCTGCTAATTTTTGCCATTTGACCTTTAGCCTTTTGAAGAACCATCTGTCTAACAAACACACAAATGCATACACCAAACCCAAAATTCCTACTTAAGTAAAGCTCATGAAAGAAATGTTTACTTTGTACTTTCAATATCTTGATTCTCTCACGAAATGCTTAGTTTCACTATCAAATCTGATGAGTTTGTGAATTATGATGCACTCATTTTTTAAAATGAGGGTTAACATTGCTATTATTGAAAAGGAGCAAGAACATTTAAAAAAAAAAAAACTCTCTGAATCCCCCCATACTAACACAATTGTTTTTATTTTTCAGTCTTTGCATATATACTTATATGTTTGCATAACAGTCATGTATGTTAACATGTATCGAGTTTGTTTTCTACTCTCCTCCCTTTGTACTTTCAGTGGTCTGTCATATGCACTTCCATATTTCTTGCCTAAACACAATAATTTCTATTGGCTGAGTAATATTCCATTTTATTTTATATTTTAATTTACTAAACCATTGTAGCATGTTCGTTTTCTAAGGACTTTGCCTTTCAATTTTTTCCATTGGATGGGAATTAATTCTGGTTTGGCCAATGCTCCAGGCTTCCACTCCAGTTTAAAAATAAACCATATAATTCATAGATCATTACAGCTGATATTGATAATTGATATATACTTGTGTTTCCCAATTGGTAGTCCCAGTCACATATTCAAATTTGAGCTAATTAAAATAGAATAAAATTAAATCTCAATTCCTTGGTTGCAGTAGTCCTATTTCAAGTGCACAACAGCCACACAGGGTTACTGCTACCAAATTAGGCAGCACAGATATGGAACATTTTCATGTTCCCAAAAAGTTCTTTGGTAAGTACTGCTCTAGATTGTGTTACGTGTTACTGACCTATCGGCCATGGCTGAATCAGCCCCTCTGATTTACTCCTAGAAATGATCGTCTCAGGGGACAGGCCAAAGTTAACCAAATTACAAGGGAATGCCACAGGCTTTAGCAAGTGAGTTTCATACTTTACAATTTGGAATATCTCTTCCAGTAACTAGAATACTCCTGTCCACTAATCGGTAACATCTTTCCATCTCAACCTTCAGAATCTGAATTGATGACCACTGAATCCAAATGGGGACAATCAAATTCCTTTCCCCTTCCCTTAGGAATCTGTAACTGGGAAGAGATTTTGAGTCAGGTCCATTGGGTATCTAAGGCTGTAAAACCAGAAACAGTCATCGTATTTCACTATATCAAGCAGAGAGGTGGATAAAACAACAGAAAGAAAACTTAATCAGGTAAGGAGAAATGAGGTTGTCTTTTGTGTTTTCTGTATTCTGATTCGGGTCCCTTTCTTTCACCTAGCTATGCTCCTGAACCTCAAGTTACATCTTCTTTTATGCTTTATCTAGCTTGAAATGGTTTGTTATATTGGAAATCAGAATCGTAACTAATATATCCTCCCAGTTGTGAGTATCAATGTGTTCACATTCTGGATATACATACAGCTGTGCATAAACTTTGTATCCAGTAGTTGCACTATGGGTCCAGACTCCCTTTTAGCCCTCTCCACCCTTCTCTGCTTTTCCTCTTGCTTTATCTCCTCCCCAGTTTAAGAGTGTGCTAAGGCTATCTTTTCATCTCTTTTCCTTCCCCTAAACAAAATAATGCCCTCTGCTGATTTTCTGGGTGAGGAAGCTTTATTAAATAAAGTCAGGTAACCTGTTAACAACTGATTATATTCCTTAGCTTGCACTGCATTTTAATCTCTCAGTCAACATTCATCTAAATGATTGAATAATCTTGCATAGATCAATGCAATGAGGCTTGAGCATGAGTAGAACTGAGCAAAGTACCTACTCACAAATAAGTAGTATAGGGATAGCAGGCTACTTTAAATGGAAAGATTAAATGAGACCTCTCCAAGGAGGGGACAGAAGCATGAAGTCAGCTATGCAAAGAATGTGAACAGCACAAACTAAGAGAAGAGGCACATACAAAGGTTCTCAGGTTGGGAAGAGTTAGCATTGTTAAGGAAGAGAGGAGTAAAATATGACCAGAGTGATGTGAGCACAAGGGAAAGTTGTGAGAATTGAAGCAGACAGGGCTTTTCAAGCCATGGTAAGAGGTTGGGATGATATCTGAAGGGCAATGGGAAAGTATTTAAGATAGGGGAATGATATAATCTGATTTGTCTAAAAAATAAATTATCCCTCTGGCAGGGGGACCACTTAGGAGGCTACTGCAAGAGTCAAAACGGCTTGGCCCGTTAGGATTGGGGGCAAGAGGGGCAAGAGATAAGAAGAACTGATAGCTTCTGAAAATAGAAACGTAAGTTCTCTGATGAAACAGTTATCCAGTCCCCTATTTAAGATGTCAATGAAGCAGATACAAAGATTCCAAACCGTCAGGAAGGGTCTTATTTTGTTTCATATGGCTCTGGGCTCATGTCTTACTGAACTGATTCCAATCCCTCAGAGTAAAAGTCTGTCCTTTTCCTCCCTTTCTTTTGGCTGAGTTCAGAAGTAATTGTTTGAAAATGAATTTCAACAAGAAGACAGTGGCATTACCTTCAGTAAATGTTTACTCTAAATCTGGTATTGACTATTTTACATTGCACGAAGTAACAAAGAAGGCATTTTGTTAGAAGCGTCTCCTATTTCATCTAGGAATATTGACTTTGTCCTCTTACTCCATATAACCTCAGGCAAAATTCCTTTAGAATGATTCAGCTTCCTTAAGAGGAGGAGCTGGGTTCCCTCTCACCTGTCCAGGCTAACTGCGTCTCGAAACGCGCAGACCAGCATCCTCATTGTTGTCTACGTCCATCAGGCCCACTTGGGGACACGTAGCGAGCATCTCCTGCACAAGTTGCTGCAGGCACTGCTTTCGTCTCCTGCCCCCACCGGACCCGAGGCTTTTGTATATAATATTTCTTCCCTAGCCTATCTGTTAAACGGCTTGGGCTCACTGTTACTAAATACATGAATGACAAAGAACGGTTCTTTCGGTTGTTAATCTTCAGGCTACTGCCCAGGGATATTCTGAAAAAAGCAACTGAACCCAGCAGCTCGTGCTAAGAAGCCAATCCACATGGAAACAACGGGAATCATATCATTGCTATTTCCTAAACCTGCCGTTTTGTCGGGACATTTAGTTTTTCTTGGGACCTACGCTTTGGTGTCGCCTGTCAGGCGAGACGAGAAACTTCCGGCGCGGGGAGAGGCGAGGCTAGGAGCGCGGTGGGCAGCGAGGCCCCCGGCAGCGACACTCTAGCCTGCCTGCGTCGATGGTGCCGCGAGGCCGCCGGGCCGCCGCCAGGGGGCGCGGTGGGCGCCGCGGGCCTCCGAGCTGCGCGGCCGGCCGAGGCCGCCATATTGGATGCCGCAGCCGCCGCCGCCAGCTCTGCTCCAGTGTCTTCGCCGTGCGCGGCTGGCTCCTGCGGCCAGAACGGTGGGGAGCTGAAGCAGGAATCTGTCAGAGGAGAAGGGAGAAGGAGGTGTAAAGTGTAGGGGTCGGAGACAGAGAGAGAGGGAAGCACGAGCGCGCGAGGCGGAGAAGCGGAGGCGCCGCGGCCGAGCCCTGCCCCGCCGCCCGCCTGCCCCAGAGGTGCCCGTTCGTTCCCGGGCTGAGGTCTGCCGGCCGGTGGCTATGCCGGGGTCTCGCTGCCCCTGAGGTCTTTCCCGCCGCCCGCTCACTCCACGCTTGTTCGGGCCGCGGTTCCCCTTTCTCCGGGCCGCGCCGCCGCCGCCGCTGCGCTCCCCCACCCGCGCAGGGCCGCCGCCTCTTCCGCCGCCACCCGGGGCCTCCGCGCTGACAACATGGAGGCCGTGAAAACCTTCAACAGCGAGGTTGGTACTGTGGCCCAGCCCCCAGCCCGGAACCAGCCGTGTGAGGGGGTGGATGCAGGCCTGCGGGCCTTAGAGCGGGCAGGTGGGTGGGTGGGCGGCGGCCTTGTCCTCCGTGGGGGAGGGGTGTCCGGCAGTCGGGGGAGGGGTCGGGAGAGGCCCAGGCCGGGGAGGGTCCGGATGCCCGCGCCCTGTGAGTGGCTGCGGGTGGAGGCGGCCCCGAGGGCCTTTCCCTAGACTCGGCGGGTTTCGGTGCCGGGGCGGCCTGGGACTCTGCCGCCCACCCTTCTTCTCGGTCGTAGAGGGTTTAACTGGACGCACACTGCACTCTCCAGACTTTCCGGGGTCTTCAGGGAGGCAGGTCCAAACCGGGGGCAGTGGGAAAAGAGTACCTGCGGGGTGGTGGCCCCCGATCACGTTGCACGTAGTGTTTGCAAGCGAGATGCTGTTGGCTAGGTAACCTGCCAACCGGGGACCTGGGCCACGAAGATGGTTGGTAGGGAGGCAAGGTTTTTCTGCCATTTCTTGTATGCTTTCTCCCCCCTCATCACAACCATCACGACCTAAAGGCTCAAATGGTAGGAGAGTCAGATGGTTAGAGGAATGTGTGCATCTCAGATCGCTAGAGATGTAAAGATGCTGAAGGAAAGCATTTCCTAGCGGCTTATTCAAGTATCATTGCAAATCCTAGATTTTTTTTTCTAAACACAGGATTGTCCAGTTTTCATTATTTAAGTGGATTTATTAATGTGAAGGAAGACATATTGATAAAATATCGTTACTTTTAAACTACTGATTTAAATAGACCTTAATGCAAACATTAATAAATGTAACAAGTGCGTTTTTACACAACCAGAATGATCGTACGTAATTACTTGTATGTACACTTAGAAAAAATAATTTAAATATGATGTTATCTAAATTGCAATAATTTATTAATCTAAATGTGTAAGTGCTAATACTTTATTCAGTAGTATGCTTGTTGAGCAATCTCTTAGATATTCACCTCTTAAAGTACCAGACTATTGCTGTGATAATCCTAATAGGCCGATATTTTTAAAAGTCGTGTAACAAGCTTTATCTTACTTGCACTCTCACTCTCTTATTTTTTTAAAGATTTAGCATTTGGAAAGCTTAGTGAAGAGGCTAAAAGTTGGGTAACATTCATATGTTTGGGGCTCTCCATAGTAGAGTAGAACAGCAGTGACCACAGTACCTGCAGCACTTTTTTTGTAAAGGATTTTCTTTTTTTTTTCTTTCTTCTTTCAACTTCTTGTTAAGTCATTAGAATAACTTGGGAAAATTTTTCCAGTTGATTTATGATTTTATAGCTGCTATTTTGGGGGCAGATACCTCCAGCTATGAAGCATGTTTCCACTGCACTATGCTGTAGTGGTTAAACAGCATTGAACAACAAAAAAAATTAAACTATACTGTATTTAATGATACTGTATTCCAATTTATTTTTAATAGTTTCATGATTTATTAGTTTCAGGGTACAGGAAAAATAACTGTGTAACCTTTTTATTTGCTGCAGAATAAGCACTGGTATATAATTATTTTAAGATTTTAAAATTATATATATATAAAAACTTTCCTCTTATTTCCACTGCAAGTATTTGATTTCCCCTTTCCCCCTCACCTTTTTGACATATGTGTTCCTCTTTGAGTTGTTTCTTATAGGTCCTGCCCCCTCCACCCCCACGGCAGTTTTACATGTAAGCCCTCATCTGACCTCTGTAAACAAGTGGTTAACACACTATAGTGGTCACAGTAGTGCCTAGTGATGTGGAAATGTCACTTTCTGTTTTTCATTTTAGTGTTGATATTAAGGATAAGGGACCTATATTTACATGCCTGTTGGTGTTTCACTTCTCTTCTCAATGAATCGTCACAGGAACCTCAAATGTGTAGTAGAATTCTCTTTTTGGTGTATGTAGAACTCTGCCCTTTCCCCCTAGGAATTTTAAAGAACTTTAAAATCTTTTAACTCCCTTATTTACTAACATGTTTAAACTTCACCCAGTTTGGAAATGATTAGCATTTTAACATGTTTAAACTTCACCCTGTCTGAAAAATGATTAGCATAAAAATCATAGCTGTACAGATTCCCAGACAGAGTTAAGGAAGGGATAAACATTAAAAGAAGATTCAGAGTAATATACTTTTTGTGTGTGTGGTGACGGGTAGGGGAGATGTTTAAACACAGTACCAAATAATCTTGTTATATTTTTCCTTTTTTGAGTGTAGTTTCTATGTGAATTTCCATAATACTTGTTGATGTAGTAAAAATTTGGTTGTTGCATGTTAGCATACAGTGGGAAATAGCTCAATAATGAATATTTTCATGTTAATCGTGTATTATAAAGAGCAAAAACAAAACAGGAATCTGAGTTACAGGATTAGGAGAAAAAGATGTTTTAGAATGTTTGCTTATAGTGAATGTGGCTGAGCCCATTAGAATTCTGCTGAATTTAAAGGTATTTTGAAGCATGGAATTGTCAAAAAATTCCATTAATTTGTCTTATAAGGCAGACAGAGTCAACTCTAAGCATAATCATTGTGTAATGTTTACCAGCAAGATTTTTTTTTCCAACAAGATACTTTGATATTTCATTTCAAAATGTTTAAAATATAAAAAGCTCAGCTTTTATGGCTTGCTGACTTGCAGTTTTTCACAAGATTGAGTCCCTCACACCCTTCATTTTCTGATTTAGTAGAGAAAATTGGTTTGAAAACAGGAACAGATCAGAGACTTTTAAATTAAGAATATAAATTCTTCATCTGCAAAACATTGTTGAGCATCTGAAATTCCCTGCCCCTATGCAGAATAAGTAGAGTGTTTTTTTCTCTCCCTGCTTCATAACTCTGTAAACGGGTTCTGTGACCTCCCACCACTATGCTAATAATCATTGTCAGAAGATTGAGTTTTTCAAGTGCCCACTGTGATAGTTTCATAGGAAAACCATACTTTACAGATAAGTTTCATCACTATAATGAAAGAATTAATCCCAAAATCAATCCTGAAACCATGAAATAAAATTTGTCCAAATCGGAATATAAAACTTCCTAAGAGTCAGTGTTTGACCATAGGAGATTATTCACATTGCAGGGTATTATAATTATAGCTGCTCTGAGATGTTGTAAAATGGTTTGAAGTTCTCACCTCAGTAAAAAGAGTCTCACATATTGACTGCTTAAATCTGGACCATTTTAGAACCATAGTTGGTGCTGGAATGCACCAATTTGATGTCAGCACTTACGGATGGTCATCGTATGGATGTCATTCTGGTCTTTTTTTTTTAGACAGGAGTAAAAAGAAAAGAATGAGGAATGTATGACTTTCTCTTTAGAAACTTACTTTCATAAAATGGGAACTCTTAAGGCAATATTTGGAAAATATGAGAACCTATTTTTGCATTGGCTATATTTGACAAGAAAGTAAGTGGAGGAGGTGTTTTACTTGTGTATTGGGTTCGCTTGATTTTTAAGGACTTTAGAAAAAACATAGCCATAATACCATTACACGCTACAAAAAGTTAACAATAATTCTTTAGTATAATCAAATACTAGTCATGATCAAAATTTTTAAAGTTTCCTTGTATAGCTGTTTGCCTTACTGTAGTTTTCTTCCCCTCCGTGATCCATTTTCTTTTGCTAATCTGAATAGGTAGATGTAGTACTATATGCAGAGATGTGTCATAAAAATGAAGGTTTTTTTTTTTTGGTTTGTTTGTTTTGCATCAGCAGGCACCAGGAATTGAACCTGGGTGTCCGGCATGGCAGGCGAGAATTCTGCCACTGAGCCACGTCGCACCACCCAAGATTTAATTTTAATGTTTGACTTTACCTTGGCTCATAAATTCTGAGAGGATTGTAGTCCCTTTCCTCACTTTAGGATACCTAAGTCCTTAGTGAATTTTTTGTTTTGCTCTGGGGTCTTTTGGTTAGTCCGATAGCTTACTCCTTTTCTTTCTTTTGTTTAATCCAGTTATTTTTCTCAGATAAGTTGGAAGTTTGCTGAAAAATCATGCAGAAGAATCATAGTTCACACATATCCCCCTCCCCCATTATTAATACCTTGCATTAGTGTGGTTGACAGCTTACTCTTTAAACTGCTCTAGGATGCAGACTTCCCAGAGTCAGTTTGACATCCAGAACATTTTCCTTATCTTCCATATCAAAGGTGAAATCCTTCTTCCACCAGATTTACCCCATTCCAGTTTTATCTTCAGAGGGTGCATTTTGTCTTAACTAAAGGACTTTTTATAATGTGTCCCAGCAATATCTAGTAGTAGACATTGGTTGTTAGAGAAAATGGTAGAGTGAATAAAGGCATGTGAAATTTGTTTTTTGTTTGTATATTTCCCCTTGTGTTTGGTTCAGGAAAGGAAATTTATGTGAAATAACTTTTAAACATTGCCTTTTTCATTCGTTTTTGTGTACCAGGGACTGTTCCTTTTCTTTCCTGTATTTATTCTCTATGAGTGTTGTGGTTAGTTGTATCAATCAGGCCATCTGTTTTGTTTCTATCTTGTGAAAATCTTGTAAAGGTGTAGTATACTTAGTGTTATAAAGGAAGTGTTCACACACATACAGACCCACACACACCATTGTCTAGGATAGGGTTTCTCAACCTTGACACTTGATACTTGAGAATGATAATTATTTGTTGTGTGGAGCTGTTTAGTGCATTGCATGATGTTTCATAGCATTCCTGGCCTTTACCCACTAGAAGCCAGTAGCACCCTTTCTGATTGTGGCAAACAAAAATTTCCCAGACGTTGCTAAATGTTACCTAGGGGCAAAGTTATCCTGGTTGAGAATAGATTTAGATTTAAACCGTTTTAAAACATCTTTACTTTCCCATGAGGCCTGTACATATATAGCATAACGCCTTAACACATGGTATATGCTAAATAAAGATTTTTTTGAATGGACGATCTCATCCAAGATGTTAGCATTTCTGAACATTTGATTTTCTTCTTTATAAATGATTGATTTGAGATTATATTTGGGTTTCTTATTAGTTGGAAGATTCTTTGATTAATACATAGCAAGCATTATTTGTGTGTGTGTATGTATGGTGAGCATCACATTTCATTCTTTTCCCATGTGACTATCCCATTCATTGAATTGGGGGAGGGGGCGGGGGGGGAGTGCATGGGGCAGGAATTGAACCCAGGACTCCTGCATGGCAGACAAGAATTCTACCACTGACCTATGCTTGCAATCCCCCATACAAGCATTATTTTGAAGTCACATTTTATGTCACTGTAAAAGTATGAGAGATTAGATGGAAAGCTTAAAATCAAAACTCTGATCTGTATATTATTTTCATTTCTTACTATGTGGAGACTGGAAATGGTGCTATTCCATTTAGGTTCCAATTTGGTTAAATGGATTCTGAGTTTTATGTTTTATAGTAATTATGTTCTCTGCTATTTTCAAATCTTTTCCTCTTTTGTTTTCTAGTATAAAACAGCATAAGGTAAAGATTTTTTTTCCCCTTAACCACACTTTTGAACGCTAGAATATAGAATAATTGAGACCTATGATAATGATTTAAGATATAAAAAATTTTTTTGGCAAGGTTGAAATCTACATGATAAAACAACCATTTTATTATAGACTGGCATTGATTTTGTTGTAGTAATTTTTTGATTAACATTTGGAGGACTTTTATAACCTCATCTTCTAAATAGTCGTCATATTTTATGATCACTCTTTTTTTTTAGAAGGGGTGTATAGTTGGCTTAGAATTAGAGATGGTATTACTGTTTACACATGCAACTTCAGATACCTCTTTCTAGAACCAGTTGTGCTGTTACTGGACAGCTTCTTACTCATAGTGGTATGAAAGAATGTAATCAACCTTGTCTTTGAACACTGGATGAGCTCCTGCACTCTTAATTGAGCTCATTTTATGTGGTTTTGTTTTCTCAACATCTTTCTCTACTCCTCTCTCTCAGGATTGTGCCTCTACTCCTGCTTGTACAGACTGCTTTTCCAGCAGCATGGACACGAGAAGCATAGTAAGATGATCATAACCCACATAAGGCAGGCCCTTTGGAAAATATTAGGTTTAAATTTAGTAGTGAAATTATGCACTGATTATATGGGCAGTACTTGGGAACAGAATAAAGTTTGTCACTTAGAATATATCAATAATTTTAAAGGGACTATGTAGGGAATAAGTTGAATTTCTTCACAAAAATAGGTTCAATGAAAAGGAAAGTTATTGTACTTATTAGTGATCATGGATGATATATCAACTCTTGTTACATTTACTTGCATTCTGCTCCACATAATTTTACTTCATTTTTTTTAAAAAAAGAATATTACCTATTTGAGTGAATTGTAGTCCTCTTAATTTGATGGATGGGAATGAAATACATCTTATGTTTTGATGTAGTTCTTCAAACTATAAGATAAATTATTGACAGCTATGTTACAGAATAGGGAAACAAAAAAACTAAATCAGTTTTTTTATTTCCTAATTATAGAGGAGCAGATTGTGGTAGAAATACTACTAATTATGAGAAATTAATGCTCATAAGAAATTTTTCTATAGCGTGTAATTTCTTATCTACATAAATTATCTCTGAAGTTTGATGGTAAATGTGATTTATGTACTGTCTTCTAATATTGGTTTTATGCACTTATTTTGTCTTTCTAATTTGTTTTGTAAGAGTTTATGATGCAACCACATTTTAACTTTCCAGACATTGCCAAGTGTTCCCAAGGGGCAAAATTGACCCTGATTGAGAATTGATTTCGGTCCCCTGTTAAACTGTTTTAAAACACTTCTGTATTTTCTCATGAGCTCAGTCCATAGCACAGCATCTTAACACATAATATATGCTAAATAAGAATTTTTTGAATGAATAAACGATCTTGTCCAAGATGTTAGCATTTCTGGACATTTGATTTTCTGCTCTGTAAAGTACATGAGTAGGGAGTAGTATGTGAATATATTATGGTATTTACTATGGTTCTGGAAATAGAAGGATGTTGGAAATTACTGCAATTTAATCAGAGTGGGGAATAGGTTTGTTCATGTTCTTTAATGACAGACTTGAACCACTATTATTAATGTATGCCAAATTCATTTTAAAAATAATTTTGCAGCCTTAATGTAGGTTATATAGGTTCATTTGATTGACTTAAGAGTTCATTCTTTTATTCATTTGTTCGTTCATTAAACCAGTACTTAATGTATGCTTACTATGTGTCAGGCAGTTTCTATCTGCTGGAATACATTGGTAAGCAGAACAAGCAAAGACCATATGCTCTTGGAGCTTATGTCCTTATGATCCTTATCCTTTTGCCTTGTCGGCTTTGTGTGCAGTGAACTTGTTGCACAGCTAGTGAGGCCGGTAGGTATAGCCTACTCTGAATTGTCCTTTGTCAGGGTTTGTAGTCATTGTATCACTTCTGTAGGCTCAGTTCTGCCTGGTCCGTGCTAAAGACCTGGTCGTTTAGACTCCAGATTGCTTGTTTACTACTTCATATAGAAACTCAGCAGACAGGCTTACTTACACAAGAATATGGACCTGTTTTTCAAGACTGTGATAATGAGACTAGCTACATTAAATTTTATATTATACCAACTTGTTGTATGTTTTTAAAAAAATTTCCATTTGATATTTTGGAATCATAACAGTATTTCTTATAAAATAGGGCTTTAACAATGTTTTCTTTGGTCCAGGAGATGTATTCTCTGCATACAGATGGTAAAAAATCTTTGGACTATCTCTCTGTTGTAAAGTTATTTTCTAAATTTGATGTGATTCCTCATGTTTCATTTGAATAGCTTGAGAGAAGGCTAAAACAGTTTAGGTGCTGTACTTAAGTGGGTAGAATTGAGAAATAATGATTTTAAGATTTCCATAGAGTGATACTGGTTCACAGTTTCTTCAAGGTTGACCTAGTTAATAACTTCCTTTATTTAGTAATATCTTTTACACTATAAAGTTTTATGACAAAATAAAAAGATATGTTTGAATTTATTGAAGTACTTGACGTATATGTGTAAAATCCTGTAAAATAAAGGATTTTTTTTTCTTAGTCATTTTCCCCTTCAGATAGAATGCTGAATAAGTTAAAGTGTTCACAAACCAAAGCGTTCAATATAGCAGATGTCTAATTTAGTTTCTAAAACGGCTGTGTGTTATAATGAAAAATGCCTGGATTATGTATTTTTGAAATACTTTTTATTTACCAAACATTTGTTAACATTTGTGAAAAGTGAGCCAGTTTATAATGTTTAGTGTTTTATACTCTGCCCCTTTCTCCCATCCAGGATAGTCTTAAATGGATCTTTAAGATAATCTCTGAGACAGTAGGATAGGTGCGCTCTCCATTTTGCAGACTAAGAAACTGAAGCCCCCCATTGTGATTTTACCAAGGAAACATAGCTTTTTAAGTATTAGAGCGGGGCCTAACAGGACCCAGGTATCTTAAACAGTGCTGCACATGTTTTTCTTACCCTTTTTTTATGTATGCTGTATGGCGGGGTTACATTTCATTCTTTTTCCATGTGAGTATCCCGTTATTGCAGCATCATTTGTTGAATTTTTCTTTGTTTGTTTTGCTTGTTTTTTGGGAGGCGTGGGGGAGTGCATGGACCAGGAATCGAACCCGGGTCTCCCGCATGGCAGGCGAGAATGCTACCACTGAACTACCCTTGCACCCCCTTTCTTACCCTTTTGAGTAAAGGAGAGCTATCACTCAGTTTTTCACAGTTCCTTTTTACTGGCATGATGGCCAAAAATAATAAATTAACTTTCTGTGTTCCATAGTTTTTTATTTTTACAACTTTAGATATACAGAAAAGTTGTAAGAATGATACAGAGAGTTCTGTGTTCCATTTATCTGCATTCCTCAACCTCATGTTTACCATCTCATTCTTTCTCTCCCCGTACGCAATGCCACACACAAACTGTTTTCTGAAGTTTTTGTAAGCTGCAATCATGATCCTCTTTTTCTCTAAATAATTCTTTGTGTTTTCTAAAAACAAGGACATACCCTTATATAACCATAGTACAGTCATCAGAATCAGGAAATTGGTATTTCTACGCTTGTCTTCAGACACCAAACCGACCAGTAATATCCTTTATAGAAAGAGTAAATCTTACATTACACTTTGCCTTCACTTGTCTTGGGTCTTTACTTTCCTCCAGTCTGAGATAGATGGTTAGTCTTTTTTCTTGTCTTTCATGACCTTTGATGATGCTCGATAAGACAGGCCAGTTATTTTTAGAATTCCCTCAATATGAGTTTGGCTGCTATTCTTTCATGATTAGTTCATGTTGTGTATTTTGATAAGAACATTCAAAAGTAATGTGAATCATATCAGAAAGCACGTTATGTCCATTTAACCTGTTAATAGAAATAATTAACTTTTATCTGTAAGCTTTCTTCATCATAAAGTTATGTATTTACGTTATGATTAATAAATATCTTATGGGGAGATATTTTTGAAACTATGTAAATATCCTGTTACTCATCAGATTTTCACCCACTTGGTTTAGTTTCCATTGATGGTTCTTTACTGAATCAGTATTATGATGATTACCAGAAGGTGATTTTGGTGTTCTTTACTAGTTGAATGTAAGAAAGAGCTTTCCTTTCTCTGATTTCTGTAGGTATGTTTATATGCATATCAGGGTGGACTCACTGATTCTTTTTTATTCATAGGGTTATTTTGATGCTCAGACTGTCTCAGTTTTGTACGGTATGAGCTCCTTCAACCCGGCTCCTGTGGCCTTTCGACAGGTGCCCATCCTCTTTTGAGTATTCCCTAACACTCTATCATAGTAAAATATTTCCTAGGAATCACCCATTTATTCAGGGATCTGTAGATTCTTTTATTGTACAATAGTATTAAGAAAACAACATCTGGAGGCCAAGTAGAGATGCTCATTGCTGCTTGAGTAGCTTTGCTTCTAGGTCCTTTAAGCAAATAGAGCTAGAATATGTGCATTTATTATTATTGTGTATATTAATGTATCTGTTTTATTTCTACCTGTCTCTCTGTACCTATCTAAAAAGCCTTGAGTTGATCATATCTCCAATTCCAGCCCACCACTGTTGATAGGGTTCATTCAAGCCTTCCCCTTTTTCAAATCTGTAATTCCTTCCTCTGACAGTTATCCACAATATATTTATCTTTTTATTTGCTCAATCCTGAAATACAGAGAAAGTAGTTTCAGAATTGCTAAACTATATATCTGTGAAAAACAAACCAATTAACTAGAAAATAATATTTGTTTAGAGTTCTTTTTTTCAGCCTGAAAGTATATAGTCAAAATACTATATTCAAACATCACTTGGTTAGTTTTTTTTCCTTAATAATAGTTTTTCTGTTTGTTTGAAGCATTAAGCAGATTCATGTTTTTGTTGTCCGTATTTCATTTGGGGTTTTCGTGCCTTCGTGTTTGTTTGTTTTTTATCTTATTTTTTAGTATGTAATACATTAATGATTAATTAGCTTTAATCCTTTACTTTTTCCTAGCTTCAGCAACATAACCACTTATGCTATAGTAAAAAAAACAATTACCACTTACTAATGTTCTTCAAATCAAATAATATTCGTGAATTCAGAGCTTGGATGTGGAGAAGGGCTTAAGGTGAAAAATTTGTTTCTCATAGTGCAGGTTCAGCTCATAGGTGAAAGAAAGCAAATATTCAGAGAATTTTCTTCCTCTTGTGAGTGGAATTTCAGACGAGGGTGCATATTTTTCTGTAGAAGATCAGATGGTAAATAGTTTAGGCTTTGTGGGCCACTTAAGGTCTCTTTTGCTTATTCTTTTATCTTTTTTTTTTTTAACAATTCTTTCAAAATACCTGAGGTCCTACAGAAACAGTCTCAGGAACCCATAGTTTGCTGACACCATTGCAAACTCACACCTGAGAATTGGATTAGTAGCATTCTGTTCTAAATCATAATTATAATTGAGCGGAAAAATACACTCAGTACAGACTTCATGAAACTTAACATAAAAATTATTTTGAAAAGCCGTCTAACGAAAATATTAATTCACTTAATTTTTGAGCCCCTGCCATGTGCAGATAATTCTCTAGGCTCTGGGGGTTCACTAATGTACAAGGCAAGCGTCCCTTCCCCCTAAAAATTCTGCCCTCAAGGAGTTTATATTCAGTTTGTGGATGTACTTTGAAATCCATAGTTCTTGTTTTTCCTGATTTAGTGACATTTTATCTAGCAAAAGTTGTTTTCATGTTAATTGCAGAGAAAACATTTTTGCTGGAAAATAGTAAAAATGTAGAAAATGATAAAGATGTATCTGGCTCATTCCTTTCTGTCTTCCTTTTTTGTGATGTATGATTATTTTTATTTGAAAATGAGTTGATGCTTTGACTTACGAGTTAAAAGACTCATGTAACCACCTCACTTGTTAAATGAAGACAATAAAATAAAACCTCACTAATTGATACAAATAACCTGATCTTAATTTAGTAATAAGTATGTTGTATTACAGAATTTTTAAAAGTGTATTATTAAAGCACAACACAGTAGTTCAGCTAACTCTACTTTAAGGCTTCAGTGAATAAATGAGAATAAGAATTATATTTTATAAAGAACTATCCAAAATTGAGGACCACTGTGAAAGTAGTTGCTTGTGTTTTCTTGAATTAGTGAGAAAGTCTCCTAATAATGTCACTATTCATTTACTTAATAAACGATCAAGAACCATTAATTTTCAGGTTTTCCATCTTATCCTTGGCTTCAAATGTTGTCAACACCTTTGAATAAAATCGGTCAAATGAATTTTTACCATGATATAGGGCTATTGTTTATATGGCTTCTAAGATAAAAGTAATTTTTCTATATGAATTTAATAAGCCAGTAACTGCTTTTGTAAGGGTTATTAACATCTTTGCCCCCTTTTTTTTTATACACCAGGAGAGGTGGTTTCTATTTTTATAGCAGTTCCTCTTAATGAGCAGAGTTCTCCTAATTCTCTTTTCCAATTTAGCATATAGCTCAGAACCTCTGTTGAAGACCTGTATGTGCTTTGTGGTAATTAGAAGAGCAAGGGTTGTGACAAAGCTGAATGGTAGTAATAACCTAAAGGAGTTGGTCAGAGGTTGCAACATTATTCTTTGTACAAATTTACCAAACAGCACCTAGATTTATTTGCAAAACCAAAAGATTAAATACCTCAGGCCTGTTAGAGATGTATCAGTTGATTCCAAATAATCTTGACTGCTTCCCTTTATTTTACTAGTCTTTCAAAATTGTCAGACAATTTTGTTATTTTATTGTCATACGTTTTTCAAAATGCTAGGATACATTAATAGCCTCTGAAGGTTTTGATGTAATAGCAACTGGTGGTTGAAGAGAATGCAAGAAAATAATTACTAGTTTTTGAGTTTTGATATTTAGACATATTTGCCATCCATTTGGTATTATAGTCTGCAGAGTGATTGCCAGTGTTAATCAGATATGTCTCTTTTCTTAGAGAGCTCATGTTTTTAACGAGGTAATTGTGATGAGTATGATAGAAAGGGGAATAATGGAGCCTAAGTAAACTATCTGTACACTACACTATATATACAGATGTACACAGAATGCAAGGAGAAGAATGGTGTAAAGAGTAGGGGCATTTTCAAGGAAATGACAACTTCGGATGGGAGTAGGATTGAGGGTAGTGATTGGAGAATTAGGCAAGGATATTCTGAAGAATGAATGGCCTTAGTATACTATGCTCAGGTCTTCATATGAATCAAAAGGGAGTGGAGATTCTGAAGCGTTAAACAAAAAAGGCCATCTTTTGGGGGCAGGCAGGGGAGGGATGATAGAGAAGAAGAGGGTGAAATTTAGTAATAATAGGGAGTTAATATGAGGAAGAGAATGGTGCCAGGGTATTGGCTTATGTGACTAGGTGGATAATGACGTGGTACCACTCACCAAAATAGGTAAACTAGGAGGATCAAGAAGCTTGAGGAGAAAGATAATTTGGGGGTTTGGGTTAGATAAGGATCATTTTTTTCCACCTAGAATGAAAACAATATCCTCACTATGGAAGGAGGATTAAAATCACCTGTAACTCAACCGTTTGAAGACTTCCTGTTTCTAAAAAACAATGCTTTTGCAATATTAACAGTATTTATACTGTTTAGTAACAGTAGTTATTTTGTTGCTATTTGTTGAATCATCTTGAATATTTGGTGTCTGTGGGACATCAAGGTAGAGATAGATGGATATATGGGTGGGTCAAGTACCTGGAGAGGATAGAGATGATTTAGGAGAGGGTACAGTTGTCTACGGAGATTATATGAAGAGAACCAGGTTTAGAGCAAAATCTTGCGGAATCTTTTCTGTTCCTTAGTTTTGTTTATTTGTTTTAAAAATCCAAGCTTTGACCTTTATTTTCCTTCTGTCGCATTGTTTGTGAGTATAAGGAGATTTAAAAGCAAGTCTGCATGGAACATGCCTGATTCAAATTCTGCTTTTACATCAGATGTTCTTGTATATGTTTAAAACTTAAGTAATATATTGAGTGGTCTATGAGTAAAATTAAGGATTTGAATTTCGTTTAATAAATTCTTATTAAAATTTGTTAACTAAATCCTATTCATATCATTCAACATTTTATTTAATCTCTTAGTCACATAGTTCCTTATCTTTGTCTGTAATAAGCAGTTTATTATGATAATGGAGTTGTGGTGAATCTAAGCTCGCGATATCATTAGAAATAGAATCCATTTTTCTTAAGCTACAACTGTTTGGAGATTTATTATGAAGAAGCTTTAAAAATGCATGCCTCTTTCTTATTCTCTTTTTGGCCCTTTCATTGTTACTAGTACTCCTAAAATTAAAAGGAGGTAAAATTTATCTTCTCATTTTGATATTTACAAAGACATGCGAATGAACTGAAATTAAAGGAAGGTGGATTGTTTGGATTCAAGTGAAAATTTAAACTGACAAAGTCATTTTTGTGTGTGTCTGTATTTGTTTATGTTTATTAAATTTTTCCTTCTATGGAGAATCATTTCTGTTGGCTGAGTGGGTTTTAATTGTACAGTACTTCCTTACCAAGGAATATCTATTTTTCTGTGGCATCTGTGTCTGGGTACTCCTTGGTGATGAAGTATTGTACAACCAACTGCAGAAAAGTAAAAATAAGAAACCTTTGAACCTTTAAATATAAAGCTCATGTATCTTGTGCCTTTTTTGTATGAGAGCAATTATTAAGTCTGTATCCTTAGCATGATGTACTACTTCCTTTTAGATTTTTCTTTGACTGTTCTTTATAAGTCTCCAGATATAGGTGATTTAAAGTATGAAAAGGCTACAAATTAAGTATGATGGCTGTCAAAGAAGGATGTGACAGATGACTGGCAAGGAAAGAGATAGTGGTTTTGCCATTATAGAAAGTGGGATTAGATAAGATTATCTTTAGTATCCCTTAAATACTTATACTAATGAACAGGTGTTCTAGTTTGCTAGCTTTGGACCCTAAAAAAAGACATGTTTTCCCCATATACAAAATACATTCATTTCATAACAATATTGGAGAACCTTAAACCATTCCAGTAGCATTTCAAATACAGGATTAACACAAGATTAAATCAGTACAAAGTCTCATCAAAGTTAGTTAAAGGCTCGTACAATCCTAAGAAAAAATTGTCCTCTGGCTTTGAACCTGTAAAACTCAGAACACGTTATTTACTGCCAACATATAAAAGAGGAACATTCATAGTGTGCTGGTTTGAAAGGATGTATGTCCCCTAGAAAAGCCATGTTTTAGTCTAAATCCCATTTAATAAAGGCAGAATAATCCCTATTCAATATTATATATTTGAAACTGTAATCAGATCATCTCCCTGGAGATGTGATTTAATCAAGAGTGGTTATTAAACTGGATTAGGTGATGACATGTCTCCACCCATTTGGGTGGGTCTTAATAAGTTTCTGGAGTTCTATAAAAGAGGAAACATTTTGGAGAATGAGATTCAGAGAGCAGAGAATTCTGTAGCATCACAAAGTAGAGTCTACCAGCCAGTGACCTTTGGAGATGAAGAAAAACACCTCCTGGGGAGCTTCATGAAACAGGAAGCCAGCAGAGAAAGCTAGCCGATTATGCCATGTTCGCCATGTGCCCTTCCAGCCAAGAGAGAAACCCTGGCCATATTCACCGTGTGCCTTTTCACTTGAGAGAGAAACCCTGACCTTCATCAGCCTTCTTGAATCAAGGTATCTTTCTCTGGATGTCTGTGATTGGACATTTCTATAGACTTGTTTAATTGGCACACTTTCTCGGTCTTAGAACTTAGAATACTTGCAACTTACTAAATTCCCCTTTTTAAAAGCCATCCTGTTCCTGGTGTATTGCATTCTGGCAGCTAGCAAACTAGAACACATAGGATACATGTACCCATTTCCATACGGAGGAAGGAACACAGGGGTCACTGGACCCATACAGTTTCGAAAACCTGCAGGGCAAAGTCCATTCAATTTTAAAGTCTAAGAGTCATTTATCTTCGGGGCTTTAGAAAGCAGCAGTCCTACCCTCTCCAAGGGCCTACGCAGAGGCCTGCCTCTCTCTGAACACAACCTTAGGGGACATTGGGGAGACCACCTTTTTCTTGGCTCCACCCTTTCCAAGCATCAGGGCTGCACCCAGGCTCTCTGCCGTCTCTGCACATGCTCAGCCCCTCCATGTGGTGGCAACCAGGCTCTCCCCAAACCCCAAGGAATGTGCTTTACCCTCTCCAAGGCCTGAGGCGGCAAGACTTCCACTGAAACAAGGTGGAAGGCCCATCCTCTGCCTTTGGGGCTAACTTACCCTCTCCATGGGCTTGGGGTGAGTCTACTCTCCAGATTCGAAGCTTCTTGACTTCAGACCTCAGCCGCCATGGTTTGCCTCTAAAGTTATTTTTCCTCCAATGTGTCCCTTCTCTGAACCCCCCAGTCCACACTGGCAGCAGCTCTGTTTATACAGGTCCCACAGCACTCTCATTGGCTTTCTATGCAGTTACCTCGGACTGTGCCCATCAGACATAAGGAGTTTCCACAAATCCTTCTTGTTTAACTCCATGTCCAGTCCTGGCTTTCTCTGAAATGGCAGACTGGTTTCTTGTTTGGCCAAATCCTCACAAGGGACACCATTCTCTAGGGTCTCCTTTCCTGGAAGCCCAGAATTTTCTAGAACATCAATTTCTAGTTTCTTTGTATCCAAGAGTTCAGTTTTCAGCTTATCTCTTTCCTGCTGCATTTTGCTATAAGCTGTGAGGAGAAACCAGGCTGCACGTCCACATTTAATTTGGAGATCTCTTCTGCTAAATATCCAAGTTCCTAACTTTTAAATTCTGCCTTCCAGTCAGAGCCACTAGTCAATTTTGCCAGATTGTCTGCTGAGTCTACATTTCTCTCAAGATTCTCTTCAAAACATTGTAGGCATTCTTTGTCAAGGTCCTCATAACTCCTCCAAAATCTTCCCCTTATCCATTTAAAAAGACATTGCAACATGTTTGGTATTTGCAAACTGCAGCAGCACCCCACTCCTGGTACCAAAATCTGTTCTAGTTTGCTAGTTGCCAGAATGCAATATACCAGAAACAGAATGGCTTTTAAAAAGGGGAGTTTAATAAGTTTCTAGTGTACAGTTCTAAGACCGAGAAAGTGTCCCCATTAAATAAGTCTATAGAAATGTCCAATCACAGACATCCAGGGAAAGATACCTTGATTCAAGAATGCCGATGAAGTTCAGGGCTTCTCTCTCAGTTGGAAGGGCACATGGCGAACATGGTGGCATCCGCTGGCTTTCTCATAGCTCTACAAAAAAGAGACTCTCCAAAATGTTCCCTCTTTTAAAGGATTCCAGTAAGTAACTCCGCCTTCAATGGGTGGAAACACATCTCCATGGAAATCATCTAATCAAAAGTTACTACCCACGATTGGGTGGGCCACATCTCTGTGGGAACAATCAAAATGCTCCTACCCAGCAATATTGAATGGGGATTAAAAGACATGGCTTTTCTGGGGTCCACTGCAGATTCAAACCAGCACAGCAGGTTTTCTAATTAACCTTTTTAGCCTCAATAAGGATTGATGATGACTTCCCTGACTTCCTCTGAAAGTTGTTCTGAATACTTAATATTTAATATTTTAAAAAAGTATTTGGAAAACTTTTTTTTTATTTGCAAGTATTTGGAAAACTAAAGAGTACTAACTAGTTGAAAGAAAGGTAGTTTTTTTTAAAAAAAAATTGCAACTTGGGAACCTCTGTCATTTTGGCCATCTCTGTGGCTTTGGAAAATATCTTCATATTGTATTTTAAAAATAGAAAATGTTATGAGAATTATGAGTTATAAAGAAAATGCTGTGTTGTTCAGCATGTTGTACAAATTGGGAAAACAATTGAACAGAAGTTTTGAACAGAAAATAGTAACAAAATACAGACCATAATGTGTATTGGACTAATATTGTAACTGGCCATCATTTATAAGAATTGTGGTGTTTTACTAAATCCAGCAAGGTTTTTAAGAAAATGAATTTTTTTTGATGCTGTGTAATAGGGGTCACATTTAATTCTTAGAAAGTGAATTTTAAAGTGTAATAGGAAGTGAATGTATAGCTCAAAATATTTCATATATTTATAATATTTATACACATATTTATAAATGCATGTAGATCACCCTGGAGGGTAACTTACCAGGTTGTTAACTAGTTATTTCTGAGGAAAGAAGTAAGTAGGTTAGATAGGATGCAGTGAATGAGAACTTTGAAAAATTTGAATTTTTCACAGTGTGCATTTATTACCATATTATTTTTATAATACCACCCCCACTACCACCACCCCCAAGTAAAAAGAACTATGCGTTTTAGCTTTTGGGAGGAGGACGCAGTTGGCCTATTTAACATTATTTGAGTTTAGTCCTTTAGAGGAAGGAAGCTTCCTTGTGATAAGAACTTGAAGACCCTTAGGCCTTATTGAGGATGAATTAAAATTCATATTTAAAGGGAATTTAGCTGTTATTTGATCGATAAACTCAAAACCTTTATAGATATGTTGTGTTTTGCTTAGTCTTATTTGCAGAGTGATAGTATATTTACAATCATCCATCATATTTTTTAGTGGTTCAGTTATATATGTTTAGTTGATTGCTAGCTATTGAACTATTTTGTTTTGTTTTTGAAAACCAGATTATATGTATGAGTGTCTGGGTAGCTGGAAGAACTGGGTTTAAGACATGGTTCTGTAACTTTACTGGCTTGAATTTAGTTGAGTTATTTACCCCAAATGTATATATCTATAACAAGAGAAGGATAAATGCCAATCAAATTGGGCTTTTATGAAGGTAAAACTGGCATAATAGTTATGACAGTGCTTAATTGACAGTGCTAAAATTAGTACTTATTACTGTAATATCTTTCTCCTTTATCACACAGCTACCTTCCCTCCCCCCTCCCCCCCCCGCCCCGGCCACGCTTTCTCACTCTCTCTACCTGCCTAATCTGTATTTGTTGGTCTCACTACTGCAATGACTACTGGAAGTCCTGGTGGGTTCTTATTCTGCTTATTCCCCCTTTTATATTTAGCTTTAGTATTTATTCTTTTTTTTTCCAACTTTTTCTCTTCAGGAATGACTTATATTTTTTCTTTTCTGGGATTCAGTCTCGTATCTTCTAGGTGTTTTGTGCACAAGTGCACTTGAGATCTGTTGCTGTCACCAAAATCTAAACATCTTTTCTTCATACATATCTCAAACTTTTTTACTTTCCTCTTTATGTCAAAAATACTTCTTTCCAGGTCATACTACTCTTACTTGATTAATCTCTTCAAACAACTGTTTGCTTGCATCAATTTGTATTTTTAAAAACCTTTAGATTCCTTTGCCTTCAGTGAAACTTAAGTGCAGAAATCTTAGCTATGGATTTAAAGATTTATTCAAGAGTTTTAATAAGACTATATATATTTAAAAAATAAATATTCTTTATCACATACATTGTATATACATGACACTATGAAATAGTAAGATTTACTGTAAGCAAAGCTATGCACTATATATTTTTATCTGTCTTGTTTTTGAAACTCAGTGATTCTCTAATAGGAAAGCACAGAGTTCTGTTGAAATTCTAATACATTCCAATCAGGCACTGTCCACTTCTCTCATCCTTTTTTACCAATCACTATGCGTAAAGAGAGATTTATTGATGAGTGTGTTCTAACTGTAAATGATGTACAGACAGAATCACAGTTGCAACGAGAATACTCTTTCTAGTCAGCCATTTTCTTTACTAAACCTTTTTTTTTCTGTTCTTCCTGACTGGGTGTATATTTCATTTGTCTGAATACCTATCCCAGTAGCATTTTGTATTTTGCCACTAAATCTTGCCTTGTACTCTTGTTTTCATGAGGCAAATTCTGAGGGTCTCAGGAATCCCCAAGTTTTGAAATACCACGTTAGAATATTATTTCTCTGTTAAATTCATATGGGAGTATGAGGAGAGAATAACCAGGATGCTCAGTTACTAATAGTTAAGTAAATTCTTTCTTCACACAGCAACCTTTTAATATACACACTTCAAATTATAACCTGATAAAATTACCAGCAACTACATTTTTTTCTGGGTGTGGGGGGGTGCATGATCCGGGAATCGAACCTGGGTCTCCTGCATGCAAGGCGAGCGTTCTCCCACTGAACCACCCGTACACCCTACATTTTTGAAACCTTTCAGGCCATTTGTGAATTGCCAGAGCTGACCATGGTAAATATCAGAATCCTGAGAATCTATTGTATTATGATAGTTACATGATCTTCCCTCCCCCCAACAGAGTTATTTGAGGTGTAGCTCTTTCTGCCCGTTAATTTTTGTTTCTCAAAGGGCTTAATATTGTGCCTGTCTACACTAGCTGGTTAATGAATGTTAATTTAATTTGGCTTAAGTCACTGTTACAGTTTGAGCTATTAATTAGTTTAATTTGGTTTTGTATTTCTGAATTCCTGTCTTTATTTTACTTTGATAGTAAAACTATCAATCTGAGTAAGAATATTGTGAATGCTTATGATTAACTCTCAAAGTAAATTTGAAAAAAAATACAAGAATGATGGTTTTATTATACTTTATGTTGCGTTTGGGGGATTATTTCAGAGTGAAATGTTCTGCTGCATTGAAAAATGTTCTTTGTTCCATGCGGTCTGGTATAGGATTATATTGACGGGGTTGCAAAGCTTATTAAAAGTGGAATTATAGGGGTGGGCCATACCAGAGGACCCGGGTTCGATTCCCTGTGCCTGCCCATGTTAAAAAAGGGGGGGGAATTATAGGGGGAAATTAAGAGGAATTATATGGCATTCCACATCTTTGAGCAAAATAGATCTGCATTCATGTTAAATTAAGATGTGAAGAATCAGTCGGGGGCGGGCCGCGGTGGCTCAGCGGGCAAAGTGCTTGCCTGCTATGCCGGAGGACCTCGGTTCGATTCCCGGCCCCAGCCCATGTAACAAAAACGGAGAAACAGAATACAATAAAACAAGAAAATGTTTAAAAATGTTTCCCTTTCTTCCTTCCTTCCTTCCTTCTATCCTTCCTTCCTTCTCTCTGTCTTTCCTTTAAAAAAAAAAAAAAAAAAAAAGAATCAGTCGGGGCAAAGATGGCGGCTTAGTAAGGTATGCGTGTCTTAGTTCCTCCTCCAGAGCAACTACTAGGTGACCAGAAACAGTGCAGAACAGCTCCCGGGGCCACGGCAGGAACCGGACACACAGCATACCCCGGTCTGGACTGGCTGGACCGGCTGCGAGACTCCGCTGCGGTGAGCTCCCTGAGTGGCGTGCGCTTCCCCGGGCCGCGGTGGCTGGCGCCCCTCCCTCCCTCCTTCCCCGACCGGCTGAGAGTCTCGGAGAGGCAAGTTTCCCAAGCCGCGGCAGCCAGCAGCCGGCACCCCTCTCGTGCGGGCAGCTTCCCGGACCGGCTGCAAGTCTTGGATCAGCGAGTTCCCTAAGCCGCGGTGGCCGGCGCCCCTCCCCCACAGGCGGCTGCCCGGAGGGAGAGGAGAGAGTTTCCGACAGTGGCAGGGACTGGGTCCAACCAAACACCAATAGTGGCATTAATAAAGGAGCCACAATATCTTTTGCTGGTGGGACCTGCAGGCAGACAAGCGCCACATACTGGGCAGGATAAAAAAAAACAGAGCCCAGAGACTTCACAGGAAAATCTTTCAACCTGCTGGGTCTCACACTCAGGGAAATCTGATTAAATGTCCAGACGCCAGCAAAAAATAACAAATCACACCAGAAAAATTGAAGATATGGCCCAAAGGAACAAACCAATAGTTCAAATGAGATATAGGAGCTGAGACAACTAATTCTGAATATACGAACAGAAATGGAAAACCTCTTCAAAAACCAAATCAATAAATTGAGGGAGAACATGAAGAAGGCAAGAGATGAACAAAAAGAAGAAATGGAAAGTCTGAAAAAACAAATCACAGAATTTATGGGAATGAAAGATACAGTAGAAGAGATGAAAAAAACAATGGAAACCTACAATGGTAGATTTCAAGAGACAGAGGTTAGAATTAGTGAACTGGAGGATGGAACATCTGAAATCCAAAAAGAAACAGAAACTATAGGGAAAAGAATGGAAAAATTTGAGCAGGGCCTCAGGGAACTGAATGATAATATGAAGCGCACAAATATACGTGTTGTGGGTGTCCCAGAAGGAGAAGAGAAGGGAAAAGGAGGAGAAAAACTAATGGAAGAAATTATCACTGAAAATTTCCCAACTCTTATGGAAGACCTAAAATTACAGATCCAAGAAGCGCAGTGCACCCCAAAGAGAATAGATCCAAATAGGCATTCTCCAAGACACTTACTGGTTAGAATGTCAGAGGTGAAAGAGAAAGAGAGGATCTTGAAAGCAGCAAGAGAAAAACAATCCATCACATACAAGGGAAACCCAATAAGACTATGTGTAGATTTCTCAGCAGAAGCCATGGAGGCAAGAAGACAGTGGGATGATATATTTAAATTACTAAAAGAGAAAAACTGCCAACCAAGACTTCTATATCCAGCAAAATTATCCTTCAAAAATGAGGGAGAAATTAAAACATTTTCAGACAAAAAGTTCCAGAGAATTTGTGACCAAGAGACCAGCTCTGCAAGAAATACTAAAGGGAGCACTAGAGTCAGATATGAAAAGACAGAAGAGAGAGGTGTGGAGAAGAGTGTAGAAAGAAGGAAAATTAGATATGATATATATAATACAAAAGGCAAATGGTAGAGGAAAGTATTACCCAAACAGTAATAACACTAAATGTTAATGGACTGAATTCCCTAATCAAAAGGCATAGACTGGCAGAATGGATTAAAAAACAGGATCCTTCTATATGCTGTCTACAGGAAACACATCTTAGATCCAAAGATAAACATAGGTTGAAAGTGAAAGGTTGGGGAAAGATATTTCATGCAAATAACAACCGGAAAAGAGCAGGAGTAGCTATACTAATATCCAACAAATTAGACCATAAAACAGTTAGAGGAAAATGTAGGGAGATATCTTATGAATCTTACAATTGGAGGCGGTTTTATGGACCTTAAACCTAAAGCAAGAGCAGTGAAGAAAGAAAGAAAGAAATGGGAGCTCCTCAAAATTAAACACTTTTGTGCATCAAAGAACTTCATCAAGAAAGCCTACACAATGGGAGACAATATTTGGAAATGACATATCAGATAAAGGTCTAGTATCCAGAATTTATAAAGAGATTGTTCAACTCAACAACAAAAAGACAGCCAATCCAATTACAAAATGGGAAAAAGACTTGAACAGACACCTCTCAGAAGAGGAAATACAAATGGCCAAAAGGCACATGAAGAGATGCTCAATGTCCCTGGCCATTAGAGAAATGCAAATCAGAACCACAATGAGATATCATCTCACACCCACCAGAATGGCCATTATCAACAAAACAGAAAATGACAAGTGCTGGAGAGCATGTGGAGAAAGAGGTAAACTTATCCACTGTTGGTGGGAATATCAAATGGTGCAACCACTGTGGAAGGCAGTTTGGCGGTTCCTCAAAAAGCTGAATATAGAATTGCCATACGACCCAGCAATATCATTGCTAGGTATCTACTCAGAGGACTTAAGGGCAAAGACAAGCGGACATTTGCACACCGGTGTTTATAGCAGCATTATTTACAATTGCAAAGAGATGGAAACAGCCAAAATGTCCATCAACAGACGAGTGGCTAAACAAACTGTGGTATATACATACGATGGAATATTATGCAGCTTTAAGACAGAATAAACTTATGAAGCATGTAATAACATGGATGGACCTAGAGAACATTATGCTGAGTGAGACTAGCCAAAAACTAAAGGACAAATACTGTATGGTCCCACTGATGTGAACCGACATCAGAGAATAAACTTGGACTATGTCATTGGTAACAGAGACCATCAGGAGATAGAAATAGGGTAAGATAATGGGTAATTGGAGCTGAAGGGATACAGACTGTGCAACAAGACTGGATACAAAAACTCAGAAATGGACAGCACAATACTACCTAATTGTAATGTAATTAGGTTAAAACACTGAATGAAGCTGCATCTGAGGTATAGTTTTTTTTTATTATTATTTTTTTTACTTTTTTCTCTTATCGTTTTATTTTTTTCTGTTGTCTTTCTATTTCTTTTTCTAAATCCATGCAAATGTACTAAGAAATGATGAATATGCATCTATGTGATTATATTAAGAATTACTGATTGTATATGTAGAATGGAATGATTTCTAAATGTTGTGTTAGTTAATTTTTTTAATTAATTAAAAAAAAGATGTGAAGAATCTGGCTAAATTTGTTTTGCTACCTTAAATTTGATTATTTAATTACTTTTTGACCCCAGTAAGTTAATGAAAGTTAAATCAGCATATATTTGAATACCTGATATGTGCAAATATTTGTTTTAGGTATTGTACAGGTTATTAAAAAAAGGTAGCTATTGACGACTGTGTACTGAAGGTTTAATATGTAAGGCTGATATTTTACAAAGTGGATACTGTATATGGTATATATGCACACATAAATACATGGATATACTATTGGTGGCATGATATGATTTTAGGTGAGAAAGTTATTTCCCCTTTCCATTCTTTTGATTACAAATAGGTTAAAAACTCATTTTGGTACTGTTATGTCTTTTGCATCTCCAGATATTTGCTAATCTTCTTTAAAAAACCAGAAGAAAACAGAGTTAGTGCTTTAAACCTACTTTGGTCAAAGCAGTGTTATCTAGAAATAATTTTTTTTTTTTTTTTTTTTTTTTTTTTTTTAAAGGAAAGACAGAGAGAAGGAAGGAAGGAAGGGAAACATAGACAGATAGAAGGAAGGAAGGATAGAAGGAAGGAAGGAAGGAAGAAAGGGAAACATCTTTAAACATTTTCTTGTTTTATTGTATTTTGTTTTTCCGTTTTTTGTTACATGGGCTGGGGCCGGGAATCGAACCGAGGTCCTCCGGCATAGCAGGCAAGCACTTTGCCCGCTGAGCCACCGCGGCCCGCCCTAGAAATAATTTAATAATGTTTTCTTTTCTTTGTAATTTTAATATTGCCTTCTTTTAGGTTTTTCTGTGCCATGGGCTAGAGTAGTTTCTCAAAAAAAAAATTTTTTTTTATCATAATACACAGTAAGTACTATACTTTATGTCATGATCCAATAATCACATAATTGTAAATGTAAAAGGCACAAAAGTTTCACTCAGGATTAGTCAGTGAATTTCAATCTTTACTATTTTATTCTCTTCTCTATTATTTTAACTTGTCTAGAATTACCTTGGAAAAGTTTTCATGTAGTGGGTTAGATTATGGTTTGAAGAAATAAAAGGCCATCCTCGTTGGAAAGAATGGCATAATATGGGAAAAGAGATTTTTGGTTCTTCTTCTTTTTAATTTTAAGTTAGTTGTCTCTACCCAGTTATGTTTAATTACTATAACACATTTGTTCCTGAAACTTTTTTCTCATCTTGTTTTTGTAATTCTTATCTTTATGAAGTTGTTATTATTGCACATAGTTTGTATTTGTCATTTAACATATACAGTTCCTTATTTCTGCATTAATAATGTCTTTATCATATTAACTTAGTATATCTAACAATGTTATAACCGAGTAAATTTCTTGCTGGGTATTTAGGTTGTGTGTATATGTACATTAATATATTTTACTGTTATGAATAACGTCAATGTGAAAATAATCATGGTTATGCTCTTTTGCTTCTTAAGAAATGTAATCACAAGTTTTGTAAAATAATTATGGCTCTTGTATTCAGTGACATACTACTTACGTCTTTCACACATTATGTTACTCAGCTTTAAAATCCCCATTTGATTCTTTTCTGTAGTTTAATATTCTAGGCTGGAACTTCTGTCTATGCATTGATTTCCATGGTGTTCTACTTTATAAAGGATAGTTAACAACTTTTTACAAATTTTGTATGATGATTCCAACATCTTTGTCATTCTGGGGTTGGCATCTGTTGATATCTTTTCCCTTGAGAATTGGACAGTTTTTCCAAGTGTCCGTGTGTGCACGCATGTCCAAGGTTTGGTGTATTTAGTTTGGCATATATCCTGGACATTGTGAATATTGTTAGACTCCATTAAAATCCTCTGAGAAATGTTGATTTTGTTGTTTGTTTTAGCAGGCAGTCAACCTGATTAGGTTCAGGTACAAGTTTTGTCTCACCTTCTGTTTATAGTGATTTCAGTGTTAGTTAGGTGTGCCCAGAATATCTGCTACTCAAGAATTGGCCTGGCCATTGGGTTGTGTTTGACATGGATTTTAATTCTAAAAGCCTCTGCTATGCTTTTTTGTGTCTGTTTCATGCAGGCGTAGTTCCAAGATGAGCCCAGGACTTAAAATAGTTCATAAACAAATTTAGGGGATTCTCTTCTCCAGCTCTCTGGGATTCTGGCTGTCTCTGGATCCAACAGTTCTCTTTTCCCCTGCGCGCCCCCCCCCCCCCCCCCCCCAGTCTAAAGGGCAGGATCCTTTGTAGGTTTAACCTTCAAAGCATAGTGGGGGGGGGGAGGGAGAAAAAAAGGGGAAACCACCCCTGGCCCTCCCCACATAAACATACATTTCAATAATGGGGGCCGCATTCACTGTTCCTTTGGTTAGGGAGATGGATCTTTTCTTAGAGTCTTAAGTGCCAATTGGAGCTGCCTTTGGTCCATGAAGAGAAAAGAGATGGTCCTTTTGCCTTCTTCTCTGGCTAGACATAGGTTTTTTCCCCTAATGTTTGTATTTTTAGCACTGTTTTGTGATTCTGCTCATTCTGGGATCAAAATTAGGAGATAGTAGAAGGGGAAATAGACTATGAAATGTACCTCTTCTTCCACACATACTCCCCCCTCCCCTGGTTTTATTGGTCGTTGTTCAAGTTTCGACTTCGGTCTGCATTTATTCTGGAGGTTTTAGTTATAATCAGTGGGAGAGATAGGTTGTGGTTGGCTTACTCCATCTTGTTTGGCAGTGTAACTCCTATGGTATGTTTTTGTTTGCATGCTTACTTACTTACTTTTATTGTGCTAACATATATGTAACATAAACTTTACTATTTAAGCATTTTTAAGTGTACAATTTAGTGGCATTAATTACTTTTACAATGTTGTCCTAATACTTTTTTTTAAATGCCATTTTATTGAGATACAGTCATGCACCATAAAATCCATTCAAAGTATACAGTCCATGGCTCACAGAATCATCATATAGTTGTGTATTCGTCATCACAATTTTAGAACATTTTCGTTACTCCAGAAAAAAAAGATAAAAATAAAAAGATAAAACCCAAAGCACCCCATACGTCTTACTCCCACCATTACTTATTTATTTATTTATGTCTTTATTTTATTACTCACCTGCCCATACATACACTGGATAAAGGGGGTGTCAGACACAAGGTTTTCACACTTACAGTCAGATGATAAAAGCTGTGTATTTATACAGTCATGATTAAGAATTGAGTCTACTGGATTACAGTTCAACGGTTTCAAGTATTTCCTTCTAGCTATTCTAATGCACTAGAAACTAAAAAGGAATATACATTTAATGCATAAGAATAACCTCCAGAATGACCTTATGACTCTGTTTGAACTCTCTTAGCCACCGAAACTTTATTTTTTAATTTCTTATTCTTCCTCTAGCACTGGAAAGATTTTCTGCTCCCTTTACTTTTTTTGAAAACAGTTTTTATTGTGAAATATAGCATATATACAAAAACGGCAAATTCCAAAGTACATTTTAACAAGTAGCTATAGAACAAATTTCAATGTATAGTATGGATTACAGTTCCACAATTTAAGGTATTTCCTTCTAGCTGTTCTGAGACACTGGAGACTAAAAAAATATATCAGTATAATGATTCAGTGGTCATACTCATTTGTTAAATCCTATCTTCTCTATCACAACTCCTCTTTCTTTGAGCTTTTTTCCAATCTTTAGGGGTATTTGGGCAATGACAATTATAACTTTGTGTTGAATAGGGGTGTCGACATTATGGGATAGGAGATGCACCTGTTGATGCTCTTGGAGAGGCTGGTAGTTCTGGGCTTCAGGGTTTATCTGGCTTAGGAACCATGTGGAGGTTTTAGGTTTCTGGAAAATAAACTTAGTGAAACTTAATAGAGTCTCAGATAGAGCCCTGGGTGTTCTTTAGGGTTTGCAGAATATCTGTTCATTGGGGTTTGGCATACCCCAATGAATAGCAATATCTTACTTTGGTTTGCATAAGAATAACCTCCAGAATAGCCTCTTGACTCTATTTGAAATCTCTTAGCTACTGATACCTTATCTTGTTTCATTTTCTTTCCCTCTTGGTCAAGAAGGCTTTGTGAATCCCACGATGTCAGGGCTCAGCTCATTCCTGGGAGTCATATCCCATGTTGCCAGGGAGACTTACCCGCCTGGGAGTCATGTCCCATGTAAGGTGGGGAATAAGTAAGATGGGGCTGAGAGAGAGGTGCCACATCTGAGCAAGCAAAGAGAGGTTCTCTGGAGTTGACTCTTAGGCATAATTATAAGTAGGCTTAGCTTCTCTTTTGCAGGAATAAGTTTCATAAGGGCAAGCCCCATGTTGGAGGGCTTGGCTTATTAAATTGAGAGGTCCTAATGCTTGCAAGAATATCAGGAATTCCCTGATATTCCTTTGGGAGGTTTAATATTTACACATTTGTCCCCAGTCCCTCAAGGGGACTTTGCAAATACTTTATTTTCTGCGTAAGATACTCTGAGATGAATTGGGGTATTACATTGATCTGTATAGAATAACAAGTTCTCATTCTCTATTCTAGTTTTCATGTAAACATGTTGTTTAAATTAACTGACCATACAGGTTAAATTAGATAGTGTGCCACAGAAAATATAAATTTCGTACCAAATAACATCTTTTCCTTTGGTCTCACATAGACATTGAAGTTTTAAAATACAGTCAGTGTCATCCTTTAACCTTGTAGCATGATTTACGTTTTAGTCCTAACCAAGTCCATTTCATTCATATCTCTAATTGAAGTCTGATTTCTTTTTCAGCATCTTTAACAGTTACTGTATGGAGTAATGCTGACTTTTAAAGCTTGTAGAACTCTAGCTGTGAGTTTCAGGTGTCACACAGATACCCAGAGTTCCAGGGAACTACCAGGTTATATCCAAAGAGCTCAGTATCTCAGAATTTAGAAATAACAGTTAAAACTCAGAACTAGATGTGATTGCTGTAAAGAACTTACAGTCTAGGAAACTTTACAGTAAGCCTATTGGTCATTCTGTACTCCTTAGTTGTCCATTGTCCAATCTTTATCCATGGAGAATGCCTGGTTATTGTTGTTTATTTTTATTTATTTATTTATTTATTGAATGCTTAGTTTTTAACTTGTCAAAATTTGTAATAAAATGACTTGTCACTTTTGTAATAAGGTATAAGGTATTGGTTCTTAGGTATCAGATTGGTGAATAACCTGCTCTTTAAAAGGACCTGAGTGAAACAATTCTTTTGTCTTTTATTCTTTTTTTAAATTATTTTCTTTTGATATATATTACATATTCACATATATGTAATCATCGAAAGTGTACAGTCAGTGGTTCACAATATCATCATATAGCTGTGCATTTATCATCACAATTGACATTTTTTTCTCTTTTATGAAAAAGGTTTTTACTTCTAGTTGCTCTAAGATACTGAAGACTGAAAGAAATACCAATATACTGATTTCAGCAGTCATACTCATTTGTTAAGCTCGACCTTCTCTGTATAACTCCACCCATCACCTTTGATCTTATCCCACTCTTTAGAGTTATTTGGGCTATGCCCATTGTAACTTTTCTCTGTTGGAAGGGGCTGTTGATAATATGAGATAGGGGATGGAACTATCTCGTATTCCAGTTGATGATCTGGAAAGGCTGTCCCCTCTGCATTTCCAGATCTTTCTGGTCCAGGGACCCATCTGGAGGTTGTAGGTTTCTGGGACGTTACCCTAGTGCATGGAACATTTGTAGAATCTTGTGTATTACCCTAGGTGTTCTTTAGGATTAGCAGGAATGATTTTGGTTGGGGTTTGGCAAGTTATGGTAGGTAGCAATGTCTAACTGAAGCTTGCATAAAAGGGACCTCCAGAATAGCTTCTTGACTCTGTTTGAACTCTTCCAGCCACTGATACCTTATTTGTTTCACTTCTTTTCCCCCTTTTGGTCAGGATGGCATTGTTGATCACATGGTGCCAGGGGCAGGTTCATCTCTGGGAGTCATCTCCCATGCCACCGGGGAGACTTTCATCCCTGGATGTCTTGTCCCATGCAAGGTGGAGGGCAGTGGTTTCACTTGCAGTATTGGGCTTACTTAGTGAGAGGAAGGCCACATTTGAGCAACAAAAATGGTCCTTTGGAAGTAACTTGGGCATATCTACAGGTAGGCTAAGCCTCTCCACTACATACATAGTACGTTTTATTGTTAAATGAAATGTATTGAATTTCTATTTTCACTTTTAAAATAATTTAGAAGGAAGCAGGGAAGTGTTTTGTTTTTAAATTTTAATTTCTCCTTTGAATTATTAATGTTCACAAAACTATTTATGAAAACTAAAAAAAATTTATACAGACAAATTAGAAAATGAGGAATCAGTCATAGCTTTGCTGTGCCAAATTAGTTTTCTGTTGCTGTGTAATAAATTACTGCAAACCAAGTCACATAAAACAGCAAACATTTGTTATTCCACAGTTTGTGGCTCAGGATCCACTGTGCATTACCTGGGTCCTCTACTGTTGGTCTTGCCAGGATGAAATCAAGGTGTAGATGGGTTTCTTCTCTGACCTCATTTAGGTCATTTGCTGATTTCAGTTCCTTGTGATTATATGACTGGAGTTTCTCCTTTTTTGTTTGTTCTTTTTCCTGGCTATGCCCATGGGTGACTCTTAGTTCCAAGAGACCAACCTCATATCCTACTCATGTAGCCCTCTCATACATGGCAGTTGAATTTTTCAAGGCAACTGGAGAATCTATTTTCAGCTAAAATGGAGTCTTATGCACCAAATGTTAACATGGAAGCAACTATCCCATTATTTTCACAGGTTACTCCTACACTCAAGGGCAGAGGATTTTAGAGAGAGGGCATGTACACCAGGAGGCAAAAATCTTGGGGACCATTTTAGAATTCTGTCTACCATGGCTATTTGGACAAAACTATTAGCATTTTGTAGTATTTCTTTTTATTTTATTCTGGTTAATTCTGTGGAAAAAAAATTCTAATTTTCTTTGTATTACATTTTCATTTATAGCGAATATTTTACCATGATGCTTTGTAGTTTTCTTTGATAACCGTTTATAAACATACATTATTTCTGATGACAAAATAAGGCCTTTTATTTGAGAGTTCAAGTAGCTATAATGTAGAATGTGAAAGGTTTTAGTAAAAGCTATGGGAATGCCCATCTTACCTATTTAAGTAAAATAGTTGTAAAATTTTGGATAGAAATTTGCTAAATATGAAAAGCAGTTTACCACATTCATCTTGGCCATCATAGTGCAAGAAAGTCAAGAGTTGGATCATGAGAATGTGCATTAATCTTGGTTCTTATCTAGTAGTGACTTAGAATTGGGTATTTTAACTATTGCAACTGAGAGGGATCTGTTTTAAAAATACATTCAAAGGTATGTATATACTCTTTCCTAGGTTTTTAAGCACTTATTCATTAATCATCATAATTATGGGTCCTCAGGGGATAGAAAAATTTTATTTAGCTATTTTTTTATAAAGTAGAAACCAGAATAAAATAAGGACGTAACTGCCCAGAGATGTGTTCAGTTGGGCAGTAAGTAACTTTTAGGTGTTGGCCTAATTAACATAGGGATTAAACTGAAAGATCTATCATGAAGGGTCAGTGTTTGCAAAAGTGAAGTTAGATGAAGATCGATTTAGAATCACTATCTTTTTCAAAGTAGCCTGTAAAAAATACAGAAGAAGGCTCTTCCTTCCCACCCTAAGTCTGTACTTGGCTCCCAAACAGAACAGTGTTTTTATTCATTTTAAAATTTTGCAGGTAATTACCTTCATGTCACTATTTTTATGTCACTGTTTATTGAATTATCATTTTAAACATTTCTTAATGACCTTTCACAACAATACATCTGTAAATCAATAGATCATTTCTGCTCCCCATGAATACCTTAAGTGGTATGATTCTGAAATTCTTCAGAACAAATGGATTCCCACAGTTTTCTGTGTACTGTGGTTTGTAGTTTCCTTGTGGTTTCACAGTTACCAGCCCTCCTACTACAGTTCCATTTTCTGGAAATTTGTGACATCTCTTGTCTGCTTATTCTTGCTCCCTTCCCATTCTATTTTTTGTTATTATGGGTTTTTTATGCTGTTTTAAAAATTCCCTTCCTTGTCCTCCTAACAAGAAGAAGAAAAGAAATATGTCCGTGGTCAGCATGCAATCTTGAATTGAAAGTATCAAGATTGTGTTAGTCTGAGAAGTTCTGTGAGGTTTCTGATTCCTTTGGAGATTTAGGGGGCTCCTTATCAGTACTGTCAAGATTCTAAAGGGCTGTTGTTGGAAAAGTTAGACAGGTTGATCCCTGTTTTACTTTTTCTAGATCCACAGTTCAGGTTAATTCCATTGATATTAGATTAACCTGTAAATGAACAAGATATTCCTTAAGTTTGATGTTTTTTTGGATATGTCAGGTAATAAACTCTTTTTGGGGCCTCTTGAGGCCACAATAGAATTCATTTAACATTGCTCAAATTGAGAAGGGCACTAACATTTTTGAGGTGAAGAGTTTGCTTGAAGTAGCAAATATGAAGTATGACTTTCTGTTCACATTTTTTTAAATGAGTCTCACGTGGCGGGTAGAGAAGGGAGCACATAAATATATTTTCCAGGGACGTGAGACTGCATTGTTCATGAAAAAGATGCATACATTTATAGGATTGAGAAATACTGCCCAAATTCAGGTAATAATTTTCACTGGAACATAACCAGTGCCTATCTGTACACGTGTTGTTGGGGGCCGCTTTGTGTTAAGGGGCAGAATGAAGTAGTTGTAACTGAGACAGTGTGTTTGGCAAAGCCAAGAATATTTACTCTTTGGCCCTTTACAGAAAACCTTTGCCAACTCTTGGCCTAATCAGTAATAAGCAGCTTTAAAAATCTTTTTTAGAGATAAGTTTTTGGTAGAGTAGCCAGCAAACAAGTATCTCAGTTTTGTTAAATGTCTCCTCAAACTTTCTATCATTAGAAACTGATTTGAGTTGAAGATATTGTTATCAGATCTAAAATCTCCATTTGAGTGGTACATACAAGAATAGAAATTTAAAATTTCAGATGTTTAAGGAGCTCTCTTAATTGTACATGAAGAGAATTACAACAAAAAGAATGATTGATTAGCCTGAAAACCCATGTGGTTTAGTATAATTTCATTGAAATAAGTTTTGAGAGGCCAAAGGAAAGGGACAGATGAGGACTATGACTTCATTTCAGTTACTCAGGTCTGATGGATATAGAGAATTTGTGTGTCAACTGAGATTAGATAATAATAAAATATGGCATGTGAGGGGAAGAAGCTTAGGATTGGGCAGAGTTCAGAGTCTAAATGATTAACACAGCAGGCATCAATAGCCCTAGAAAAGTTATGAGTAGTTGTAAATGAGAAATAATTTGATAGAGCAACAAACTACAGGAATCAGTCACTTTAGAGTTTGGAAAACATAGCAACAGGGATCCAGACCCTAAGAATTAAACTAGTGGGATTGAAACACACTGAGAAAACTGGGTGACTTGAGAACCCAAGCTTAGAGTATGTGGCAGTGGGCTTCTACCTCAACCATAGAGATGGGGAACATCAGGCAAAGGAAAAAAAGGTCCCAGAATCAACTTTGAGTTTTCTTAAACAATTTCCATTATAAGACCACGTCATGTGTTTCTGTCTGGGAACTGTATTTGAGAATATACAGGATTACATTTTCAAATCTTGGTGCCAGATTGACATATCTGATTAGAATGGGGATTTGAATGAAGCTTGGTTATTTTTTTATTTTTTGCATGGGCAGGCACAGGGAATCCAACCCGGGTTTCCGGCCTGGCAGGCAAGAACTCTGCCTGCTGAGCCACCGTGGCCTGCCCTTGGTTTGTCTTTTTTTTTTAAGCTTGGTTATTCTTGATAGCAGTATAACAGTGTAAAAGTTAACAGTCTTATAATGAAGGGTTATTATTAAACACTTGCTGTGTGCCAATTGTGTCATATCTTAAAGATCTAAATATAGTCTTCATTTACTTGGTCTATTTGTAGACGTTTTAAGCTTCTAATGGGCTAGGTACATATTTTTTCACCATTTAGTTTTCTGACTTACTGAATGATATTGCAACATCTGTAAAATTCTCAACAAATGATCTTTGGTGGAGGTCCTAAAAGGATTGAGTTAGATATTTAGTATTGAGCAACAGTAGAATATTTTAAATGCTCAGTTTGGAGATAGAAAATTGAATAGAAGAGAAACTGGTGGTGATAACACACTGTCTCTCTGAAATCATATGCTAGTTCGCATTAGTTCAGTAAATGTTGGATAAATTTATACCCCAACTGCTTAAAAAACAACTTTGAAGAAGCTTAATAAGCAAAATTGAACACAGTAGTAAAAGTAATATTTTATTTTTATGTTGAACAAAATAAGATAAATAGATGTCAACAGACATTTGAGATGTGTGTTCAGACTACTAAAATAAACATATCAACAAGATTCCTTCGAAGAATAGACAAGAGGGGGAAATATTTTAAACCACCCTTGATTAAAAAGAACACACAGGAACCCGGCTGGATCACTCTTTCCTCTGTCTGAACCCAAGGAGAATTTACTTTGTGAATTCTTGAATAGGGACTTTTTGGGTTAAGTTAAATTATTTCTTTAATAGGTCAGGAAAAGACAGTGTTCTAGGGGAACTTTTTATTAGCCTTCTTTAAACCTGAAGACAGTGTTAAATTTTAGTAAAGGAGTTTAGTAAAGAATTAGGTGAAATGATGATTGGATTTAATAGAGACAGAATTTTAGAGAATCTGGAAAATTGTTTAGTTGGAAGCAGTGCATTAAGTGAGCCTTTGAAAAACATCTTATTACTCAGTTTTTCTGTGAATAGTACTTTAAGTTATGCAGGAGGTGCGTTTTTTTTAAAGGAGGGTCTCAAATGACAAGTGATTTTTCAGATTGTTGAAAATGTTTCCGAAGTCCAAATGAAATGCCCCCTATCCATACTTCCCCCTCCTCACCAAGTACAAAAGAAAGCAAAGCTTTGATCCACTAAAATATGGACTGGTGTTTCATCAAAATTTGAGGGCTTTACCACACAGATTGAAGGAAGTAATATGTTGTCAACTGTAGAACACTTGTGCATCTTTCTTTCCTTAGTAATGTAGAGTATACCTTCAGATAGCTGAGTGAATAAATGTTTGATGGATCTTTTAATATTCATTTAAATGGAGAGTACCTACCAAAGAAAAGGATTTTGTTTTAATAATAGCCAACCTTTGTTGAGTGACTAATGTGCTCTTCAGACTTTTTATGCAAGAATTCTGTGAAATGAATATTGTTTTTATTTTGTAAATGAAAAAACTAAGGTTCAGAGGTTTAGCCACTTAGTAATTTGCCAAAGTTGGGATTCAAATCTGGGTATTTTTTTGCACAGCTTGTGCAGTACCATGTTTTATATATATTCATTTTAATTCATTCTTAACAAATATGTGTTCTCTGCCAGACAGTTAGGATATAATTTGGAGAAAAGGAAAATATCAAACAAAAATAAAGTTTCTGACTTAGCACTTATATTGCATTGAAGAGAGCAGGAGTGAATCACAGATGGATCTGCAGCCTGGGCCTGCTAAGAACTTCTGGGAAATAGGCCTTTGCTTTTATGCAGAATGTGTTGAGGTTATTTTGTACATTTGAATAGACTGGTATACATAGATAATCTTTCTATGATTGAAGTCTCTTACCTCTCAAAATTATTGGACTCTGCCTAGTTTTCCTCATTTCCATGATTTTGTAGAACAGTTAGGCAGGAATAGGAGCCATGAGTAGATTCTGTGAGTTTGACAAAGGGGTTTTCCTTAAATAATCTGATGGAATTCTAACCATGGTCAGGACATGTGGGACAGATGAACAATACTATGGGAACTTGAAGGGGAAGGACATTTGCATTTCTGCCAGGATTGAGTTCCGCTTTGACAGCTGTGGGTGTACAGTTTACTTCTTAATAGCTTCAGTTGCATTAAAGGAATTTGTATCCTTTGTCTCTGGTATCAGTTATCATCACCCTTGAGACAGTCCTTTTAAAAGTCAAATATTTGTTAATCACATAAAATAATTGAAAGTTACTGTGATGAATGCTTCAAAGGTGAATGACATAGTACAGTGAGTGCATATAACAGGGGTATTGATCTGGTTGGGGAGATCAGGGAAGGCTGTCCTTATTAAGGGATGCTTTAAGATCTGAAGGGTAAATACATATTAACTAATGGGGAGTGTTGCTGTTAGAGGGAACGAGCCTCATTTTAAAGGTCCTGTGGCAGGAAACTGAAAAAAAAAGTTCATTGTGGCTTAAGTAGGGGATAGGGAGCATGGTGTGGAAGAGACTGGCAAGCGTAAACAGAAGGTAGAGCAGGCAGAGCCTTGATTGTGTGGGTTTTTGTGTTCATATGTATAGAGTGGCAAATCACTGGTCATTTTAAAAGAGGGAAGTATGGATATCAGTCACCTGATGAGACTGCATTTTGAAAAACTAGGTGTGAACATAGTATGGAGAACATGCCATATGCATTTAACTGTTCTCCAGGTGAGAGATGAAGATACTTTGGTCTGTGATCTTGGTGGTAGGTGGAGAAGGAAGAGGAGATGGAAATTAGGAAAACTAAGTAGATTCCAATAATATTAAGGGGTAAAAATAGAGTTCAATGAAAGATTATAATTGGGTATTGGAGCAAAAACCTCTAGAGGAGTCCCTAAATTTCTAGTTAATCCAGTTGATTTACAAATTCAGTTTATGTTGCTTTTAACTTGAGTTCACGTTTTTGCTGTGTTCTCTTGGCCAGAACTTAGTTTGCAGACTTAGAGTTAATGTTATAACATTTTAGCTAAAATCTTGGCATCGCTGAGTAAAATGGAGGTTTTAATCAGTTTTCATTTAAGCTTAATATCTCAGTTTGTCAGATTGCTGCAAAAAGTACCATAGAGTAGATTGACTTACATAACAGACATATTGGCTCATAGTTTGGAGGTTAGAAGTCCAAATGCTTTTCTTTAAAAGTCGCTAGTATTCTAGTGATCCTTGCTGCATTTCTTTGGGGTTCCTTGATTTGCATCTCTGCCTCCCTAGTTCGCTTTTCTTGTGGCTTTCACTAATTTGTCCAAATTTCCTCTCTTGATATGGCCTGTAAATAAGGATTAAGATTTGAATATGTCTTTTGGCAGGGCCTTAATTCAGACCCTGACACTTAGTTATTTGTTTCCTAATTTTTCTACCCTATCTTTAACCATTTTCACTCTAAACAGTATTGTTATCTTTTCTTTGTATGAGAGACTTCAAAACAATTTTTGAGCAGAGGAAATTACCACTAAACATCAGATGGCTTGATTTTTTAAAACAGCTTTGAGATATAATTCACATGCCAAACAGTTAACTGGTTTGAAGTGTAATGCTTTGGGTGGTGCAGTGGTGACTCAGTGGCAGAATTCTTGCCTGCCATGCCAGAGACTGGGGTTTCAATTGGCAGAGCCTGCCCGTGCCCCTCCCCCCCAAAAAACCTAACTAACTAAATAAAATTCAGTGGGTTTTAATATATTCAGAGTTGTGGAGTCATCATCACAATGACTAGGTTTTTATTGCCTCTCTCAATTTCTCCCCAGCCCCACCCCTACCAGCCGTAGGCAATCACAGTGTATAAATAGATTTGCCTTTCTGGACATTTCATATAAATGGAATCATATTTTCATGTGACTTCTTTAACTTAGCATGTTTTCCAGGTTCATCCATGTTGTAGCGTGTATCAGTACTTCATTCTTTTTTAAATACCTAATTTGCCATTGAATGGCTACATTTTGTTTATCCCTTTATCAGTTAGGTTTCTATTTTTTTTATTATGAGTAATGTTCATGTACAAGTGTTTTATGTGAACATATGTTTTGAGTTCTCTTGGTGTATATAGGAATGAAATTGCTGGGTCATACAATACTTTTTTTTTTTTTTTTTGAGGAATTGCTGAACTGTTTTCAACTGCAGTTACATCAGTTTACATTCTCACCAATATTATATGAAAATTCCAATTTCTCCAGTCTTTGCTAACACTTCTTATTGTCTTTTTTGTTAAAACCATCCTATAGTATGTGTGAAGTGGTATGTTATTGTGATTTTGATTTGTATTTCCCTGGTAGCTAATGATGTTGAGCTTGGCTTTTTAACAGAAAAGCAGCATTTTTATTGTATTGACAATATAAAAATGGAAATATCTGGGAATTTCAAGTAATTGCTTGGAAAGAATTAGTTTTTTAGATTAGAATATCATTTTATATTTAAAATTTGTTCTTTTTTTTAATCAGTTGTATTCCCTGAATGACTACAAACCACCTATTTCTAAAGCGAAAATGACACAGATTACTAAGGCAGCCATCAAAGCTATTAAGGTGAGTAGATTTTACTCTTATGTTTTCAGAAGAAGATTATATACTAATATTTTGGAGGGGGTATAATTTTTACAGATAATATATTATCTTTCCCTTTACCGAGTTAAAATATATGTTCATTGGGGAAAACTGCAAAAATCTAAAACTTTCCTACTTAGAGATGAATATCATTTTGATAAATATTCTCTCATAAACATTGTAGCAATCATTTTCCTTACCTTTCTTATGTAAGATTTTGTGTGTATCCGCGTTGTGGAGAATGTGTTTAACACTTGCTTGTCACATGACTGAGAATTGTCAAGTTGTGACAAAAGGTTTTTAAATAAAAATACATTTGGTTTTTTTTTAATGATCTTAAAATAGATTTAAATTGGTTATTAAGGAAAATAATTGGGCCTCATTGTACAAAGGACATTTCAACTGTGTAAAGAGATACAGTGGTTTTTGAAACTATGTGAATTAATGAATACTTGTGAAAAATCTCTGGAAATAGTTGCACCGTTCTCTAGAGAATTAGACATATGTACAAAATTTTGCATAAAATTTCATGGCTGTAATGCTCCTTTGAAGCTCAAGTATGGACACCTCCTCCAAGAGGTTCTTGTCACCCAAAGCTCAGAATAAGTAGGCATTAACATACGGTTGATTATTTGGTGATATGTTTTTCTGCTCTGAATTAGAGCATCAGTCATAACCAGAAGCACCAAGTATTTAAATAAGTTGTCTTTAAATAGCAATGTTGCATATTAGATTAAACAACTTCCTACTTAGTGGGAATCTCTACTAGGAAAAAATACAGATAATTAGTTATAGGCCAAAGCTGAGTTTCAGACTTAGCGTATTATAGCTAAAGTCCCTATGTTTGTGTGCAGAAAATGAAAATGAGTATAAGGACATAGACAAATAAGGACTATGTCAAGTAAGCAGATTTAAGCCAGAGAATTCTTCAAAGAAGTGATTTTTCATAAGTTGTCTCTTGTACTTTCTTTAAAACTATTTTATAATTCAGTTTTTTATGTTAATGATTCTGAGAGCATGCAAATATTTACATTATTTTTACTCCATGAAAATTAGTATTTCATGAATTTTACATAACTTTACTGTTTAACAGAATACTTTTCAATTAAAAGACTTCCTGAGGTATAGGTGCTACATTAATTCCATTTTTCAGATGGGGAAGGGCCTATGAGAGGTTAAGTAATTTGAAATAGAGGGCTAGGATTTAAACATAGGTTTTAGTGGCTGAAGCATCTGTAAACTCTTAGGACATACTCTACTTTTTTTTATAGTTGATTTAGTATATTATATATTTTACCTTTGAAAGCCATAGAAATCAGTTATCCCAGTTTTTTTCCTATTTTCCAAGGCATTAAGCACAATTTTAATTAGAATATAATGACAATATTTCATAATTTTTAAAATATAAAATGAAGTTAATGACTCCAAACGTTATCTATTGCAATGGGTTGAGAGTAAATTTCATAATCTATGTTATTACAGATATAAAGTATAATGGTTCAACTTTTTAGTGCTTGACAGAGGACAATCATAAGAAGTCAATATGAAACGTTTTTGGTTATAGTCGCAGCATCTAACATTTGAAAGGCATCCATGCTCTTTTGTATAATTATATTAGAGTCAAGTATATTTATTTTCACATCTGTTATAACTGCTGTTGCAAAGGAGAAATACTATTGTCTTATTTTTCAAGAGATATACACAGAACAATTCTTTCTCCAGGGAACTTGTGCAAACCAATATAAGATGTATATTCTTCACATAATATATAAAACAAGAGAAGCCTCTTCAGATTTATTTTTTGAAGTCTGGAATGCTGGCACTTTCCAGTTACGCTGCAGTTCTTCATTCCTGTAATCTGACCCAGAGCTGCTGCTTACTATGGGTCTAAAGAAGCAGAAGTGATTTCTTTTTAGGCTTCTTCTTTTCCACTGTGGTTTTCTTTTTATCTTTCTGATCATATCATAAAGTATCTCATTAACATTGATCTTTGATTTTGCAGAAGATTCTAAAAAGGCAGTTATACCACTGTCTTGCTTAATTCTGACCCTGTTCTTTGCCAATTACCGACTCATCTTCCAGGTGGCATTTATTGCCAGCCAAAATCATTGGAACATCTTCTGTCCTTAACCTGTAAAATCTGTTCCCTCAAGTCCTGCAAGCCATTAAAATGTAGACTGAGCTGTAATAGAATATACTAGTACAAACCCTTGGCCGTTCCCTCATCGCTATAAATTGCTCTGTCCCTGCTATATCCAGTGTTTTGGGCACACACCGTTGGCATTCTACTTCAGCTTGCTTTCTGTGGGAATCTTCTATCATTGGATCATATTTTTCAACAAAAATGCCCTGAATCAACTGAGCTGTCAAATCAGACTTCCCCATGCATTCTGAACCTAGGACCACTAGCTTGTACTCAAAGCATGGAGTGGTCTATTTAAATACTGACAATCCCCCACCTCCATCTGATGCCTCCTCCTCCCTCTTCTTGGCCACCTACTTTTTTGTTTTTAAATGCATTTATTTTTTTTAAGTCAGTCCTACAGAGAAGTTGCAAGGACATTATTATGAACACCACATGTTCTTCTCTTAGATTGACCAATCAGCATTTTGCCACATTGCTTTACACATGGGCACACACACATGCATATTTATTTCTTTGTTTGGCTGAATCATTGAAGAGGTAGTTGCAAACCTCATTCATGATAGTATTTAATCCTTAAATGCCTAAATCTCTCTTTTTTTACATGGGCAGGTACCGGGAATCTGAATCTTTTGAGAGCAAAGACCTTTCCTAATTAACCACCATACAGTAATCGCATGCAAGAAATTTCACTTTGATGTAATATTGTTATCTTACATATAATCCATATTCCTATTTCACCAGTTAGTATTGACTTTAGTAGCTGCTCCCTGCACCCCTCTTCAGGATCTAGTCACTCAACCATTTTTGTTTTGTTTTTCATAGCATTGACATTTTTGAGACTATGTCCAATTTTGAGTACAAATTGTTTTGCAATACTGCATTATTAGAAACTGAATTTAGTACATTTGTAAACAACAGAGTTTAACTGTCCTTTAAATCAGATTTAAATGATAGTGTTGCTCCTTATCAAGGTAAGTCATTGATTTTTTTATGACTATTTAGAGAAGTGATTATTTCATTGGGTGATTGCTAATATTACATGCATACTATTAACAAATCTCACAGGTAATCTATTTTAGAAGGCTTACATGAATTAATAAATTTTGAGTTAAAGTTTAGCAATTTATTCTGACTTAACATATAGTTATTAGAAACAGGAAACACTGCCAGTGTTTCCCAGATGAATTATTTAATAAATTATTTAATGTGTAATTATTTAATATTTTGTATATTGATTATAAATATTTAGGTGCCTAAAAATGCATAATGACTTGAAGTAGTTAATTTTGCTTTTTTACTTAAGTAAAACTGTTGAGTAAACTGTTATTTTATACCAAAGTAAATTTTATCCAAGCTAAAATTCAAACTTATAAATCTTGATTTGGTAACATATGGGTAAAGATAGTTTCCTTTGTTTTTGAATTTCATGCTGCAGTTCATTTGAAAGCTCTTGTGTCTTTTCATTCGAAGGGGATTTTCATTAAAGAAGCGTAATTCATTATATAGAAGCACAATTCAAGTTAGTTCTTTAATAAGTGTGCCGATTATGTTATTGCCAATGAGGTTTCAAAAAATGTAGTAGCACAAATTCCTAGATACTTTCTGTTAAATTTATAATTTCTATTTTATTCATTTTTAGGTATATTCATGAAGTTATTTCCTTATGATTGTTGTAGGTAGATAAGCCAGAATTGCTCAGATGTTATGCATAGTAGTCTCATTGCTCATTTTTTACTCATGTGCTCATATTATACAATATTACATCTTTATATAATATATAGACCTGCAGTTCCATTTTCCAGGAGAAACAAAGGGAGATAAATGAAGTTGAAAACAACTCTCTTGCACATATTTATTAATGCTATTTGTAGACTGTTACTTGATTTTTTTCTATTACTGTACTTGATGTAGATGATTGATTCTATAGGAAATCTGTACTTTTCCTTCCTTGAAAGTCAAACTGTACGACTGTTAGTCTACTCATCACAAGTATTTTGCTGTCAGCATGCCTGTTTGTCAAAGTATGGTTTCATAAAGACTTTGATAGAGTTCTTTTGTGTTTGAGTTAATATCGCACACTTTGTACATATTGATTGTGTACCTGTTTCAAAAAAATCACTTTAACAATTCAGTATCACACGTTGCTTATGAAGGTAAGTGATATAAATACCTTGATCAAAATCCATTGTTTTTTGGGGGGTGGAGTAGGGGGAAGAAGCAATGTTAAAGTTTATTGTTAACAGAAAAATTCTAATGAAATCAAACAATTTTAAAACTGTATCTCATTTTCCCCCCTTTCAGTTCTATAAACATGTGGTACAGAGTGTTGAGAAATTCATTCAGAAAGTAAGTATATAATTTCCCATAAATATACTATATATTATATGAACTATTAATGGCTTTTACTCTTCTCTTCAGATACTCGTTTACATTGTTTTGATGGAATATAAAAGTTATTTTATTTTCTAATTGAGAAATAAAATGAAAGTGCTTTTTTAATTTCGGTGAAAAAGATGGCTTTTAGGTAGATAGTTTTGCTAAATTTGCATTGCCATAATGAGCAAATGTCCCTTTATAAAGGGGACAATGAATTATAAATTCATTGCTTATTGCCTTTAAAGAAACTCTAAATGTGAAGCTGTATGCCTAGATAGCACCTCTCCTTTTAGATTAAGTGTGAATACATATTGCCTACAAGCCACATCTCTAATTCATTTTGTTCACTCCATTAGGACACTATTTATCTCTATGTCTTATTATATAGATGTGCAGTTCAGTTTTCCAGGGGAAGCAAAGGAAGGTGAGGTTGAAAACATCTATCTTACATACATTTAGTAATATCTTATATACATTTAGTAATGTTACATGTAAACAGGGTTCAAGGTGACTAGATTCTAGTTCTTTGTAACTAGATATTTTTCCCTATTTGTGATTGGTGTCCACATTTATGTACTCAAATTTAGATTTGTACTCTGCCCATATTTGTATGCCTAGATGTAAGCAGGGCCAGTTTGTAAATTACAGCTGTATAATTTTAAAAATTCAGTAATGTTGAAGTGTGGTTTTTGAACAAAAAATAGTTGATTGAGAGAAAGGTGCAGGAATGAAACTGAGATTACTATGTCACAAAACTACCTGGGTAACCTTAATAAATAAGTTAAACATCATGTGCCTCAGCTTTTTTTTCTTCCTCTTTTTAACTTTTTTTTTTCTTCAGTGTTTTGAAATACCTGTAAAACAATTTTGGAATTAACAACTAGTTTAGCTGACTTCAGGCTAAGTTAAAATAACAGTTTTCCTGACAATTTCTTATAAATCTCTCTAAATATTAGTAATTGGAAATTTTCATTCCTTTAAAACTTTCAAGTAATTGTGTGTTCAATCAGAGAGGCAAGTCACGTCAGTATCTGGGAAAAATTTTAAATGCTTTTTTCTTGTTCCTGTTTAAATCAGAGATTCTGTAATGGATTAGGGTAATTAGTCAAATATATATTTTTTTAATTAACCTTTTTATTTTGAAATAATTGTAGATTCACATGAAGTTGAATCTGATAGGTTATAATAATATGGAGAGAAACTATAAACCCTCCGGGACATCAATACAATCCACCAAGCTTATTTAGATTTCACTGATTTTACATGCATTCCTATGTGTGTGTTTGTGTGTGTGTGTGGTGTGTATATTATAGCTCTGTGCAGTTTTATCCCATGTATCAGTAGACTCCCAATATAATAAAGTACAGAGCAAAAATCCATCATGTTGCCCTTTTATATAATCACTCATGTCTCCCCTTCTCACTTTTAACGAAAATGCTTGGCAATCATTGTTCTCCATCTCTAAAATTTTGCCATCTCACATTATGTAAGTGGAATCACACATTATGTAGCCTTTTAATTAAAAAAATATATATTCAACTAATTACCCTAATCCATTACAGAATCTCTGATTTAAACAGGAACAAGAAAAAAGCATTTAAAATTTTTCCCAGATACTGACGTGACTTGCCTCTCTGATTGAACACACAATTATTTGAAAGTTTTAAAGGAATGAAAATTTCCAATTACTAATATTTAGAGAGATTTATAAGAAATTGTCAGGATAACTGTTATTTTAACTTAGCCTGAAGTCAGCTAAACTAGTTGTTAATTCCAAAATTGTTTTACAGGTATTTTAAAATTTTGAGATTGGTTTGATTTGCTCAAAATAATTCCCTTGAGATCCATCGATGTTGTTTTCTGTAACAATAGTTCCTTCCTTTTAATTACTGAATAGTATCCCCTGGTATAGAATTACTGTAGTTTGTTTAACCGTTCACCCACCGAGGGAAATCTGGGTTGTTTCCAGTTTTGTACTGTATGAACAGAGCTGCTAGGACCATTTGTGTACAGGTTTTTTTTGGATCTCAGCATGAGTTTTATATCTCAAGAGTATAATTGCTGGGTTACAAGTTAAGGGCATGTTTAGTTTTATAAGAAATTGCCAAAATATTTTCAAAAATAGCTTTACCATTTTACATACCCATTGTTTATATATGATGGCTCTAGTTTTACTCTACATCCTTGCCAGGATTTGGTGTTATAAATATTTTTTAAAACTTAGCCGTTCTCAAAGTTGTATAGTGATACCTCATTGTGGTTTTAATATGCTTCTCCTTTATGGCTAATGATACTGAACAATTTTTCATGGGCTTATTTGTCATCTTCAGTGAACTGTTTTTTTCTGTCTTATACCCATTTCCAATTAGATAGTATTTTATTTCTACTGTTTGGAGAAATGTTTATATTTTATATATTTTTTTTCTAGTAACATTTGTAGCCTAAAATTTCCCCTATTAACCATATTAAAATATACAATTCATTGTGGCTAATTATATTCATAATGTTATGCTACTGTCACCACTATTCATTACTAAAACTGTTACATCACCCCCAAATAGAAATTCTTTACAATTTAAGAATTACTCTCCATTTCCTACCCAAACCCCTAGCAACTTATATTCTGGCTTCTGACCCTGTGAATTTACTTATTCTAATTACTTCATGTCAGTGAAATCATATACTATTTGTTCAAATATTTTTAAATATTTTCTCCCATTCTATAGGTTGTTTTAATTTCAAAGCTGATGTCCTTTGATGCAAGGAAGTTTTTCAGATGAAGTCCCAGTTATCTGTTTTTTGTTTTTTTTTTTCCTGTTGTTGCTTGTGCTTTTGGTGTGAAGTCTAAGAAACACTGCCTAGCTCATGGTCCTGAAGATGTTTCTTTGTTTTCTTTTAGGGGTTTTATAGTTCTGGTTCTTATAGTTAGGTCATTGATGCATTTTTAGTTAATTTTTGTACTTGGTGTGAGGTGGGGGTTTACTTTCATTTCGTTGCATATTCAGTTTTCTTGGCACCATTTGTGGAAGAGACTATTCTTTCCCCATTACATGGACTTGGCAACCTTGTCAAAAATCATTTGGCTGTAGATGTGAAGGTTTATTTTTGGACTTACCAATTTGATTCCATTGATCTGTATGTCTGTCCTTCTGCCAGGACCATGCTGTTTTGATTATTGTACTGTTGTAATAAGTTTTAAAATTGAAATGTATGAGTCTTTCAACTTATTCTTCTTTTCAAGATTATTTTGGCTATTTGGAACCCCTTACCTTCCATATCAATTTGATGATCAGCTCTTTCATTTCTGCAAAGAAGCCTTTTAGAATTTGATTGGGATTGCATTAATTCTGTAAAACACTTTGGGTAGAATTGGCATCTTATTTTCAGTTTTCCAGTCCCATGAACATGGAATGTTCTTTCATTTATTGAATCATCTTGGATTTCTTTCAGTAATGTTTTATAGTTTTCAATGTATAGTGTCCTTTGCATCCTTGGTAAAATTTATTCCTAGATATTTGATTCTTTTAGGTGTTGCTGGAAAGAAATGTTTTCTTCTTCAAATTATTTATAACAAGTGTAAAGAAACATTACTGATTATTACATGTGGTTCCTTATTCTGCCATTTTCCTGAAGTTGTTCATTAGCTTTTAGTAGTATGCTGAGGATTTTCGGAATTTTCTGTAGTTTCAGGATCATGTTATCTTGCAAATAGGGAAAGTTTTACTTCTTCCCTTTAAATTTGGATGCCTTTTATTTCTTTCACAAGCCTAACTGCTCTTGTTGAACTTCAGTACAATTTGAGTACTGTTTATTATGTTGAAGAAGTTTGCTTATATTTCATTCTTCTGAATGTTTTTCTTAAATAATGGGTGCTGAATTTTGTCAGATGCTTTCCCTGTGCTAATTGAGATGGCTAATGTGTTTTTTTGACTTTGTTCTTTTAATGAGATGTATGACATTAATTGATATTCTTATGTTGTTGAACCACCATTTCATACCTGGAATAATTCCCACCTGATCATGGTGTGTAAATCTTTGTGCTTGTTGGATTTGATTTGCTAGTATTTTTTTTTTTTTGAGGATTTTTGCATCTGTATTCATAACGCATGTATGTATAAAAGATACAATATAGAAATGTAATTTTCTTTTCTTGTGGTATCTTTATATATTCACATGACTTCAATCTATTGTCTCTTCTCCTTCCCCTTCAACCTTTAGCATCTCTTGTAGGATTGATCTAGTGGTGATGAACTTTCTCAGCTTTTGTTTATCTGGGACTGTCTTAATCTCTCTTTCATTTCTGAAAGACAGATTTGCTGAATATAGAATTCCTGGTTGGCAAAAAATAGAAGTTTTTTTGCTTTCAGCATTAGTATATGTTATCCTATTGTCTTCTTGCCTCCATGGTTTTTGATGAAAACTCGTCATTTAATCTTATTGAGGTTCCCTTGTATGTGTGACACATTGCATCTCTTTTGTGGCTTTCAGAATTCTCTTTATTTTTGGCATTTGATAACGTGCTGTGATGTGGGTCTATTTGAGTTTATCCTGTTGTGTAGTTGAGTGTTTTGGATATGTATATTCATTTCTTTCATTGGATTTGGAAAGTTTTTAGCCATTATTCCTTTAAATAGTCTCTGCTCCTTTCTTCCCTGTCTGGAATTCCCACAGTTTTATATTGGTGTGCTGGATGGTGTCTTGCAGGTTCCTCAGGCTCTGGTAGCTTTTCTTTATTCATTCTTTCTGCTTCTTAAGATAAATGATTTCAGTTGTCTTATCTCCAACTCTCTGATTATTTATCTACACACTCAGATCTGGGCCTTGACTACCAAAGGGAATTTTTTGTTTCTTTTACTGTGGTCTTCAGTTCTGTTTGGTTCTTTTTCATAATTGACATTACTCTGTTGATAATCTTCTTTGTGTTCATGTGTTTTTCTGGTTTTCTTTAGCTCTTTGAGCATGTTAGGACAATTTTTAAGTGTATTTCTATTATATTATTGGCCTCCTGTTTGATAGCTTCTAATCCATTCGGGTTTTTTTTGGGTCATCACTTCCTCTTTATATGTTTTGTAACTTTTTGTTGAAATCTAGACATTATGATAATTTAAAATGTTACCTTTAGAGTGTTGTCTCTGAGGTGTCTGTTCAGTAACCATGTATCCAAATAATGTTATGACAAAGCTTTCCTCAGATGCCATTAGCTAACTACAAGAAAATAAGGGAAAAAAAAAGACACAGATTGAATAGATTGACCTGTGCAGTGAGTTTAGAGAATAGTTCCATGCCAAAGTGTAGGGGCCTCCCTGATTCTTTCTGTATTATAATCCATTTTATGTGGTCAGTGAATGCCCTTCATTCTCTAGGAAATTGTTTCCTTGGGGCCCAGGGCAACGCAGTTTATTTCCTACAGCTAGTATTCCTTTGCCCCAGGCAACAAAACTTGACTGCTTTCTTACATTGTTCTGTAGGAGAGTGAGGTGAGCTGCCTTTGATACTCAAAATTTTGGTGTATTGAGTCCCACAATCTACCACCACACAGATTGGGCCAGACAGATATGCTCCCATCACGTGCCCGAGGACTACTCTTTTCCCTCTAGAACTGAGACCAGGGTCTTGTATTGGGAGCATGCGGCCTTCTCCGTGTTGAGTTGGTGAGGGACAGGGAAGAAGACAGCAAGTACACCAAGAGACCCTATAGGTCTTAAGTATCCTTTTTCTTGATCCGGTATTTGCCCTTTACTTCAGTCTTTTAACTGATTTCTCAATCTTTGGAAAAGATGTTTCTCCCAGTTCTTGCTGGTTGTTGTTCAGTGGTGGGATGGAGCCCTGCAGCTTCTCACTCTGCCATCCTCAAGATTTTTAATTTTAATGAGGTCCTTATTTATATATATATTTTTATACTGGCGGAACCCTTTTTATCTTCCCATTCTTTTTTGGAACATTAAAATGGGGGGGGGGGTGCGCACTGCTGAGGGGACTGGATAAAGTCATAAATAAAAATGTAGCATTGGTTCTGATAGGGAACCTGACGCCCCACTCACTTGTTTTCTGCTCCATAGCCCTTGAGGAACTTTCACAGATGCATAACCTGAGAGGAACTCAGTTTGTAAAAGTACTGGATTCAAGTATTTTACCTATTTACACTCCCACTAGTATTGTATGAGTTTATGTTGCTCCCCATCATTGCCAACACTATGTTTTGTCGTACTTAAATTTTTCTAATCTAGTAAGTGTTAAAAATTATTTTTAAAAGACATTAGTGAATCACCTTCATTTAATATTTAAATTCTTTCTTACTTTAAAACTTGTTTATCCTGGATGGGTTTTAGATTATTAGGGCCTAATCCATTAAATGGAATGAATTTCTACAGATCAAAAGATGAAAGAGCAAAACAACCCCTGCTATCAAGACTTAAAAAGAAAAATAACTTCATGACTACTATTACTTTTCTTCAGATTCATTATTATCACATCTGTTTATCCTTAGATTTTACAAATATCTAATTTTGGATTTGTTTAGCTTTGCTCCATTAGGAGATAATTTTTTTTTTCTCGCTTGAGGCGTTTGTCTTGAGAAGGGTTTTCTGCCCAGTTCATCTCCTCCCTTGTAGTAGCACTTAATATTAGTAAGGAGCAAAGTTGCCTTTCATCTCTTGCTTCATTACTGGCATGACTAAGGTCTTCTAATTTTTTATCCCCCATAATCCCCTTATAGTCTAGATATCATGGAAATGGAATTTACTCTTGTGGAATTTTTATGTATCCATATAGTTTTTAAAAACATGAACCATCACAAGTCTTTAAAGTGACATAAAAATATTGTTTCACATCTATAACAAAATACTGCTTCATCTTTCCTCTTATTTTGTAGCAATATCTCTGATGTATATTAGTAATTATGTGTTATTTCTTTAAGAAATACCATGTAGACTGGTTCAGGAATGATCTGTAGCCTCAGTTAAGAGTACCACATATGATTAGTTCTCATTGACTCTTTTAGTAGATTAATATTGTGTGTCCGTAAATTCTTGGGGGAAAAAAATATCTCGCAGTAAAGATGTCCTTAATAATCTGTAAATTAGCCTTTCTTTCCAGACTTTATGGTTACCCTATAATATGACCTTTTTTTTTTGGCATGGGCAGGCTCCAGGAATCAAACCTGGGTCTCCGGCATGGCAGGTGAGAATTCTGCCACTGAGCCACCATGTACTGCCCTAATATGAATTTTAAATGGGGATTAAAACAGTTACTGTATTATATAAAGGAAAGAAAATCTTAGGAAACATTTCATGTAGCTGTTAAGGAAAGTACCTAAGACTTCCCATGATTTCTTAAAGTCCTTAATTGGCAAGGTATTAAATGCAAATTTTATAACTGAAAACAGTCTAGAATGATCAGCATTACATTGCCAACTAATACTGGGTTTCTGTTTCCAAAATTCTTTTGACAAAAACTGAGGATATATAGTGCCTCTGCTTGTAAGAATTATAATCTAGTTGGAGGACATTAAATAATATATTGAGTTATATCCTAAAGAGTACTTTTACATTAAATACAGCAGAAAATGTGATTGTTTTGTTTAATGTAACTCCATGTAACATAGGGCATAAAGAAATTTGTAATCTTGTTGGTAGATATGGGATAAAATATCCCACTTTCTCGTAAACAATATTCTTACTCTAAAGAAATGAATCTATTTGATGTTTGTAACATTCTTCCATAATACTAGATCATACATTAATATGAACAATTCTGAGGGAGAAATATGTTGTACAATTCCATAGTTACTATCTGGCATAATGCAGATATAAACTTTTGTGTAGTTAATTGGTTTTACTGTACCTAGAAGGTTTCTGTGATTGGGCGTCACAGGGTCTGGTGAACTTCCTGGAAATTTCATGAAGTGTATGTTTTAAAAGAGGCTCCTAAAATGTTAAAAAGCTTGATAGAGTAAATTTAAAAATTATGATACACATATAACACAAAATTTGCTAATTTAATCATTTTAAGTGTATTGTTCTTGTGACATTAATTACTTTTACAGTTTTTGTTTTGCCCTCACCATCTTCCATAACTAACACTTTTCCTAATCCAAACTAGAATTTGTACCCATTAAATAGTAACACCCTCTTACTCCTCCTCCGTTCCCTGGTAACCTCCACTCTACTTTTTGTCTCTATGAATTTAGCTATTCTAGGTATTTTATGTAAGTGAAATCATACAATATTTGTCCTTTGCTTTCACTTAGCACAATGTTTTCAAGGTACATCCATGTTGTAGCATGAATCATTGAGCAATATTGTTTCAAGCAGGATTGGAGATAGGGCATGTGTTGTGTATGAATGTTTAGAATCTTCAGGAAGGTGGGTAATTAGAAAAAGCCTATTTACCATTTTAATATTCAGTTGTTTGGGGTGGAGTGAGGAGTGTCCTAAAATAAACTACAGGAAGAGAATAGCAACAGAATCTTAGAATGGCTCGTAGTTAGTGAGAAAGCGCTTAGAGCAGGTGCCACTATTGATGAGATTTATCACATTTAGTTGGAGAAACACATTTTTCTTTTAAGATTAAGTGTAAAAGTCCATTATATTTTTGTGGTATTGCACAAAGAGGTAACTTTGAACCAAGAATAAGCTTATTTTTATTGCAACTTCCACCTAATCTACCCCATGATTTAAAAATTCTTCCAAACCCTACAAGGTATAACTTCAGAATTTTGCTTCAGGAATCAATAGTAGTTGTATCTCTTAGGCCAAGTTTTTTCATTGTATAAAGAAAAGAAAAATCAACTTACAGTAGCTGAAAGGAGCAGCACAAATTCTAATGATAGAATCATTATGTAAAATGTGTTTGTATATTGCAAAGTATGTGGTCCAACACACCTTGAGAATTCCTTGTCAAAAACCCCTGACTAATGATAGCACACAGATTATAACTTGAATGACATTAGAATCAAAATCAAGCAAATAGATTTAAAGATGAATTTTCCACATCTGTTCTTACCTTCCTTCCAGAAAAAGGCTATTTCTATATTGCCAGTAAGCCACAATTATTGTAGGGTACCCTAATGATTATTCTGCAATGCTGAGTTTGTAGTCAGAGTTTGTTTTTGTTTTTGTTTTTGTTTTGATAGATCAAAGGAAAAGGCACATCTGCGGGGTTTTTTTTTGGGCAGCGGGGTGCGGGCACAGAGTGCATGGTCCAGGAATTGAACCCGGGTCTCCTGCGTGTAAGACGAGCATTCTATGACTGAACCACCTGTGCATCCACATTTGCTTTAAAAAAGAAAGACTGCATTACTTACCACTCAGTATTAATTTTTAAAGCTTTTCCTTATATACCATAATATATTGTACATCAGATTATTTTTCTTTGGGAAAATTAAAATGCCAATAAGTTAATAAGTAGTTACTGAGCACTTATTTATATTTGAGGTACTGGAAATACATATGTATATTTTAAACAAAGTGGATGTGGTCCTGATTTTCATTAAGTTTAAAAAGTCTTGGGTTCGGCCATGATGACTCAGCAGGCATAGTTCTCGCCTGCCATGCCAGAGACCTGGATTCAATTCCTTGTGCCTGCCCATACAAAAAAATTTTGTATTTATTGGGATGTCTTGCTAGACTGGCTGGCTAGATATTTCTTTACATATGTGTTAAAAGAAAATAACCTTGACCAAATATAAGCTGATAGACAAATATGCTTGATTTTTGTTTTATTTTACATGAAGGAAAACAACTATTTCAGGCTTTCAAAAAAGATAACCTTCAACAGAGCAGATGTTTTTGAGACTGTGTGTACCGAACCTAAAGCTTTGATATTTGAACACCAACATTGTTGCCGTTTTATGAAATACTTCAAAGAGTTTACCAGAATCTTGTAATAGATATTTGTGATTTGATGCTAAAGGTTTCTACATTTTCTTGACTTAATAAAGACCTTAAGGTGAAGTTTCTTAAAAAAATATTTGTAGGAATAAATCAGGTATCCGCTAGTTTTTTTGCAGAATGAGATTACTCATTGTCTTGGCTGAAAATCCTATTTAGAAATTTATATAGGTCTGTGTTGGGGGTACATTGAAGATCCTTTTCTCACCAGTACTAAGCCTTGGCCAGGTTTCAAAGGAAAGTTTTTTGAGTGCAAGTTTGATTTAATGCCATCTGTGTATGACTTCCAAGAAATTACTTTGGTGAAATATTTACCTCATTAAACCACACACAAATAATAGAGCCTACTTTGCAGTTATAATTTTTTTTTTAATTTTTAATTTTTTAATTTTTTGCACAGGCAGGCACTGGGAATCGAACCCAGATCCCTGGCATGGCAGGCGAGAACTCTGCCTGCTGAGCCACCGTGGTCCACCCAGTCATAATTTCATTTTAACATGTTTAGAAAGCAAATTTTCTTATTCTTCTGGATATGGAAACAAAGTGGGGAGCAGTAAGCTTGATAATAAAAGGATCCTTCATTTTGCTCATCTAACTACAAAGGCCTGTGGCGAGAAAGTAGGAGACGCGTGTGTCCGTCACATTACATAATGGATAACAAGGTTGAGAAATATTGATCCAGTAGATCTTTTTTATAGGGTAGATTTCCAGAAAGTAGATTACATGGGAGAATTTTATCAACATTTTTTAAAAGGACTCTTGATTGATATTTTTAAATAGCTTTTCTTCAAAGAATCAATGAAGTTATTCTCTCAAGTTGGCTTTTGATGTTATTGAAAATTATTTTTAAAATCTTATCTAATTTGGTAGGCAAAAAAAATACTTCATTTTAATTTGCATTGCTTTTTTTAGAATTGGTTATTTTTCTTAGGTATGAGTCTTAATAACTTTGGGTAGTGATAAGGCGTACTAAATGAACTTGAGAGAGAACTACATTTTTATCTTAGCTCAAACTTTTTGTGGCCTTGGGTTAGATACCTAATGTCTCTGAGCTTTACTTACTTCATATAACTAAAATTAGTTTGAGAAAATTAAATGTAATAAACTGTATAATACCACAACCAGATTGCCTGAGGAGGCATGAGATTCGTAATAGTCTTATCTTTCTTATGCCTATGGTATTTGAGAAAAGTTTGAAGACTTTGGCCAGTGTATTTAGAATGTCATAGTTTGCCACTGGTTATTTTTAGTTTTATTAGTATAGAAACAGTTGCATTTTGTGTTCCAGATGAAGTCTAATGCACAATGCTTAGGCAATGCTTTTTCTAGGGCGCTTCCTTCTTGAATTTGCTTATTCCTTCTATGTGCTTTTAAAAATCATTAAACAAAGGTTTTTGATTATAACTGTACTTTATTTTGTTTTCTTTGTCATTTATGTCAGTTTTGCAGTCTATTTTGGAATTTAGGGGACAGGCAGTTGCATAGAATAGCCAAAATAAATCTTTAAAATGCCATTCCTGAAGGCAAATGATATAGAATAGTCAGTTCATTTCTTGAACATGAGCAGATTTTTTGTATTTGTATAGCATTTATGATGGATTTTGTCTATCAAGAATTTTACCTCTCCATTTCTTTCCCTTCCCACTCTTTTTTCATCAGTGTAAGCCAGAATACAAGGTACCTGGACTTTATGTTATTGACTCCATTGTACGACAATCCCGACATCAGTTTGGTCAAGAAAAGGATGTGTTTGCACCTAGATTTAGTAATAACATCATTAGCACTTTCCAGAATTTGTATCGTTGCCCTGGGGATGACAAGGTATGCTATTTTTAAAATTGTTTTAAGGGAGTACATTATCCTCTTGATCTTAATTAGTCTTTGGATTATATTAGTATGTGACTTTAAATTATTGTCATTTACTCTTAGTTATTACAAATTTGACTATTTAGCTATTTACATTGCCCATGTTCCCTTTTGCTCTTAGGATCATCTGAAACGGAGACTGCAAAGATGTAGTTGATTTTGCTGCTTTTTAATTTATTGAAGCAATTGGTGTTTAAAGAAACTAAGCTTTTGTAATTATACTAAAAACTTAGGTATTCACACAACTAATTCAGAATTGTGATTACTTAATTCAAACTGATATTTCCCTTTTCAGTATTTGTGAAAGAAGTATTGGTCAAACAATAGAAAATAACAGCTTATCATAGTTCTGTTATGGTAGTTTTGCATATTAGTGATAGGAACCACACTATTAGGTCTGCTAGATATAATGCATAAATACTTTTTGATTCTGTAGGAGTAAAGGAGTTCCTTAAACCATACCACCCTCCTTATAAATACCTTAAAATGTTTATTTCGGATGCTGTTATGGAAGTTTAGTTGTGCTTTTCTGACAGGGTTCATTGCCATGTTGATTAACTAGAAAGGTAATAATAGATGAAGGCTAATTGTTACTTTAAGGAAGAACCACCAAACTTAAAAGTCTTACCACAAATCTTTTACCTCATCTCAAGTATAACAAGATTAGGGTAGTTTTCATTTTTAATGTCTGTTATACAGAGTCATCACTCAGAAAAAAAAGTCTCGTGATAATGGATAGACATGGAGAAAAATTAATTTGGCATCATTCTTTGTGAACTGTTCCTGGATATGCTTTTTGAAGTGTTTTGTTTTTTGTTTTTTTTTAATTGCTTTGCTACTTTGATAATTTTATGCAGGGAAAAAAATGCTTCTAATTTTAAATGACATGTCTTAATTAATTCTTAAAATAGTTACCCTAGAATCCCATCTCAAATAACTTAGTAATTGGGAATTTGACATAAACATTTAAAAAGTAATTTTAAAATTTTGATTTAGAAATTTCACTAGTTTGGACTTGGATTCCTCTTAATTAAATTGAACACTGTCCAAGGGATAACAGGGGTAGTTCAGTTGGTAGATTTCTTGCCTGCCATATGGAAGACGCAAGTTTGATTCCCGGCCCATGCACTCCCCCCACCCACCCCAAAAAATACAACATATGGTGCTGCAATAATGGGATAGTCACATGGAAAAAGAATGAAATGTGACTCCCACCATAGAGCATACAGGAAAAATAGTTGTAAAATGAACACAGTCTTAAATTTGTAGACTTAAGTACTAATAATATCTTCCATTAAAGATAGGGATTAGAGTAATGGGATTTTTTTTTCCTTTAAACGTGGTAGGAAAGTTGACAAGTGCCCAAGTTTTAGAGATGAGAAATGAGTCAAGTCAGAAGGTTTGAAGCATTTTCTGGGTAACTTTCATATCTTCCTTTGAAATGCAGAAGTTTGCATGTTAATGTAGTTCAGAAAAAAAATTAGAAATTTGTTATGTTTGGAAAAATTTAAAGATTAATCATATTTTTAGTCTTGAAAAATTGCTTATTTCATTGTTAAAATACGTAATACATTTGAGGGTGCAAGGGTAGTTAAGTGGTAGAATCCTTGCCTGTGAGAGACCAAAGTTCAATTCCCAGTCTATGCACATTCCCTATCCACCCCCCTCCAAAAAAAAATCAACGAATGGGTGCTGCAATAACAAGATAGTCACATGGAAAAAGAATGAAATGTGACCCCCACCATACAGCATACCAAAAAAAAAAAAAAAAAAAAAAACACGCACATTTAACAAAATGCTTTTTCATAGTTAATTTTAGTTTGCAAGCGGCCAGAAACAAAATGACTTTTATAAAAGGGAATTTATTAAGTTGCAAGTTTGCAGTTCTAAGACTGTGAAAATGTTCAAATTAAAGCAAAATGTTTAATCTAAGGCTTCCAGGAAAGGATAACTTGGTTCAAGAAGACTGATGACATTCAGGATTTCTCTCAACTGGAAAGGCACATAGTGAACATGACAATGTCTGCTAGCTTTCTCTTCAGGCTTCTCATTTCATGAAGCTCCCCCAGGGGCATTTTCCTTTTTCATCTCCAAAGGTCTCTCTGGCTGTGTGGGCTCTCAGGGCTCTTTCCAAAATGGTTCCTCTTAAAGGGCTCCAGTAAGCAATCCCACCTTGAGTAGGTGGTGACACATCTCCGTGGAAACCATCTAATAAAAAGTTACCATCCACAATTGGGTTGGTCACATCTCCATGAATAATCAGAAAGCTCCCACCCAGCAATACTGAATGAGAATTAAAGGACATGGCTTTTCTGGGGTACACCACAGATTCAAATTCTGGCACAGAGGCTAAATTTCAGTAAAATTATTTTGTCATAATTTTTGTGATTTTATTTATTTTTTCTTCAATAATTTTTATTGTCCCAGTCTCATTTAATTTTTCCTCTAACAGATTAAGTGGTGTTTCATTAGGCAGTAATTCATACTTAGTGCTTGTTTACAGAACAATTATATACTAAACAGCTTTGAATTAAATTGTTCACTATCAAGACAAATCATTGTATTATCATTCTGCTTTTATCAATGACTGTATCAGTTTTAGGATACTTTTACTATCACTTAAGTATATATACTTGTGAAATGTTTATATTTTGGGAAACAAGGTTTTTAAGTCTGATCTGTTGATGTTTTACAGACTATAATAAAACTTCTTGAACATCCTTCTTTTTTGGGCATGTTTTCTGCCTATAAGTCTAATGCTTTCAAGTTCTGTCGAACTGGATACAACCAAGGGAAACATTTAAGTAGGAATTTTACCAGTTATCAAGTCTCCCTAAATGTTGCCATTATGTTGTAAAATCTCAAAATTACCAAAGAAATAGAAGTCAGTGGTATCTAGTCTTTTCAAGTTTATAATATAAAAAGTATACAGAAGAAATAGGCAATAAGATAAATAAGAATTTCATATGAAATCTCTTCTGGAGCAAGATTAAGATATAAATAGTTAAACAGAAGTGTTATACTGTTACTGTAAGAACTATAACAGATAAGACGTATCTGTGCCAAGATGCTCTGAATTTGGAATGATTAAAAAAAATTGATGGAGCTTTAGAAAAGGGATTTGAGGAACCTTCTTTCTGGTATACAGTTTCCCTTTATAAATGGGAAACCTTGGCCTAAGACCAAGGTTAACGAGAAAGGTTAGATAAGTAGCTATTACATGAATTTTATAGCAGCTGCATAGATACAGACTGACTTGAACCTTACTGTACTTTGAATACTAACTAATCCAGAAAGAAATTGAGGAAAACAAACAAAAAAACTTGATGTAAGTGATTGGAGGAGAGGGGTTTGGGGTAGGAAGCATTGAGACTCCTTATAGGGGAGAGAAAAATGACTGAGGTGATTCACTGACATCAAATCTTAACCTTGCCAGTAGCAAATAGGGCTTTTTTTTTTTTTTTTTGGTTCTGTTTTGATTTTTCTTTACAGAATAACCAAAGGCTCAGGTTTTGGTAAGAAATTAGATTATATTGAATGTTAGTATTGAAAAAGAGAAAGATGTAGTAAGTGAAAAAATGGGGCAGCAGATGCATATACTTCAGATTCTGTTTCTATAGTAGTTTTACCATCTCTGGTTTAAAGTGTTGAGGTAATTAGCACTTATGGCAAGGTGTTTAGAAAGGAACCAGTTTGGTATTTGAATTAAATTCTTATACAAGGAAACCTCCGTTGTCCTTAGATCAGTTTTCAAATGAAATTGTTAAAATATCATGTGAGAGAGGGACTTTGTCCTGAGTTATTTGTTCAAAAATAAGTACATGTGCCAAAGTTAAAATCAATCGTAAACTTAAATTTAGTGCTTAGGTGAATCCTGACTGCCTCAGAGTCCTCGACACACTTCTTCAGGCAGCCACACCCATGCAGCTCATTAGAGTTAACATGAAAGATGAAACCTACTTGTCACTCCTGGCTTCAGCTAAATGTAGCTTTCATTGATCTTGAATGTCTGTCAAAATTAGTATGTTTTTTCAGTTCGTCTAAGGTTAGCAAGTGTAAAATAATAGAAACAGAATTTTAGAGGTGGAAAGTACTATTGAAGTATTTTAGTTCATCTTTGCTATCCAGTGCCTGATTAACCTCCATGAAATGACTGCTAAGGCTTTGAAAGGAAAAAATTCAAATTATGTCATTTTTCTTTTTCCTCTAGAGTAAAATAGTGAGAGTATTAAATTTATGGCAGAAAAATAATGTCTTTAAGAGTGAGATTATTCAACCTCTTCTGGATATGGCAGCAGGGATCCCTCCTCCAGTGGTCACACCTGTTTTGGCTGGTACTACTGCTGCTATGAGCAATACCCCAGGTATGTTGCTTTGATATAGAGTGGTTTAGTCGTTTTTCTAAATCTTTTACTCAGATTTTTCCTTTTCAGGTGCTTATTCCTTTACAAAATAGCAGTATGACGCTGCAAGAGGATTTATCTAGTAGTAGGTCATTGAAAGGAAATTTATTTTGAAGGGAAAAATGAAGTCAGAAATTTGTATTTGTGTGTAATTCTTACTAAAGTTTAGAAGGCTGTCTTTTTTCCCCCCAATCCCCAGAAACAGAAACATAACTATTATGAAGTTAGGAAAATTCATGTCAGGTTTTCTATAATTTAGACTGTATGTAATTTTTTAACCTAGCATGCAAATTAAGGTAGAGTTCCCAACATACATACATACATAGAGGAACATAATATGTATAAGGAAAAAATTATTTAATGAAGCCAAGAATGTTTTAGAAAGAATCGCAAAAAAATGTTCTGTAGAGGTTTTTAAGTGGCATTTTACCATTTTTATTATAGTCCAAGAACTACATTTGTTACTATTTTAATATTTATTTATTTTTTGCTGCCTATGTATGTATAAACCTATTTTTGAACAAAAATGATTTTTTAAAAAGTACACTGTTTGGTTATTTTCTTAAAATTGAACACTGTAATTTTGAATATTTCCTCAGTGATCGAATTTTCTTTTGTGGCAATAGTTGTAATGGCTGCTTAGTATTGTACACTTCTTTAAATTAGTAACTTAGTTAATCAAGAAATTATGAAAAGATCGTTTGGGGTCTTTTTTTTTAGCCTACCTAATTTCTTAAAGTGTTTTAAATAGTCTATCAGAACAGACAATACAGTGATAACATTTTTGTAAATTTGTATACATTTTATAAAGTGATGCAACAAATCCCTTGACCTTTTCAAGCCTTATCTACTTTTGTACTTATGAGATGTGTGTCCTTTTTATAAGGAACTCCTGTGACACCTGTTACTCCAGCTACTGTGGTCCCAGGTTTGCCTGATCCATGGGCATCTCAGATAACAAACACAGATACACTTGCAGCAGTAGCTCAGATCTTACAGAGTCCTCAAGGCCAACAGGTGAGCAGCTTTTCTTACCTATCGAGAATGATTTTTAATTCATTATTTTCATAATGTGTTGTTTTATAACCTACAACCTAAAGCGTATTTGGTTTTTTTTGTTTCAGAAAAAATAGGATCATACTGTGTTTACTGCTCTACAACTTGCTCTTTTTTTGCATCTAGTAATGTATTATGAACACTTACATGTCGTTAAAGATTGTTTTGTAAAAAATAAATTCTCCATTAAAATACTGATTTTTATGCATGGTGCCAAGCATGGTTAGGTGCTCTTCCTATCCTGCTATCAAGGCAAGATGGTCTCTATCTTAGAGAAGACTACCTCCTATCTTAGAGATAGTCAATAAATAAGTAAATAAGGTAGTTGCAGATACTGATATGTGATTTAAAACAGGGTGGGGCTCGGTTGGAGGAGAAGGGATTAGAAAGTAGCAAATGGAAGGCATCTTTGAGGATATAGCATTTGAATTGATACTTGATGAAGTGGAATTAATCGTGACAGGGTGTGAGGATGGAAAGCAAAAAGAGTTTCGGTCAGAAAGGTCCTGAGATGGGTATGTTGTAGGTCTTGAAAGAAGACAACAGTGGCTGCGTGACATAATGAAGAAAGGAGAGTTGTACTATATTTATGGATTTATTTGAAGGGTGGGAAAAATTGATGTCTATCATATGAGTATGAGTTACTCCATTATATTTATTCAAGTATATTTATTATTCAAAATTTTTACACTCCAGTTAAGTTTCTACCTTTTTTATAGCAGAACCTCACATTTCTTAAATTTATTCTTATGAATATATTTGAATAAATTTGATTAGTCCCATTCTAATTTCCTATAATTTTGTTGTTGTTGATTTGATTTTTTTGTTTTTATTTTCCCTTAATTTTTAACTGACTTTCTTTTGTTCTCCAATTAAACTGTGTTATCTGCAACTAGTGATAATTTTGTATCCTCAATTTAAGTGCTTATAACCTATATATTTTTCTTGTTTTATTGCAGTAGCTATAAGTTCCAGAAGAGGTTTTAACAAAAGTTAAAATGACACTCATTTTTATCTTTTCTCAAACTCAAATAGAAATGCCCCTTTTGTTTCTCAGTATGATGACTTTGTTTTGAAATCATGTATTCTTTATTAGGGACATATTCTGCTTTCCCTAGATGACGTTGTTTTTATCAGATTTTGATTCAATATTTCATCTGTAGAGATAATAATATAGTGTTTCTTTAGACAGTGTTTAATGATTTATATTGATAGAATTTTTCATGGCGATTCAACATTGCAATCCAATGTATATACTGAGACAGTGAATTTATAATTCTGTGCCTTTTTTTTGCTTTAAAATGTAACATTTTTTGCAACTACTTTCTGTTTGCAACTATTTCCAACTTTCTTACACTCCAGCTAAGTGAGATGGACCTCCAGATTTTATCATTTATCCTCAGTTTATAAAATCAGGGTTATTTCTTACTTTCTGAGATTTGTTCAGAAACTTTGATCTTTTCCTATAGATACTGTAGAGTTCAGTATGGGTGCTTTCTGCTTCTGAAGGCTTGTATGAACTTCAAGAAACCAGGGCTTGACATGTTTTGGGAAAGTTGTTCATTGATAATGTTTTCAGTTTTTTCTTAGTTATTACTAATTTAATCACTGCTAGATACATTTTAGTAATACATATTTATGATAAAAATCAGCCATTATGTTAGTTTTTCATCACTATATATATATATATATATATATTTAATCTTACTAACTTTGGCATGCACGTGTGTTTTTGTATTGTGCTTTCTTTTAGAGTCATCTTTGATTGCTCTCTTCTTTCACTCATCACATCCAACCTGTAGCAAATCCTCTGTTTTCAGACTATATCCCGAATCCAACCACCACTTAGCACTTTCATTACTAGTTCCTAAAGTCAAAATATCAGGGTTATTTCTTATGAGGCACTGTTCATGTCTCATCTTCTTTATTGCAGTAGTCTCTTAATTGGGCTTCCACCTTTGTTCCATTACACTCTGTTCTCAGTAATTCAGGCAGAATGGCCCATTTAAAAAGACATCATGTGACTCCTGCCCACAATCGACCAATGGCTCCTATCGAACTCAGAGTAAAAGCCAAGACTTTACAATTAACTCCACAAGGCCCTCAGTTTTCTCAATTTGTCCTGTTCTTCTCTGTCTAACATTTTTATCACTGATTTATAGATTTTTCTAAATTGGTGATAAGTACTTTCCTTGCTCACGAGCTCTCCCTTTTATATTATCTGCTTTTCATCATTACCTCTTTACCTACCTGCCTTGTCTCACCCCAATCCTTTTGCTGTTCCTCAAATATACTATTTACAATCCTACCCTGTAGCCTTTACTCTTGTTGTTTCCTACTCTAAAATCCCCCCTTTTCCACCTGTTCATGTTATTTCAGTCTCCTCTTAAGTCTTTGTTTAAATGTCACCTCAATAAGACTTTCAGTGATTATGCTATTTAAAAAAGTAAACTCTACTCATCATCCCCTGTACCTTTTCATTCTTTCCTACCTTAATTCCTTCCTTAGCACCCACTACCTTCTGTTGTTATATAATTTACTTATTATCTTGTTTATTATCTTATTTATTTTCCTATAAGCTATACAAGGGCATGTAAGCTCTTTAAGGGCAAAGATTCATCTGTTTTGTTCACTGCTATATCTCTAGTGTCTAGGTAGTAGTGCGGTAGTAGTTCATTGTATTTTGGGGCATTGCATGAATGGCCATGAGAGGCATAACTATGTTGGGTCTACAAAAGATAATTTGTGGTTGCAAACAAGTTACAGAGACAGAGTTGAAATGGTAAACCTAATTATGGGACCTGGGTTTAGAAGCAGTAAATACTGAGTTGAGGAATAAAAAATTCATTTGCTAAGCAATGGGGAGATACAGAGATCTCTATATTGTAGTCACATGATCTGAACAGTACTGTAGAAAGAGAAATTTGGTAACAGTAGAGAGTAGATTAGAGGAGGAGAGAAGTCCAAAGATAGGGATTATCTTTTGATAACAGTAATGATGTTGGAAGGGAGATAAAATAGTAGGGTTGTAGACTCTTTAAAAAGACATGTCAAAAAAGAGGAAACTGTTCTTGACCTTCAAAAATATTAAACCTGATTAAATCTATAGATTTTTTTAGATTGGATCCAGTTTGTAAATTTGGGGATAGTTGGGAAACTGATGTTAGGTGACATTGTGGAACTATTCATTTTATTTTGTGGTAAGATATATTGAGAAAATTCATAAAGAAAATGTTTTCATTTTAAAAGTTGTCTGTTAAAATATTTTTGGTAGGAGGAAGAATTTTCCAGAAGTAGTAGTCAATATGAAATAGTAATTGGTAGAATGTGAAATCAGAATAGATGAAGTCAGTTGCTACTGTAGTTTTGATGGTGAATGACTGAAAGAATAACCGTGCTTGCTGTTGGGATAAGTGGGAATATCAAAAGAAACAGTTAAAATGTGTAAAGAAGAAACATTGCATTTTCTGTCTTTTTTTTAGTCATAATGATTTAGAGGATTCGTATGTTTTTGTATTTGTTAGTCTTAATAGTTCTGGAGCTTCCTGAGTGCAGTAACTTAACTTTCATTTTTGTGTTCTTTGCTATCATTAGTGGTTTTAAAGTAAATCTTTGATAGTTAAATGATCCTAGTTTGTTTCCTCATCTTGCTTCTTTAGAATAGGCATGAAATTATTTTATTTATGGCTACCTTGCCTGGTATTTATGCCTTCTCCCAACATCAGTTGAATATAAAGAGTACAGATAACCCAACAATAGCTTTTTTTTTTTGCATGGACAGGCACTGAGAATCAAACCTGGGTCTCCAGCTTGCCAGGCAAGAATTCTGCCACTGAGCCACCATCGCACCGCCCAGCAATAACTTTTTGCCATTTTTATTTCTCTATTATTTTTAAACTGATAATTTTCAGGCTTAAGGGTTTCGATCTGGATTATGAAATTACCATTTACTTCTGGAATGCATGTAGGGTTTATTTATGTATGGAATATCTTCAAGAGCTTACTGTGGTATATTTTTAAGAGGGCTGGGGAAGTAGTCGGAGCAAGGGTTCCTTTCAGCTCTTGTTGACATCATTTGCCTTTAATAACTAATTTCCTTAGTTCTCAGCCTCTGCCCCAAGAATGTCTTTTTAAACAAATTTCTTAAAGGCTTTCCCCATTTCAGGAATTGTATTATCAAATGATAAATATGGAAAACAAATAGCAGTAGTTGCTTTAATGTTGTTTACAGAGATTAAGGAGTTAATTGACAAATGGATGAAAAGTTTAGTGAAAAAAATCTCCTGTTAAAGTTCTTTATCTTTCCAGAAGCTAGACAGACCTATTAAGAATCGCATTACGTATGGCACAAAGTTTTTTCTTTGGGGGCAGGTGTAGGGGGAGACGGAAGGTAAATTATCTGTTGTTTTTTAGTTGGTATGTATTTTTTCTTTTTCTTGCTTTCCTAGAAGTATAGAATGATTTAAGTGACTAAAAGTTTTAGATGGGCATTCTTAATGGATTTCTGACATATGTTTTGTGATAATTCTTTTTTTCCCCTCCAGCTTCAGCAGTTAATACAAACTTTACAGTTACAACAGCAGAAGCCCCAGCCTTCCATTCTTCAAGCCCTGGATGCTGGTCTTGTTGTTCAGTTGCAGGCTCTCACGGCACAGCTTACGGCTGCAGCTGCAGCAGCTAACACGCTTAATCCTCTAGAACAAGGAGTCTCTTTTAACAAGGTAAAAATTAAGATATCAAATCTGTTCTATATGAAGTATTAAGTTTTATATGAATTCTCTGCATTCTTATTTTATAAATCACATTATTACCATAGAAATGTTTTATATCCACCTTACTGTATACAATACTCTGCATTTTAGAAAAGGTTCAAATTTCTGAAAGAAGTTAAATAATTTTATAATTCTATTTGAAGCATTTAAAATATTTTCTTTTGACTTTAATAACTGGTCAGTAAAATTGTATGTTCTCCATTGAGGTGAATGATTATTTCCTGAACTCTCTGATTTCTTTTATCAGTGCTGTAAATGTATTGATTATGGTGTTCTATAATTTTAACCTGTTAAAATTGTTCACTATGTAAAAGTTTAAAGAAAAATGTCTCTAAAAGGTGCTGCTATATAAAACAGTAAGATAAATCGAGGCTTGACAAAAAAAAAAATTGAGGCTTGGCTATGAAGAATAATGATTTTTAAGTTGAAAATCTTTCATGTATATTTTATTGCTTGATAGTCTAAGTAATTTTGGTTAATTATGATAATGCTACAGTACTTTTTTGGAAGTGTTATTTGTATTTTCATAAGAAGATAAATATTGACGTATTATATTTAGACTTTTGACCACAGCTTCCAAGTAATTTATAAGTTAGTCTGATTCTAAATAGCTAGACCACATAAAAACCTTTAGGTTGAGTGTTCAGAAAATAATGTAGCATTCAAAGAAGAGAACTATACTAGGAATAGAGCCTTTGATTATATTCCTAGATGTTTTTAACAAACTATATTGCTGTGGGAAAACCATGAAATTATTTTAATTTTCATTTTTTTTACTATAAAATTAGAGTATGTGTTTATCCTGCCTGTGTCGTGATTCCTTTTGTTAGATAAGATATCTCCAAGTGCTTTAAAGAAAAGTAAAGATCCACAGAAATAAAATGTTTTGCGCCATTGTTGTATAATATAAAATTATATAAAATTAAGTAAAACATTTACAGGTGATTGAAAATTAATAGGACATCATTGACATTCAGAATAGTATTTGTAATTTACAGTTGTGTGAAGTGCTTTTTAATTTGTTTTCTTTTTTTTCTCCTTAGAAGCTGATGGATAGGTTTGATTTTGGAGAAGATTCTGAGCATAGTGAAGAACCAAAAAAGGAAATTCCAACTCCTCAACTGTAAGAATTATGATGTTTTTCTTTATAACCTTAGTTTTTTTTTCTGTAATTTTTGTAAGCCTTGGGTGGGCCATCTGAATTGCTAAGTACAGTTTGAATAAATTGGAGTCATTATTTCAGGCTATTGAGCACGAATTTCACAGTAAGGAGAGAGAATTGCTCTCGTTTGTTGTCTCCCTCTATTGTGCTGATTCTTCCTTAGATCTTTGCAGATATTTGGGATATATCAAAGTTCCCTATAGAAAAATTGATAAAATGTTGTTAAATTTAGGTGTGATATTTTCCAAAACTCTATTAGGCATTACGTTACATAACTCAATTTTAAGAACGTTTAAAAGACTAGAAAAGAAGCTTGCTCTAGTACCAAGGGCTACTTCTAAGGAGTAAATCAAATTCTGGGAGCACACTAGACCAATTAGAAGTGAGGATCAGGGTTGTAGGGATAAAATATATGTATATTACATGTTTTCTTTTAGAGCAGTGTTTTTTGTTTTGTTTTGTAGGGTATGTGAGAGGCCAGTGGGGAAGATGTGGGTGAATGGGAGAAGGAGGATAAATGGGGAAAAGCCTCTGGGACCCTTGTTTCAAACAGATGTTCTTAGTTTTGATATTGGGGTATAAAATGACTTTTGATGAAGAGATTATAGTTGATGAAATTAGGAACTAGTATTTTTGTTTATGAATTGCAAAGTTAGGAGAAAAATTTGAAATAATTTAGATCCATCTCCCGAACAATGTTGAGTCTCCTTTAAAAGTCCTGAAGGGGTTCTTCATCTCATCTTTTGATGCCTTCTATTACAAGAAGTTAAATAATTGTTGTATATTCTTTTGTTGAACTAAATCCTGTTTCCTTTATTTTCTACACGCTTGTCCAAGTTTTGCTTTCTACAGCAAGGAAACAAATTTTTTCCATTAAGACTAGCCTTTCAGTATTTGAAGATAGGTATCATTCTTCCCCTTAGGTTTATTTGCTCCAGATGAAGTACACTTTTTTCCACCTGTTTCAAGACTTCTCACCATCCTGATTGCCCCTTTTGGGATGCCCTCTTTTTTGTTCATGTCTTACCTGTGGCACCCAGAATTCCAGGTGTATTACAGGTGTGAATTTGCCAGGGTATAGTTTAATTATTATTTCCTCTTATCTAAACACTGTCTATTGCTGTTAACTAATAAATATACTTTTGTAAAGAAAGCAGATTAGTTTATGCAAAGTTTATGGTCAGTTACAGTTATAGATTTTACATGTATTCATTGATAGACCATTTTCCCACTATCTTGTATAGAAAGAATTAAAGTGACAATATTTAAATACTTTTAACTAGTTTTTTATTTTATTAATATTTTATTAAAATGCTCTTATGTAATAAACACTAATTTATGTGTATTTAATAGCATAAGACAGTAATATCAGCTCTTCAGCAGAGCATCTCTAACATATCCATCTATTGGACTACCGTGAAGTGCATATTTCTGTTTTATTCTAGTAATGTTAGAAGTAATCCATTTTTGATGTTAATATTTCAAAAGTAAGCAGTGTAATTTAGTCTATGCTTAATTGAATTGGATTGACAGATTTTGTTTGAATACTCAGTTATTTTCATATTATCCTAAGTGGATTCTAAAATATATTTTCATCTGTTTTTCTTTTTAGTCCTCATGTGTCAGAATCTGTGAACAATTCCATTTTTCATCAGATAGCAGAGCAACTACAGCAGCAAAACCTTGAGCATCTTAGACAGCAACTCCTGGAACATCAACAGCCTCAAAAGGTTTATAACCCCATCTTGTGGTCTTTAGAGTTAATGCTTCCTGTGTTCTATAAATTTGTGTTTTTTCTTTGTTTTTCTTTCTTGTCTTAGAGTATTTTCTAACGTTTTTATCAGCCACTTTATTTCCTTTCTCAAGTGTATTGACATTTCTCCAACTATTTAATACTAGGAAGAGCAGTCTTTTCATGACCTTTACAGTTTTTTTCTGTGACCATAAATTGTCTAGCAACTTATGAGTTCATTAACATTTTAGAAATTTATTTCACTGTGATGGAACTGGAAAACAGAAGATAAAATGGTGTTTATTTTTGTTTTGTTTTGTTTTTAACATTTTAATTGTATCGTGTAACATAAATACAAAGCCAAGAAAAGAAAAGCAATAGTATTCAAAACACTCTTCAACAAGTAGTTACAGGACAGATACCAAAGTTTGTCATGGGTTATCATACGATTCTCTCAGATTTTTCCTTTTAGTTGTTCCAGAATGTAGGAGGCTAGAAGGCATAAGTATTTTTTTTATCATCACAGTCAACTTATTTTCCTTTTTTTGTGAAAAATAACATGTATACAAGAAAGCAATAAATTTCAACTAGCCACAGTTAGTTGTTGAACATATTTCAGAGTTTGGCATGAGCTACAATTCTGTAATTTTAGGTTTTTACTTTTAGGTGCTCTAAGATACTGGAGACTAAAAGAGATATCAATATAATGATTCAGCAGTGATATTTATTTGTTAATTCCTGTCTTCTCTGTATAACTCCATCATCACCTTTGATCTTTCCAGCCCTCTCTTTAGGGGTGTTTGGGCTATGGCCATTCTATCTTTCTCATATTGAAAGGGTCTGTCACTGATACGGGGTAGGAAGATGAAACTGTCTGATGTTCTGGAGAGGCTGGGCCCTCTAGGTTTCAGGACTTAATCTGGACCAGGGACCCCTGGAGGTGGTAGGTTTCTGGAAAGTTACTCTAGTGCATAAAAACCTACAGCCTTATATATTGCCCTAGATGGATTGGCTGGAATGGGCCTGGTTGGAGTTTGGCAGGTTATGATAGGTAGCAAGGTCTAACTGAAGCTTGCATGAGAGCAACCTCCAGAATGGCCCTTCGACTCTATTTGAAGTCTCTCTGCCACTGATACTTTATTAGTTACACTTC